>NC_090443.1:754530712-754833742 GCF_031143425.1 Pleurodeles waltl | reverse complement strand
TGGGTCTACAAATGGGTGTGCAAAGAAGTGACGAGGTCTATGAAAGGGTTTATGAGTGTGTGAGTGGGTCTGTGAATGGGTGCAACAGAGTGAGCCTAAGTCTGTGCATGGGTGCATCAGGACGTGAGTGGATCTATGAATGTGTGCATGAGGATGTGAATGCTATGCAAATGGGTGTGTGAGGGAGTTACTGGGTCTCTCTCAGTGGTTCTTTGAAAGGGTGCATGGCTTTCTGAGTTCCACTGTAACAGAATGAATTAGTGCATGAATGACTGTTAATTTTTTTTGTTGTCACCAATATTCGCAAATATGTTGCTACGATACATGGGGAGCTGAACTGAACATCATGATGGCTATGTGAATATCACTTTTAGTGGAAAATAAAACATTTGTGGGATAAGAGTAACTACACCACCTACCCCTTATGCCACTTATCTGGTCTTTCACCCCCGGGGACCATGTTCTGTTATCTACAATAGCAGCTGCAACTTTCTAGTCAGGTTGTGGCCAGCCAATCACAGCATTCCTGTTTTTACATTTACTAATACGTCACAATCGCCACAAAAATCTGCGGCCCTAGATATACACATTTGTTTTCCCTTTAATATCTCCAAAACCACTGGATAGATTTACACCAAATAAGCAAAAGTTTAAATTGCATACCAAAAGCTAGCTTCTGACAAATCTGGTGTAATTCAATCTAGCATTTCAGGCTGTAGTGGTGTTACAAGTTCCCATGAGAATTAACATTGGAAGCACACATCCTCCTCCCTTTTTCTCAGCCATATCCTACATGTTTCTTCCCCCTCACCTAAGCCTGCCCTTCAAAGCAGTAAAGATGTAAAAACTTCTTCATGATAATATATCTCTGAGTAGAATAGGAATGGAGCAAGTGTTGTCATGTGTTTCATGATTTATTTCTACAGAACCGAGGTAAAGGTGGGAACAGACACAGGAGAGGGAACGGTAGGGCTGGGAGGAATTGGATAGGAGGTTCATTACTGAGGGTAGAATACACACAGTATCTTTTTTCTGGTTTAAGGAATTATGGGGAAAACAGGTGATACATATTTCATTCATAACTAGCCACTTCACTTCATTAACAATTATTAACTCAAAATGGATGCAAAGACAATATCCTGATGTACTATATGTATGCAGACTGTTCCACTATGTACAGCAATAAAAATATATTTAAAAAAATATTATTGTGGGCAGTGAGGAGTTAATATAATAGTTATTGATATATTAGTCTTTTCTTTTTTACTCATTGTTTAGGTGTTATTAAAAACAGTTTTTTGTGTCCTTCCTTGTGACAGTGATTAGTCCTCATTGGTTCTGCATTCTCCTCGTTCTGCCCCATCTTCTCCCCATTCATGACCTTATTCTTACCTGTCTCCTCTGCATTTCTTCCACCATTTGCTACCTCATTGGCCTTTTCTCTCTTTCATCTTTGGATCTTGGATGCTCTGACAAGGATGACACACACAGAATAGAAGTTTATGGCATAGCAGCCCAACTACATCTTTATCTTTACAGAGTCTACTAGTCACAGCTACCTTCTAAAAGTAGTGGAGTTTGTTTAGTGACATGGAGAATGCCAAGAGAGGAAACACAGCATAGAACCCTGTGACTGGAGGGGGGTGAAAAGCTTCTCAGGTCACCATGATGTGAGTATCAAGCGAGAAGAGTATGGCCAGCCTAGTGGATGAACTACCAACCAAACACCCTGATGAGATTAACCAAACAATTAATAGTCAAACATTTCAACTATATCATGAAATGAAGACTTAAAATGTAATTAAATCAGGGACTGGAACAGAATCGTTCAGTTTTTCTCTGAGAAAGCAAGACCCTAATAGAGGTGTCTCTACATAAAAAGGAGCAGTGACCTCAGGATTGTATATGTTTCTGTTGAAGGAATGCTATTTCAATATCTTTATTTTCTTAAACCTGGTTTTAAAGGAAGTCAGTTAGCGGTGTTAACAGGCTGAAGAAATGTGGAATGTATCTATAAAACAGTTGTGGTATCTGGAGAAATGCATGCTCTGCATCTTTCAAGTAGTGGAATGGGAAGGGATTCTAGATTCCTGAGTGGTGACTGGAGACCGGCTGAGGAAGGAGTGGGAGAAAGCAGACCTGTTGTGGCAATCTATGTGGATGAGATATTTTGGATCATAATAAAAGAACATCTTTTTTACACAAGCGACAACGGTCTGGATTTATTAATCTATCTCAACACAAAACTACCCACGTTGGATTACAGGAAGGAGTTGGCTCTGAACTCATCTATATCTTGATCTTCAAATCGCCCTTGCTATAAGACTGTATTTTAAGTGGTGAGTCTGATGAATGTTTGTTTATTACGATGAAGTCTTCCTAAAAATCTCATTCCTCCTGTGTCTACTGTATATTAGTTTATACTTCAACAGAAAGACTCATCAGAACGTCATCAGAACGTCTTAAAGCCTGTTAAACACCCTTTGTTTATCAAGACGCCAACTTATCATTGCAACTTAAATGTTGATTTATTTGCGACATATGTTAAACGCCTCAAACACATCAAAAGGCTAATTTGCACGTCCAATTAACTTCAAGCATTTTTTAAACCGAGCGCAATCGAGTGCGCATGCAGATCTCTAAATTGGTTACCAACGCGCACTGTCTCGCGTGTAACCAAGCAATTTGTTACACGCGGACTACACGCGTGCACATTCTTCATCATACACACACGGGAAGGTATTGTTCTCCTTCACCTTTGCGTGTGAGTGAATTGTACTGAAAGAAGAGCGCGATCTTTCCTTTTTCTTAGCTCAGAAGCTGCACTCGTAGCCTTCTTTCCTCTGGAACTCCTCGGGAAAAAAACAAAAGAAGAAGAAAAGAAAAAACAACTGTAAAAACAAGAAGAACTTCCTTAAGAAAACGCCGGTTTAGCGTCTCACATAATAAAAGGAGGGTAATAGACAACAATATATTCAAGAATAAAAAGGAAAAATTCATTAATTAAAAGCATTTCACAAAATGTACACTATGCAGAATATACCACCGCCTCCTTTTTTCTTAACGGTCCCAGGTGAAGTACCAATTATCTGGTCCAAATGGAAAAAATCTTTTCTTCACTATGGAAGGGTGTGTGGTTCTAATTTATCTAATGAAAGAAAAACTTCCCTTCTCATGCATTGTTTGGGAAGTGAAGGACAGGAAATATTTGAAACCTTGCCGGAACCAGATGTTGATAGGACAGATTTAAATGAATTTGAAATATGCTTGAAAAAGCTGGATTTACACTACCTGCCAAAAATCAGCACAATTCTTGAGCGTTATCACTTTGGTACGAGGGAACAGAAACCTGGGTGAACCAATTGAGGATTACGTAATGGCATTAAGGAAGCTAGCTGCTACAGGCAAGTTTGGAATGACACTTGAGGAACGCATAAGAGATCAGTTAATGCTAAAATGCTCCAGTGACAAAGTCAGGCAGGAACTTTGGAGCAAGGATGACCCTACTCTACAGGAGGTGGTAACGATTGCTAAGAGTGTAGAACACACCTTAGCTTTTGTGGAAGAGTTGGAGAGAAGCAAGTGTCCAGCAGTGATAAAAATAAAACTTAGAAAAATGAGCAACAAGGTGACTACAAAGACAGTGATGGAGGAAAAGATGATGCGAAGCTCAGTCAAATTCAGAAGTCTAAATTCAAGGATACCAAGTGTTTCCGGTGTGGAAATCTAGGACATTATGCCTCTTATAAAAAGTGTCCAGCGGCCAGTGCAATTTGCAAACTGTGCAACAAGCGTGGACATTTTGCGAAGTGTTGTAGGTCACATAAAGACTCTCCTTCAGTGAAGCTGGTGGAAGACTGCATATTGATGGCCGATGCACAAGAAAAGAAAAGAAGAAGAAACATCCAAAGGACTTTGTAACCATTTGTGGAGTTGAGTGTGAAGTCCTGTTTGATTCGGGAGTGTGTTTGACTTTATTGTCCAATGAAGTATTTGATAAGTATTTAAGTCACAGTGTGAAACTGAGTGATCCTGATGTAATTCCAGGGGGTTATGGAGGACAAACCATAGACCTCCGAGGTTATTTTGAATCAGAAATGACTTTCAGATCTAACACTATTGTTGGGAAAATCTATGTTCCGGTGAAGGGCGATAGTGTTTTGAGTTGGCCACATCAGAGGGAACTGAAGGTTATTTTTGATCCCAATAACCCGACGCCAGTTATGCTTAAGAAAGATTTTGTGCAAATGTTGAGTGGCGTGTGTGAGATATCTTCTAGTAAAAAAAAAAAGTAAGGCTGAGGTAGTACCAGATTTTGTTCAGGAGTTCAAGGAGGTGTTTATTGACACATTGGGATGCCTAGCAAAACACGTGCATCGCATCAAAATCAAGGAAGGGACAGTACCAGTAGTGTGCAAAGTGCGACCCATACCTATATCGATGAGAGATGATGTGGAAAAGGAAATACAAAGGTTGTGCAGTGAAGGTATAATTGAACCGGTAGAAGCATCAGAATGGGTTTCTCCCATAGTCGTTGCGTGTAAATCATCTGGGGAGATCAGATTATGTGTGGATTTGAGAAATCTCAACAAGTCTGTCATTAGTGATCAGTTTCCTCTGCCAAACATAACGGAGATGGTATCTTTATTGCATGGTGCAAAGTACTTTGGATTTAGCTTCAGCTTACCATCAGCTTGTGTTGCATGCTGATTCCAGAGACTACACCACCTTTATTACACCTTTTGGTACCTATAGATTTGTAAGAATGCCTTTTGGGCTAGTATCAGCTGCCTCAGTATTTCAGCGTTTAATGCACAATTTATTTGGCTCTGAACCAGGGGTTAAGTATTTTCAGGATGATAACGATATTTTAGTGTATGCCCAAAGGGAAGAAGAACATGTGGAGAGAGTAAAGAGAGTAATGAGCATCCTGAGAGATCACGGTCTCACATTAAAGTTGAAGAAGTGTTCCTTTGGAAGAGAGGAAATTGAATATCTGGGTCACAAAATTACCTCAACAGGGTTGTATCCAAAACAATATTTGATCTAGAATATATTGAAATTACATTCCCCAGAAAAAAAGGAAGAACTACTGTCATTTTTAGGGATGGTAGAGTTTTATGCCAAATTCCTACCAACTTAGCTTCAAAGACAGAGAACATGCGTAAATTGCTTAGGAAAGGAGTTGAATTTGGGGATGATGTGTGTGAGAGAGAATTTGGTAGTATCAAAGATGAGTTATCTAAAGTGGGAAGTTTGAAATCGTTTGAACCAAATGAATTGTGTGTAATTATGACAGATGCCAATACCAAAGGTTTGGGGGCTGTTCTCTTAGAAAAAGGAAATGATCAGGAGTGTAAACCAGTGGTGTACAATTCACGAACATTAAGGGGAGCAGAGGTAAACTACTCCACTATTGAGAAAGAGGCCTTAGCAGTATTTTGGGCTATCAATAAATTTAGGAACTTTGTGTGGGGAAGGGAGTTCCATGTTTATACTGATCACAAGCCATTAGTGGAAATTTTCATGAAAAAGGAACTTGACCAAATCTCGAGTAGGATCAGCAGTTGGGTTGTTGATCTTCAGGACTTTAATTTCAAAATGTTTTATGTGCCAGGAGCTTGTAACAATACGGCAGATTGTTTGTCTAGACTTGCTTCTGAAACCGAGGAAGATTTGAACAATTGTCAAGAAGATGAATTTAGTGTGTGCAGTGTCACAGAAGGAATATTGAACAGGATGAGTGGATGGAATCAGTAGCTAATGATCCTGTGTTACAACGTGTATGCCATTCTCTCAAGAACTCTTGGGATTTTGAGGGTTTGAAGAATTCTGAATCATTGAGAGGATTCTGGAAAGTAAGGGATGAGTTGTCTGTGTCAGATGAGTTATTGTTTCGGGGAGGAAGATTAGTAGCTTCAAGTGTTTTGACTGATAAAATAATACAGCTGGGACACACGGGACACCAAGGAATGAGTAAAACTAAAGCTAGAATTCGCCTAAACTATTGGTGGCCAGGAATGGACTTGAGTATTGAGAGAGTAATTAAAGAATGTTCGGACTGCTGTAATAGTGAAAAGATTTATAAAACAAGAGTACCTTTGATGTGAGTTTATCAAGCAGACTGTGGGATGTGGTTGCTATGGATATCGTAGGACCAGTTCATGGAAGAGCAGGAAGTAGTTACATTTTGGTTTTAGTGGATCAATTTTCCAGGTGGGTTGAGATGGGTGTAGTCAGCAGTGTGGAAACTAAGAGGATAATTGGTCTTCTTGAGGAAATTTTTGCTCAAGAAGGATTTCCCAACTCTATCTTCACAGATAATGGTCCGCAATTAATCTCCAAGGAAATGGAGGAGTATTTGAGGAAATTGGGGATCAAGCATAAGTTATGCTCATTGTACCATCCAGAAGGGAACGGAATAGTAGAGAGGTTTAATAAGTGTATAAAAGAATGTGTGCAACTGGAGGTGGCTGCAGGCAGAAATTGGAAAGAGGGTTTAAAAAATGTTTTGGTAGCGTACCGTTTTACTCCACATTCGACCACTGGAGCAGTCCCTTTTGAGCTGTTCAGGGGTAAAAAACGTAATACTATGTTAGCGCCAGGATGGGTGTCTGGGGAAAAAAACAAGGCAATTTCCTGGTCTCAGGAGGAGTATGACAGGAAAAGTGAAATGGTTTGAGTGGAGAAAAGGAAAGAATATGTTGATAGAAGAAAAAGCGCATGCTATCTCAATGTAAAGATGGGAGATGTGGTTTTGATTAGAAAACCAATATTAAATGAGAGTGGGAGTAAATACTGGAGAAAAATTTGTGGTCACTAAGCTGTTCATTAATGCAGTCAAAGTTAGTGATGGAATAATATGGAATCTCAATCGTGTTGTGATCTCTAGGAAGAAAGATGTTTAATTCTACTCTGCTTGATCCGCAAAGGCAATAGTTTTCCTTTAAGAAATTCTAACATTTGTTTTTATTGCATCTCTTTAATGTACATAGTTTTTTTTAGTTTTATGTTTCTAATTATTTTCAGGTGTGTGGTATCTGGAGAAATGCATGCTCTGCATCTTTCAAGTAGTGGAATGGAAAGGGATTCTAGATTCCTGAGTGGTGAGTGGAGACCGGCTGAGGAAGGAGTGGGAGAGAGCAAATCTGCTGTGGCAATCTATGTGGATGAGATATTTTGGATCATAATAAAAGAACATCTTGAAGACTGAGGGGGTCATTACAACATTGGCGGTAAAAGCCGCTTACCGCCGTGCAGAAGACCGCCAATACACAGCCGCGGAAATCTGCCACAGCTATTATGAACCACATCTCAAAATCCGCCTAAATTCAGACACCCACACAAGTCCGCCACACCAAAGGTCAGTGATAAACTGGCGAAAACAAAACCTCCACAGTCACGCCAACAAAAACACGCCCATGCTATCACGACACACGAATCCACGCGGCGGTCTTTCAACCCCGGTATTCCATTGGCTGTACACACCGCCGCGCTCAAAATACACACACATCTCCAAAACACCACCACATTGGACAGTTCAAATTACACACACCTGGTACACATACAAACACCACTCCCACACACCCAACACAATATAAAACACACACCCACATCACCCACAAACCCCTACGACCAAAAATTATTGACGAAGGCCAGAGAGAGAGCACCGAATAGACAACCCCACCACACAGAGGCACACAACACCATCACCCACACAACATCCATGAACAAAACACCACACACCACTACACATCACCTCACTCATCACCACATACAACACCCCACACATCACCTACACCACCCCATGGCACGGCAAAGACACCCCAGGTTCTCCGAGGAGGAGCTCAGGGTCATGGTGGAGGAAATCGTACGGGTAGAGCCACAGCTATTTGGATCACAGGTGCAGCACACCTCCATTGAAAGGAAGATGGAGCTATGGCGAAGAATAGTCGACAGGGTCAACGCAGTGGGACAGCACCCAAGAAATCGGGACGACATCAGGAAGAGGTGGAATGACCTACGGGGGAAGGTGGGTTCTGTGGTCTCCAGGCACAACATCGCGGTACAGCGGACTGGCGGCGGACCCCCACCTCCTCCCCCACAACTAACAACATGGGAGGTGCAGGTCTTGACCATTATGCATCCTGAGGGCCTCGGAGGATTCGGTGGAGGAATGGACACTGGTAAGTCAAATCTTAACCATCATATCCCCCACCCTACCTGCATGCTATCACACCCCCCCCACCCTCACCCCCTCCCCTATCACTCCAACTCCTCACTAATGTACTAATAACACAAACCACCCATCCCAACACCAAGCCCTGCATGACACAACAAAGCATGGACACCACTCACTAAAGTATGCCCACTGCACATACCCATAACACCCCCTTCAACCATCATCACACAAGCCCCCACACAGGAATGCTAGCACTGGGGTACACGCTCACCCACCCATTGCACACCAGTGGTAGTGGGCACACGGTCCAGGGGACAGAGGCCCAGGAACACAGGGGAACTGGAAGGGCTGCCGTGTGACAGGGGGTGGACAGGCCAAGGGAACCCACGCTCCACGAGGCCCTCTCCTCCATCATGGGAGCATACAACCACTCCCAGGAGACGATGGCTACGGTCCTGGCCAAGTTTCAGGAGACCCAGCGCCTGCAGGAGGAACAGTATTTGGGCTTCAGGGAGGAACTCAGAACCATCAGCTCCGCCCTGGGCACCATCGTAGGGGTGCTGAAGGACATACAGAACACCATGAGGGACACCGTGGCACTCCAAGGGGCCCCTGACACTAGCATGGACGATGAACTGCCCACCACATCCGCCGGCGCTAGTGGACAGGACGCCCCGCCACAGGACCACCACACCAGCACTCCACCCCCTGCAGACGGAGAACCACCCCGCAAGTGGTCCCTGAGATCCAGGAACAGGACAGAGCACGATGGCAAGATCCCCACCAAGATATGAAACCACCCTGATTGTCATCCCACTCTCCCACTTTGTAACCCTGTCCATATTGGAACTGCCCCAGCTCCACTTCCTATGCCTATATGGGAAGTGCACCTGTGAGACTAATAAACTGGACTCTGCCATGGACATTCCTCCACCATCACCCCTCACCATTTTACCACCCCCTTTAATATTTAGCACTTCAATAAACACCCTTGAAACACAAAACAATCTGGAGTCAGTCTGTGATTTAGAAAATGTGTATTAGCTATGACAGTGACAAAATCCGTTCTCAATAGTAATGTCAACATACCTATGTCACACATCACAAGTCCATGAAGGATGCAAGCAGATGACACACGTTGGTAACCACACCTGTGAAACCGTAATGGAAATGTACAACTCAGTTACCAAATACTGGTTGAAATTGACAGACAGGATAGAGGTAGAAGTGTGAAAGTACTTGTAGTAGGCAAGAAAGTGTTCTCACCTGTGTGTCACTGGAAATATTGCTGTATGACTGAGTCCCTGTTGTCAATGTCTTCTTCCTCTGCTTCCTCCTCATCACTGTCCACAGGCTCCACAGCTGCCACAACACCGTCATCTGGACCATCCTCCTGCAGAAAAGGCACCTGGCGTTGCAAAGCAAGATTGTGAAGCATACAGCAGGCGATGATGATCTGGCACACCTTCCTTGGTGAGTAGAATAGGGAACCACCTGTCATATGGAGGCACCTGAACCTGGCCTTCAGGAGGCCGAAGGTGCGTTTGATCACCCTCCTAGTCCGCCCATGGGCCTCATTGTAGCGTTCCTCTGCCCTAGTCCTGGGATTCCTCACTGGGGTCAGTAGCCATGACAGGTTGGGGTAACCAGAGTCCCCTAATAGCCACACCCGGTGCCTCTGGAGTTGACCCATCACATAAGGGATGCTGCTATTCCGCAGCGTGTAGGCGTCATGCACAGAGCTAGGGAACATAGCATTTACCTGGGAGATGTACCGGTCTGCCAAACATACCATCTGTACATTCATCGAATGATAACTCTTCCGGTTCCTGTACACCTGTTCACTCCTGTGGGGGGGGACCAGAGCTACATGGGTCCCATCAATGGCACCTATGATGTTAGGGATATGTCCAAGGGCATAGAAGTCACCTTTAACAGTAGCCAAATCTTCCACCTGAGGGAAAACGATGTAGCTCCTCATGTGTTTCAGCAGGGAAGACAACACTCTGGACAACACGTTGGAAAACATAGGCTGTGACATCCCTGATGCCATGGCCACTGTTGTTTGAAATGACCCACTTGCAAGGAAATGGATCACTGATATCACTTGCACTTGAGGGGGGATTCCTGTGGGATGGCGGATTGCTGACATCAGGTCTGGCTCTAACTGGGTACACAGTTCCTGGATTGTGGCACGGTCAAACCTGTAGGTGATGATTAAATGTCGCTCCTCCATTGTCAACAGGTCCACCAGCAGTCGGTACACCGGAGGATTCTGCCATCTCCTCACATGTCCCAGCTGACGGTGCCTAGGAAGGACAAAAGCGACCACAGAGTCAAGCAACTCAGAGGTATGTACCCACAGCTACCCGGAACACGAAACATAATCCAAAAAGTTGTCCGTAAGAGTGTTGAGTCCAGGCCTAGGTATGTGTGATGCAGTTGAAAATGAAGCCATGTGGGCCCCTGAAATGGTGGCTGCCTGACCTCTAGACTGGGACAATGGGATGTGAGGTAACTGCGCTGGCGTTGTACACCGTCGCGGTAGGCGGTCGAAGACCGCTGCGCAATGCTGCATTGGTTAACATTGGACCCTATGGGTCCCAGGAGCCAATGACGAATTGCGCCGGCGGTGATGATATGCACCGCCGCGGACGTCACCGCCGCGGATGTGACCGCCATTTTCTATCTGTTGAATCACTCGATACCTGATCTTCGACAGGAGAGGACCTATACTGCAAGTGCTGCTGTGACCTCGGTCTGGGAGAGACAATGGCACGTGCATCTGGGGAAAGGGCCCCTGCCTTCACTGCACAGGAGTTGGAGAAGCTCGTGGACGGGGTCCTCCCCCAGTACACGCTACTCTACGGTCCTCCAGACCAACAGGTGAGTACATAGGGTGCAATTTGTATGGGCTATGCCTGGGTGGAGAGGGCTGGTCGTAAGAAGGAAGGGGGCAGAGTTCTGTGAGCATGAAGGACTGTGAATCCATGTGCCACATGGCAAGGGCAGGGATGTGGGCCACTCACTTCGACGTTGCAGTTGGTAATGACTTCTCTTCTTCCCCTGTACATGTCATGTAGGTCAGCGCCCACCAGAAGAAGGATATTTGGCGTGCCATCGCCAAGGATGTCCGGACCCTGGGGGTCCACCAGAGACGGAGAACCCACTGCCGTAAAAGATGGGAGGACATTCGCCGCTGGAGCAAGAAGACGGCGGAGGCCCAGCTGGGGATGGCCTCCCAACGTGGGAGGGGTGCCCGTCGCACCATGACCCCCCTGATGTTCCGGATCCTGGCGGTGGCCTACCCTGAGTTGGATGGACGCTTGAGGGCATCACAGAAGACACAAGGGGGTGAGTACACTCTCATTCAGCTGACTTTGCATGCAGTGGAAGGGTCTGGGTGGGGGAGGAGGGCTGTGGGTTTCCCTAGGCCGAGGCGAGTTCCATAGGCTAGGCCCCTCCATAATGCAGGCCATGTGCCACTCCACCCCACCTCTGTAGAGTGCCAAGTACAGGTATACATGCCCCTGTGTCATCTATGTGTGCAGATGTCCACCATAGCCATGTAGGCCATATCCCAGGAACTGCATCTGTAGAGCCCAACAGCGCGGCGTAGTGCAGGGGGCTGCTGTGTTTTTATTGTCCGCAAACTGTAGCGGTAAGCCATACACTAAGCCTGTCTTTCTTCTGTCGTCCCCCCCCCCCCCCTTTTTGTGGTCTCCCTGTTCTTTTGTGCATCAGTATCATCAGGCGGAGGTACAGTGGCACCGGAGCACGAGGGGGCTACATCCCACATGGACATGGAGGGCCACACCACGGACTCCGAATACACTAGTGGGACGGAGGGCGAGGGGAGCTTCACGGCAGTCACCGGATCAGCAACCAGCGACACGGACTCGTCCTTCGATGGAAGCTCCCTTGTGGTGGCAGCAACATCTGTGTCCTCCACTTCTACAGGTACAGCCAGCACCCCCCCTACCAGCACCACCCTCCCAGCAGCCCTCAGCCTTCGCCCCGTGCCCGCTCACCCAGGAGGGTGGGCATCACCTTTGCCCCAGGCACCTCAGCCCCTGCCCCTGTCACCTCTGCTGCCCTCAGTGAGGAGGCCATTGACCTCCTCAGGTCACTCACTGTTGGGCAGTCTACCATTGTGAATGCCATCCAGGGTGTAGAAAGGGAGTTGCAACACACTAATGCATTCCTGGACGGCATTCATTCTGGTCAGGCTGCCCATCATCGAACCCTGCAATCTCTGGCCTCAGCACTGATGGCAGCCATTGTCCCTGTGTCTAGCCTCCCCCCCAACTTCCTCTACCCAGATCCAATCCCCTGTACCTCTTCCTATCCCAAGCACACCATCAGACCAGCCTGCACACACGTCAACACACAAGGGAAGCTCAGGCAAACATAGGCACCACACATCCCACAGGCACTCACACAAGCATCACCCACATACAGACACAGCAACATCCACTGCCTCCACTGTGTCCCCCTCCTCGTCGTCTCTCTCCTCCCTCCCAGTGTCGTCTACACTCTCACCTGCATGCACTACCACTACAGCCACTAGGACTCGCACCAGCACACCCACCACCACACCCGCTCACCTGCACTCACCACCCCCACTACCATTTACACGTCCCCTGTGTCCTCTCCCAGTGTGTCTGTGACGCCAAGACTCCAGCCGGCAAAGCCGCTCACAAGGGTCCTGGGGGGACTGTCGACTCAGCTGTGACTCCTCCCAAGGTGGGGAAGGGGCAGAAGAAAGCGCCAAAGTCTGGGAAGAGCAGCACAGCGGAGAAGGCTGCCATCATCCCCGCTTCCCAGGAGGCCTCCGCCAGCCCGATCGTCACTGGTCAGGAGACCACCGCCAGAGTCAGTGCCCAGGAGGGCAGTCCCATCGTCACTGGTCCGGAGACCTTTGCCAGAGTCAGTGCCCAGGAGGGCAGTCCCATCGTCACTGGTCCGGACACCACCGCCAGAGTCAGTGCCCAGGAGGGCAGTCCCATCGTCACTGGTCCGGAGACCACCACCAGAGTCAGTGCCCAGGAGGGCAGTCCCATCGTCACTGGTCAGGAGACCACCGCCAGAGTCAGTGCCCAGGAGGGCAGTCCCATCGTCAGTGGTCCGGAGACCACCGCCAGGGTCAGTGCCCAGGAGGGCCCCGGCAGCCACAGCCCCGCTGGGCAATGAGGGACCGCCATGCCAAACACCGCTGCACAGGTCAGAGACAGCAAAGTGAAGCACCGCTGAACAGGGCAAAGACCGCCATGGCAAGCACCGCTGCACAGGTCAGAGACAGCAAAGTCAAGCACCGCTGAACAGGGCAAGCACCGCTGAACAGGCCAAGCACAGCCAACTCAAGCACCGGTAGCTCATGTGCGGCAGGGGCAGTGACGGAACTTGCACCGTCACGGGGAGAGTGATGCACTCTGGGCACCAGTCCCCCTCCAGAACCAGTGGAGAACAGCATCCACTACCTCAGTCCTTAACAGGATGAAGCACTCTGGGCACCAGTCCCCCTCCAGAACCAGTGGAGAACAGCATCCAATACCTCAGTCCTTAACAGGATGAAGCACTCTGGGCACAAAGCCCCCTCCAGAACCGGTGGAGAACAGCATCCACTACCTCAGTCCTTAACAGGATGATGCACTCTGGGCACCAGTCCCCCTCCAGAACCAGTGGAGAACAGCATCCACTACCTCAGTCCTTAACAGGATGAAGCACTCTGGGCACCAGTCCCCCTCCAGAACCAGTGGAGAACAGCATCCACTACCTCAGTCCTTAACAGGATGAAGCACTCTGGGCACAAAGCCCCCTCCAGAACCAGTGGAGAACAGCATCCACTACCTCAGTCCTTAACAGGATGATGCACTCTGGGCACCAGTCCCCCTCCAGAACCAGTGGAGAACAGCATCCACTACCTGAGTCCTTAACAGGATGAAGCACTCTGGCCACCTGTCCCCCTCCAGAACCAGTGGAGAAAGGCATCCACTTGTGAGACTGTGGCTGTGCACTCCCCAGGATAAAGCAGTGGGCAAACCACCCACTGAAAAGACTTGTGAGACTGTGGCTTTGCACTCCCCAGGATAAAGCAATGGGCAAACCACCCACTGAAAAGACTTGTGAGACTGTGGCTTTGCACTCCCCAGGATAAAGCAGTGGGCAAACCACCCACTGAAAAGACTTGTGAGACTGTGGCTTTGCACTCCCCAGGAAAAAGCAGTGGGCAAACCACCCACTTGTGAGACTTTAGAGACTGTGGCTTTGCACTCCCCAGGATACATCAATGGGCATGGAGCCCCGTCGTGGATCTGGCGTGGTGCTGTCATCCGGCTGAGGTGCCCCCCCTTCCCTTCCCCCTGAGGTGCCTGTTGTATTTCGATCTGATGCCCCAGCAGTGTTCTCTCCGTTTTGCTCATGTATCTATTGTGGGCCTCGTCCATGCATTTTGGGCCCAGTGGTAAACGGACATTGAATGGTGCATTCCTGCACTACTAATCATGATGTATATTTTGTTGAATGTGTATATATATCTGTATATATTAGCTTACTGTATTTTTATACATTACAATGGTTGCACACATTTCCTTTTGTCTTTGCATTCTTCCGGGGGAATGGGGGATGTTGCTGTGATGTTTGGATATGCATTGGTGTGTGTGTTGTAGTGGGTGAGGGTCGGGGTGGGGGTGGGGGGTGTTGCATGTGTGTGTCCCTGACTTTTGCCTCCCCTATGTCGTAGGTGCAGCACTCACTGTAGTCTTCGGCGCCGGCGTTGATGATCATCGAACAGGAGCAGGAAGACTAGTGCAGGGAGTATTTGGAGTTCCGGCTCCATGGTGCCCTCCTTCCTCCTGGAGTGTGTAGAGGTGAGCGTTTTCCCTTTGAAATAGCTGTTTCAGCCGTGTTTTTATCTGCGTTGAATCAGCCCCGGAAAAGGTGGCGGATTGGTAGGTTGTGATACTGTGGGCGGTACTTTGTCTCCCACCTGTCTGTTGGCGGTGACCGCCGCGCTGCTTGTCTGTACCGCCGTAGCGGTCGGAGTGTTAAAGTGGCTGTCTTTGTTGGCGGTTTCCGCCACGGTCATAATTCCCTTTTTTTTTCCGCCGGACTGTTTGCGGTCTTACCGCCACTTTAACACCGTCTGCTAGGGTTGTAGTGACCACCTTAATCTTTCTGGACCATCTTTTCTACAACACTCAAACCCCAAAATGACCAGGACTTCTTTACTGTCTTTGATTGTGTAGTTTTGGTACATGTTTTCAGAGCTTGGAACCTTTAAGCTTGTTGATGGGTAATATCTTTCACCAATAAGTATCCTAGATAATAGGCCCACATTATTACAGCAACATTTTTTAGCAATGATGAGTGTGCCCAGTAAATTCACTTAGTAATTCAATTGGGACTATCAATCTAAAGTTAATATTTCAATTGCATCCACCTATATAACTATATTGGATAGCAGTAATCTTTTTAACAAGCTTTAGTTTCAAAGCCAGACAACACCAGAAAAGCTATTCCTTCAGAAAAATGGACAAAAGTTCTTGGCTTTGTAGCTGCCTAACAAAGCACAGATTTTTTGCAGCTGTGTGTCCCAACAATGATGGGAGGAACTTTATTTGACTCTGAGTATGTTTCATTCTTGGACCCAAAACTCTCTGACAGCTCTAGTTACTATAGAGGAGCATGGCCTAAAAGGGCATACAGGGTACAGCATACATTTGGCATTTTAAAGCCCACTTAAAGGTCTCTGCATCACACCAATAGAACAATAATGCATAGCCCAGATAAGGTGTGCTGTAGCATATTAATCTGTTGTATGCAGGATAACACGGTAGTGTGCCAATGCGTACCAATGTTAGATTTGAAGGACCCAGAAAACAGAGGTAATGAATATGATGAGTATGTAGCAGTTTGTTAAGATGCACATCAACATGATATATATGCCATTATGACACATCTTAAAATATTTCTTAACTGAGCTACATGACAATCATACTTCACACCTCTAATAAAACACAAAGGAAGTCATTACGAGTTTGGCAGTTCCATGACCGTCATGTCAGTGGTCATACCGCCAATGGGCCAGTGGAGAAGACTGCCAAATTATGATCATGGCAGTCTTCCCAACAGAAGACAGCCAAACTACTGCCAGTACCACCAGTGCGTTCATGCCGTCACGGATGGCGGTAGACTCCTTCAGACAGGCGGGGACCATGTTCCCACCGGACACATTACAAGGCTACACACTACCATGGTTTCAATCACAGTCAAACCACCAGGAAAACGCTAGTGGATACTAACTGCATAATAGGAGACTCTCACCTTCAGGAGCACATACCAGACTGGACCCGCCGTGGAAACCATACTGCTAGTCCTCCCACTGTTCCTGCTCACACAATGACTCCGGAACCAGTGACAGACACTAAGACAACAACCTTGACTATACACACCTACCTGACACTGTAGAGAAAACTGAAAGCACACACGCACACACAACATACCCATTCCAGGCAGCAGGAGATGGAGACACATACACATAACTACACACACATGCGCACATACACACACACCATATAAACACAAGCACGCCTACACAACACACATGAATACCCATATTACACACACCACAGGCAACACACACTTGCAAGACACACAGTAACTCGCAGATACAGAGCAACGCATAGTTGAACACAATACACAACAGCACTGATTCTCACAACACCACAACCGCACACACACACAACAACCATACAAGGACACACAACACAACCATTCCACATTTCAACACACAATTTATCTTTACACATGCATGTACCAAACACAAAAAAATCCTACACATAATACACAGCCATCACAGCGGGACAAAATACAGCGCCACACACACAGGCAGGCCAGACACAACAGCTAGCACAACCCACACACACATCACACACAAGCAAACCAAAGGCACCAAATACAATACAGCCATGTGGAAAGAAAGGCAAGGCAAGTATGTTACCATCAAAGCCAACAACAGTTTGGGCCATATGTATTAAGGTCATTTGCAAGGGAATAAAATAAATAACTACATACAAATATCAGCTCATTGGGCAGGTCAATGTACAAAATGGCAAAGGCACAAATGGCACCTCTGTGTATTTCTACTTCACTCCTGACTGTCAAATGACCTCCACAGCGTAGGAGCGTCAAGGGTACAGGTAGGTACCTCAGTGGTTGGGGGTAAGAGGGGAGGTTGGGTATGGGAAGGTGTCTTTTTGGTTTGGCTGTGGCTTGGGAGGGGGGTCCTTGTGTTTGGGCTTGGGAGGGGTTAACTTCTTGGCAAGGGGAGGGGCATGGATACCAGCAGGGTGTGCAGGGGAGGACTTAGAGGTGGAAGGGCTGGACTTGGGGTGGGACACAGACGTTTGGCAGTATCACAGGGTAGAAGAGGAGTAGGGAACAGGCAAAACTCTGAGAGAAAATGCTTTTTAGACACACAGGGTTCATCATGGCAAAAAGGTTTGGGAGTGGAGACAGAGGGAGTGGTTGGAGGGGGGTGTTGGAGTGGATGACTTGAGTACAAGTGCGATGCATACTTGTGAGTGGTGGGTGTCTGTTGGGTATGTGAGTGTCGCCATTTATGTGTTTTGGGTGACTGTTTGTTGGTATGGTGTCTGCAGGTACGGACGATGTGCTGCATGTGGGTGTGTCCATGGTTGTAGTGTCTCTGCGGATGTGGTAACTGCAGTGGATGTCTGTGGGACTGCTATTGTACTGACTGTGGGTAAGACAGAAGGTATGGCTGGAGATGTCAATGTTGGTGTGGTGGCTGCAGATATGTCTAGTATAGTGTCTGTGACGGAGGTGGGGTAGGGGAGTCGGTGCAGGTACTGGATGTTGGTGTTTCTGCAGGTGGGTGTTGTTTGTGTGCATGCTGGTGGTGGGTCTTGTGCTGCTTGTGTTTGTCAGTGGTACTTCAGGCTGTTGAGGTGGATGCATGCTTGTGTGTCTGTGTACTTAGGCTAGGTTTGGGAAGAGGGGTTTGGGTAGAGGTAGGTGTAGAAGGGGCGGGAGACCAAGGGTGACTGGCTGCTGTCAGTGTGGAGGCCAGAGCCTGAAAGGATCTCTGTAGGCCAGCATGTTCACTGTGAATGCCCTCAAGAACACATTGCTCTGCTGGACTTGAGCTACCAATCCCTGGATGGCATTCATGATAGTAGACTGACCCTCAGAGATCGACCTCAGGAGGTCAATAGCCTCCTCACTGAGGGCAGCAGGGCTGACCGGAGCAGAGGCAGAGCTGCCTGCATTGAAGGGGACACACTCACTCCTAGGTGAGTGGGCACGGGCAACTGGGTGGGGAGCTATAGGGAGGGTGGTGGTAGTAAAGGCTAGACTAGTGCAGGGAGTATTTGGAGTTCCGGCTCCATGGTGCCCTCCTTCCTCGTGGAGTGTGTAGAGGTGAGCATTTTCCCTTTGAAATAGCTGTTTCCGCCGTGTTTTTATGTGCGGTGAATCTGCCCCGGAAAGGTGGCGGATTGGTAGGTTGTGATACTGTGGGCGGTACTTTGTCTCCCACCTGTCTGTTGGCGGTGACCGCCGCGCTGCTTGTCTGTACCGCCGTAGCGGTCGGAGTGTTAAAGTGGCTGTTTTTGTTGGCGGTTTCCGCCACGGTCATAATTCCCTTTTTTTTTTCGCCGGCCTGTTTGCGGTCTTACCGCCACTTGAACACCGTCCGCCAGGGTTGTAATGACCACCTTAATCTTTCTGGACCATCTTTTCTACAACAGTCAAACCCCAAAATGACCAGGACTCCTTTACTGTCTTTGCTTGTATAGTTTTGGTACATGTTTTCAGAGCTTGGAACCTTTAAGCTTGTTGATGGGTAATATCTTTCACCAATAAGTATCCTAGATAATAGGCCCACATTATTACAGCGAAATTTTTTAGCAATGATGAGTGTGCCCAGTAAATTCACTTAGTAATTCAATTGGGACTATCAACCTAAAGTTAATATTTCAATTGCATCCACCTATATAACTATATTGGTTAGCAGTAATTTTTTTAACAAGCTTTAGTTTCAAAGCCAGACAACACCAGAAAAGCTATTCCTTCAGAAAAATGGACAAACGTTCTTGGCTTTGAAGCTGCCTAACAAAGCACAGATTTTTTGCAGCTGGGTGTCCCAACAATGATGGGAGGAACTTTATTTGACTCTGAGTATGTTTCATGCTTGGACCCAAAGCTCTCTGACAGGTCTAGTTACTATAGAGGAGCATGGCCTAAAAGGGCATACAGGGCACAGCATACATTTGGCATTTTAAAGCCCACTTAAAGGTCTCTACATCACACCAATAGAGCAATAATGCATAGCCCAGATAAGGTGTGCTGTAGCATATTAATCTGTTGTATGCAGGATAACACGGTAGTGTGCCAATGCGTACCAATGTTAGATTTGAAGGACCCAGAAAACAGAGGTAATGAATATGATGAGTATGTAGCAGTTTGTTAAGATGCACATCAACATGATATATATGCCATAATGACACATCTTAAAATATTTCTTAACTGAGCTACATGACAATCATACTTCACACCTCTAATAAAACACAAAGGAAGTCATTACGAGTTTGGCAGTTCCATGACCGTCATGTCAGTGGTCATACCGCCAATGGGCCAGTGGAGAAGACTGCCAAATTATGATCATGGCGGTCTTCCCAACAGAAGACAGCCAAACTACTGCCAGTACCACCAGTGCGTTCATGCCGTCACGGATGGCGGTAGACTCCTTCAGGCAGGCGGGGACCATGTTCCCACCGGACACATTACAAGGCTACACACTACCATGGTTTCAATCACAGTCAAACCACCAGGAAAACGCTAGTGGATACTAACTGCATAATAGGAGACTCTCACCTTCAGGAGCACATACCAGACTGGACCCGCCGTGGAAACCATACTGCTAGTCCTCCCACTGTTCCTGCTCACACAATGACTCCGGAACCAGTGACAGACACGAAGACAACAACCTTGACTATACACACCTACCTGACACTGTAGGGAAAACTGAAAGCACACAAGCACACACAACATACCCATTCCAGGCAGCAGGAGATGGAGACACATACACATAACTACACACACATGCGCACATACACACACACCATATAAACACAAGCACGCCTACACAACACACATGAATACCCATATTACACACACCACAGGCAACACACACTTGCAAGACACACAGTAACTCGCAGATACAGAGCAACGCATAGTTGAACACAATACACAACAGCACTGATTCTCACAACACCACAACCGCACACACACACAACAACCATACAAGGACACACAACACAACCATTCCACATTTCAACACACAATTTATCTTTACACATGCATGTACCAAACACAAAAATATCCTACACATAATACACAGCCATCACAGCGGGACAAAATACAGCGCCACACACACAGGCAGGCCAGACACAACAGCTAGCACAGCCCACACACACATCACACACAAGCAAACCAAAGGCACCAAATACAATACAGCCATGTGGAAAGAAAGGCAAGGCAAGTATGTTACCATCAAAGCCAACAACAGTTTGGGCCAGATGTATTAAGGTCATTTGCAAGGGAATAAAATAAATAACTACATACAAATATCAGCTCATTGGGCAGGTCAATGTACAAAATGGCAAAGGCACAAATGGCACCTCTGTGTATTTCTACTTCACTCCTGACTGTCAAATGACCTCCACAGCGTAGGAGCGTCAAGGGTACAGGTAGGTACCTCAGTGGTTGGGGGTAAGAGGGAAGGTTGGGTATGGGAAGGGGTCTTTGGGGTTTGGCTTTGGCTTGGGAGGGGGGTCCTTGTGTTTGGGCTTGGGAGGGGTTAACTTCTTGGCAAGGGGAGGGGCATGGATACCAGCAGGGTGTGGAGGGGAGGACTTAGAGGTGGAAGGGCTGGACTTGGGGTGGGACACAGACGTTTGGCAGTATCACAGGGTAGAAGAGGAGTAGGGAACAGGCAAAACTCTGAGAGAAAATGCTTTTTAGACACACAGGGTTCGTCATGGCAAAAAGGTTTGGGAGTGGAGACAGAGGGAGTGGTTGGAGGGGGGTGTTGGAGTGGATGACTTGAGTACAAGTGCGATGCATACTTGTGAGTGGTGGGTGTCTGTTGGGTATGTGAGTGTCGGCATTTATGTGTTTTGGGTGACTATTTGTTGATATGGTGTCTGCAGGTACGGACGATGTGCTGCATGTGGGTGTGTCCATGGTTGTAGTGTCTCTGCGGATGTGGTAACTGCAGTGGATGTCTGTGGGACTGCTATTGTACTGACTATGGGTAAGACAGAAGGTATGGCTGGAGATGTCAATGTTGGTGTGGTGGCTGCAGATATGTCTAGTATAGTGTCTGTGACGGAGGTGGGGTAGGGGAGTCAGTGCAGGTACTGGATGTTGGTGTTTCTGCAGGTGGGTGTTGTTTGTGTGCATGCTGGTGGTGGGTCTTGTGGTGCTTATGTTTGTCAGTGGTACTTCAGGCTGTTGAGGTGGATGCATGCTTGTGTGTCTGTGTACTTAGGCTAGGTTTGGGAAGAGGGGTTTGGGTAGAGGTAGGTGTAGAAGGGGCGGGAGACCAAGGGTGACTGGCTGCTGTCAGTGTGGAGGCCAGAGCCTGAAAGGATCTCTGTAGGCCAGCATGTTCACTGTGAATGCCCTCAAGAACACATTGCTCTGCTGGACTTGAGCTACCAATCCCTGGATGGCATTCATGATAGTAGACTGACCCTCAGAGATCGACCTCAGGAGGTCAATAGCCTCCTCACTGAGGGCAGCAGGGCTGACCGGAGCAGAGGCAGAGCTGCCTGCATTGAAGGGGACACACTCCCTCCTAGGTGAGTGGGCACGGGCAACTGGGTGGGGAGCTATAGGGAGGGTGGTGGTAGTAAAGGCTAGACTGGTGCAGGGAGTATTTGGAGTTCCGGCTCCATGGTGCCCTCCTTCCTCGTGGAGTGTATAGAGGTGAGCGTTTTCCCTTTAAAATAGCTGTTTCCGCCATGTTTTTATGTGCGGTGAATCTGCCCCAGAAAGGTGGCGGATTGGTAGGTTGTGATACTGTGGGCGGTACTTTGTCTCCCACCTGTCTGTTGGTGGTGACCGCCGTGCTGCTTGTCTGTACCGCCGTAGCGGTCGGAGTGTTAAAGTGGCTGTTTTTGTTGGCGGTTTTCGCCACGGTCATAATTCCCTTTTTTTTTTCACCGGCCTGTTTGCGGTCTTACCGCCACTTTAACACCGTCCGCCAGGGTTGTAATGACAACCTTAATCTTTCTGGACCATCTTTTCTACAACAGTCAAACCCCAAAATGACCAGGACTCCTTTACTGTCTTTGCTTGTGTAGTTTTGGTACATGTTTTCAGAGCTTGGAACCTTTAAGCTTGTTGATGGGTAATATCTTTCACCAATAAGTATCCTAGATAATAGGCCCACATTATTACAGCAAAATTTTTTAGCAATGATGAGTGTGCCCAGTAAATTCACTTAGTAATTCAATTGGGACTATCAACCTAAAGTTAATATTTCAATTGCATCCACCTATATAACTATATTGGTTAGCAGTAATTTTTTTAACAAGCTTTAGTTTCAAAGCCAGACAACACCAGAAAAGCTATTCCTTCAGAAAAATGGACAAAAGTTCTTGGCTTTGAAGCTGCCTAACAAAGCACAGATTTTTTGCAGCTGGGTGTCCCAACAATGATGGGAGGAACTTTATTTGACTCTGAGTATGTTTCATGCTTGGACCCAAAACTCTCTGACAGCTCTAGTTACTATAGAGGAGCATGGCCTAAAAGGGCATACAGGGCACAGCATACATTTGGCATTTTAAAGCCCACTTAAAGGTCTCTGCATCACACCAATAGAACAATAATGCATAGCCCAGATAAGGTGTGCTGTAGCATATTAATCTGTTGTATGCAGGATAACACGGTAGTGTGCCAATGCGTACCAATGTTAGATTTGAAGGACCCAGAAAACAGAGGTAATGAATATGATGAGTATGTAGCAGTTTGTTAAGATGCACATCAACATGATATATATGCGATAATGACACATCTTAAAATATTTCTTAACTGAGCTACATGACAATCATACTTCACACCTCTAATAAAACACAAAGGAAGTCATTACGAGTTTGGCAGTTCCATGACCGTCATGTCAGTGGTCATACCGCCAATGGGCCAGTGGAGAAGACTGCCAAATTATGATCATGGCGGTCTTCCCAACAGAAGACAGCCAAACTACTGCCAGTACCACAGGTGCGTTCATGCCGTCACGGATGGCGGTAGACTCCTTCAGGCAGGCGGGGACCATGTTCCCACCGGACACATTACAAGGCTACACACTACCATGGTTTCAATCACAGTCAAACCACCAGGAAAACGCTAGCGGATACTAACTGCATAATAGGAGACTCTCACCTTCAGGAGCACATACCAGACTGGACCCGCCGTGGAACCCATACTGCTAGTCCTCCCACTGTTCCTGCTCACACAATGACTCCGGAACCAGTGACAGACACGAAGACAACAACCTTGACTATACACACCTACCTGACACTGTAGGGAAAACTGAAAGCACACACGCACACACAACATACCCATTCCAGGCAGCAGGAGATGGAGACACATACACATAACTACACACACATGTGCACATACACACACACCATATAAACACAAGCACACCTACACAACACACTTGAATACCCATATTACACACACCACAGGCAACACACACTTGCAAGACACACAGTAACTCGCAGATACAGAGCAACGCATAGTTGAACACAATACACAACAGCACCGATTGTCACAACACCACAACCGCACACACACACAACAACCATACAAGGACACACAAAATGACCATTCCACATTTCAACACACAATTTATCTTTACACATGCATGTACCAAACACAAAAATATCCTACACATAATACACAGCCATCACAGCGGGACAAAATACAGTGCCACACACACATGCAGGCCAGACACAACAGCTAGCACAGCCCACACACACACATCACACACAAACAAACCAAAGGCACCAAATACAATACAGCCATGTGGAAAGAAAGGCAAGGCAAGTATGTTACCATCAAAGCCAACAACAGTTTGGGCCAGATGTATTAAGGTCATTTGCAAGGGAATAAAATAAATAACTACATACAAATATCAGCTCATTGGGCAGGTCAATGTACAAAATGGCAAAGGCACAAATGGCACCTCTGTGTATTTCTACTTCACTCCTGACTGTCAAATGACCTCCACAGCGTAGGAGCGTCAAGGGTACAGGTAGGTACCTCAGTGGTTGGGGTAAGAGGGAAGGTTGGGTATGGGAAGGGGTCTTTGGGGTTTGGCTTTGGCTTGGGAGGGGGGTCCTTGTGTTTGGGCTTGGGAGGGGTTAACTTCTTGGCAAGGGGAGGGGCATGGATACCAGCAGGGTGTGGAGGGGAGGACTTAGAGGTGGAAGGGCTGGACTTGGGGTGGGACACAGATGTTTGCAGTATCACAGGGTAGAAGAGGAGTAGGGAACAGGCAAAACTCTGAGAGAAAATAATTTTTAGACACACAGGGTTCGTCATGGCAAAAAGGTTTGGGAGTGGAGACAGAGGGAGTGGTTGGAGGGGGGTGTTGGAGTGGAAGACTTGAGTACAAGTGTGATGCATGCTTGTGAGTGGTGGGTGTCTGTTGGGTATGTGAGTGTCGGCATTTATGTGTTTTGGGTGACTGTTTGTTGGTATGGTGTCTGCAGGTACGGACGATGTGCTGCATGTGGGTGTGTCCATGGTTGTAGTGTCTCTGCGGATGTGGTAACTGCAGTGGATGTCTGTGGGACTGCTATTGTACTGACTGTGGGTAAGACAGAAGGTATGGCTGGAGATGTCAATGTTGGTGTGGTGGCTGCAGATATGTCTTATATAGTGTCTGTGACGGAGGTGGGGTAGGGGAGTCGGTGCAGGTACTGGATGTTGGTGTTTCTGCAGGTGGGTGTTGTTTGTGTGCATGCTGGTGGTGGGTCTTGTGCTGCTTGTGTTTGTCAGTGGTACTTCAGGCTGTTGAGGTGGATGCATGCTTGTGTGTCTGTGTACTTAGGCTAGGTTTGGGAAGAGGGGTTTGGGTAGAGGTAGGTGTAGAAGGGGCGGGAGACCAAGGCTGACTGGCTGCTGTCAGTGTGGAGGCCAGAGCCTGAAAGGATCTCTGTAGGCCAGCATGTTCACTGTGAATGCCCTCAAGAACACATTGCTCTGCTGGACTTGAGCTACCAATCCCTGGATGGCATTCATGATAGTAGACTGACCCTCAGAGATCGACCTCAGGAGGTCAATAGCCTCCTCACTGAGGGCAGCAGGGCTGACCGGAGCAGAGGCAGAGCTGCCTGCATTGAAGGGGACACACTCACTCCTAGGTGAGTGGGCACGGGCAACTGGGTGGGGAGCTATAGGGAGGGTGGTGGTAGTAAAGGCTAGACTAGTGCAGGGAGTATTTGGAGTTCCGGCTCCATGGTGCCCTTCTTCCTCGTGGAGTGTGTAGAGGTGAGCGTTTTCCCTTTGAAATAGCTGTTTCCGCCGTGTTTTTATGTGCGGTGAATCTGCCCCGGAAAGGTGGCGGATTGGTAGGTTGTGATACTGTAGGCGGTACTTTGTCTCCCACCTGTCTGTTGGCGGTGACCGCTGCGCTGCTTGTCTGTACCGCCGTAGCGGTCGGAGTGTTAAAGTGGCTGTTTTTGTTGGCGGTTTCCATCACGGTCATAATTCCCTTTTTTTTTTCACCGGCCTGTTTGCGGTCTTACCGCCACTTTAACACCGTCCGCCAGGGTTGTAATGACCACCTTAATCTTTCTGGACCATCTTTTCTACAACAGTCAAACCCCAAAATGACCAGGACTCCTTTACTGTCTTTTCTTGTGTAGTTTTGGTACATGTTTTCAGAGCTTGGAACCTTTAAGCTTGTTGATGGGTAATATCTTTCACCAATAAGTATCCTAGATAATAAGCCCACATTATTACAGCGAAATTTTTTAGCAATGATGAGTGTGCCCAGTAAATTCACTTAGTAATTCAATTGGGACTATCAACCTAAAGTTAATATTTCAATTGCATCCACCTATATAACTATATTGGTTAGCATTAATTTTTTTAACAAGCTTTAGTTTCAAAGCCAGACAACACCAGAAAAGCTATTCCTTCAGAAAAATGGACAAAAGTTCTTGGCTTTGAAGCTGCCTAACAAAGCACAGATTTTTTGCAGCTGGGTGTCCCAACAATGATGGGAGGAACTTTATTTGACTCTGAGTATGTTTCATGCTTGGACCCAAAACTCTCTGACAGCTCTAGTTACTATAGAGGAGCATGGCCTAAAAGGGCATACAGGGCACAGCATACATTTGGCATTTTAAAGCCCACTTAAAGGTCTCTGCATCACACCAATAGAACAATAATGCATAGCCCAGATAAGGTGTGCTGTAGCATATTAATCTGTTGTATGCAGGATAACACGGTAGTCTGCCAATGCGTACCAATGTTAGATTTGAAGGACCCAGAAAACAGAGGTAATGAATATGATGAGTATGTAGCAGTTTGTTAAGATGCACATCAACATGATATATATGCCATAATGACACATCTTAAAATATTTCTTAACTGAGCTACATGACAATCATACTTCACACCTCTAATAAAACACAAAGGAAGTCATTACGAGTTTGGCAGTTCCATGACCGTCATGTCAGTGGTCATACCGCCAATGGGCCAGTGGAGAAGACTGCCAAATTATGATCATGGCGGTCTTCCCAACAGAAGACAGCCAAACTACTGCCAGTACCACCAGTGCGTTCATGCCGTCACGGATGGCGGTAGACTCCTTCAGGCAGGCGGGGACCATGTTCCCACCGGACACATTACAAGGCTACACACTACCATGGTTTCAATCACAGTCAAACCACCAGGAAAACGCTAGCGGATACTAACTGCATAATAGGAGACTCTCACCTTCAGGAGCACATACCAGACTGGACCCGCCGTGGAACCCATACTGCTAGTCCTCCCACTGTTCCTGCTCACACAATGACTCCGGAACCAGTGACAGACACGAAGACAACAACCTTGACTATACACACCTACCTGACACTGTAGGGAAAACTGAAAGCACACACGCACACACAACATACCCATTCCAGGCAGCAGGAGATGGAGACACATACATATAACTACACACACATGTGCACACACACCATATAAACACAAGCACACCTACACAACACACTTGAATACCCATATTACACACACCACAGGCAACACACACTTGCAAGACACAAAGTAACTCGCAGATACAGAGCAACGCATAGTTGAACACAATACACAACAGCACCGATTGTCACAACACCACAACCGCACACACACACAAAACAACCATACAAAGACACACAACACGACCATTCCACATTTCAACACACAATTTATCTTTACACATGCATGTACCAAACACAAAAATATCCTACACATAATACACAGCCATCACAGCGGGACAAAATACAGTGCCACACACACATGCAGGCCAGACACAACAGCTAGCACAGCCCACACACACACATCACACACAAACAAACCAAAGGCACCAAATACAATACAGCCATGTGGAAAGAAAGGCAAGGCAAGTATGTTACCATCAAAGCCAACAACAGTTTGGGCCAGATGTATTAAGGTCATTTGCAAGGGAATAAAATAAATAACTACATACAAATATCAGCTCATTGGGCAGGTCAATGTACAAAATGGCAAAGGCACAAATGGCACCTCTGTGTATTTCTACTTCACTCCTGACTGTCAAATGACCTCCACAGCGTAGGAGCGTCAAGGGTACAGGTAGGTACCTCAGTGGTTGGGGGTAAGAGGGAAGGTTGGGTATGGGAAGGGGTCTTTGGGGTTTGGCTTTGGCTTGGGAGGGGGGTCCTTGTGTTTGGGCTTGGGAGGGGTTAACTTCTTGGCAAGGGGAGGGGCATGGATACCAGCAGGGTGTGGAGGGGAGGACTTAGAGGTGGAAGGGCTGGACTTGGGGTGGGACACAGATGTTTGCAGTATCACAGGGTAGAAGAGGAGTAGGGAACAGGCAAAACTCTGAGAGAAAATAATTTTTAGACACACAGGGTTCGTCATGGCAAAAAGGTTTGGGAGTGGAGACAGAGGGAGTGGTTGGAGGGGGGTGTTGGAGTGGATGACTTGAGTACAAGTGTGATGCATGCTTGTGAGTGGTGGGTGTCTGTTGGGTATGTGAGTGTCGGCATTTATGTGTTTTGGGTGACTGTTTGTTGGTATGGTGTCTGCAGGTACGGACGATGTGCTGCATGTGGGTGTGTCCATGGTTGTAGTGTCTCTGCGGATGTGGTAACTGCAGTGGATGTCTGTGGGACTGCTATTGTACTGACTGTGGGTAAGACAGAAGGTATGGCTGGAGATGTCAATGTTGGTGTGGTGGCTGCAGATATGTCTAGTATAGTGTCTGTGACGGAGGTGGGGTAGGGGAGTCGGTGCAGGTACTGGATGTTGGTGTTTCTGCAGGTGGGTGTTGTTTGTGTGCATGCTGGTGGTGGGTCTTGTGCTGCTTGTGTTTGTCAGTGGTACTTCAGGCTGTTGAGGTGGATGCATGCTTGTGTGTCTGTGTACTTAGGCTAGGTTTGGGAAGAGGGGTTTGGGTAGAGGTAGGTGTAGAAGGGGCGGGAGACCAAGGGTGACTGGCTGCTGTCAGTGTGGAGGCCAGAGCCTGAAAGGATCTCTGTAGGCCAGCATGTTCACTGTGAATGCCCTCAAGAACACATTGCTCTGCTGGACTTGAGCTACCAATCCCTGGATGGCATTCATGATAGTAGACTGACCCTCAGAGATCGACCTCAGGAGGTCAATAGCCTCCTCACTGAGGGCAGCAGGGCTGACCGGAGCAGAGGCAGAGCTGCCTGCATTGAAGGGGACACACTCCCTCCTAGGTGAGTGGGCACGGGCAACTGGGTGGGGAGCTATAGGGAGGGTGGTGGTAGTAAAGGCTAGACTAGTGCAGGGAGTATTTGGAGTTCCGGCTCCATGGTGCCCTCCTTCCTCGTGGAGTGTGTAGAGATGAGCGTTTTCCCTTTGAAATAGCTGTTTCCGCCGTGTTTTTATGTGCGGTGAATCTGCCCCGGAAAGGTGGCGGATTGGTAGGTTGTGATACTGTGGGCGGTACTTTGTCTCCCACCTGTCTGTTGGCGGTGACCGCCGCGCTGCTTGTCTGTACCGCCGTAGCGGTCGGAGTGTTAAAGTGGCTGTTTTTGTTGGCGGTTTCCACCACGGTCATAATTCCCTTTTTTTTCAGCCGGCCTGTTTGCGGTGTTACCGCCACTTTAATACCGTCCGCCAGGGTTGTAATGACCACCTTAATCTTTCTGGACCATCTTTTCTACAACACTCAAACCCTAAAATGACCAGGACTTCTTTACTGTCTTTGCTTGTGTAGTTTTTGTACATGTTTCCAGAGCTTGGAACCTTTAAGCTTGTTGATGGGTAATATCTTTCACCAATAAGTATCCTAGATAATAGGCCCACATTATTACAGCGACATTTTTTAGCAATGATGAGTGTGCCCAGTAAATTCACTTAGTAATTCAATTGGGACTATCAATCTAAAGTTAATATTTCAATTGCATCCACCTATATACCTATATTGGTTAGCAGTAATTTTTTTAACAAGCTTTAGTTTCAAAGCCAGACAACACCAGAAAAGCTATTCCTTCAGAAAAATGGACAAAAGTTCTTGGCTTTGAAGCTGCCTAACAAAGCACAGATTTTTTGCAGCTGGGTGTCCCAACAATGATGGGAGGAACTTTATTTGACTCTGAGTATGTTTCATGCTTGGACCCAAAACTCTCTGACAGCTCTAGTTACTATAGAGGAGCATGGCCTAAAAGGGCATACAGGGCACAGCATACATTTGGCATTTTAAAGCCCACTTAAAGGTCTCTGCATCACACCAATAGAACAATAATGCATAGCCCAGATAAGGTGTGCTGTAGCATATTAATCTGTTGTATGCAGGATAACACGGTAGTGTGCCAATGCGTACCAATGTTAGATTTGAAGGACCTAGAAAACAGAGGTAATGAATATGATGAGTATGTAGCAGTTTGTTAAGATGCACATCAACATGATATATATGCCATAATGACACATCTTAAAATATTTCTTAACTGAGCTACATGACAATCATACTTCACACCTATAATAAAACACAAGGGAAGTCATTACGAGTTTGGCAGTTCCATGACCGTCATGTCAGTGGTCATACCGCCAATGGGCCAGTGGAGAAGACTGCCAAATTATGATCATGGCGGTCTTCCCAACAGAAGACAGCCAAACTACTGCCAGTACCACCAGTGCGTTCATGCCATCACGGATTGCGGTAGACTCCTTCAGGCAGGCGGGGACCATGTTCCCACCGGACACATTACAAGGCTACACACTACCATGGTTTCAATCACAGTCAAACCACCAGGAAAACGCTAGCGGATATTAACTGCATAATAGGAGACTCTCACCTTCAGGAGCACATACCAGACTGGACCCGCCGTGGAACCCATACTGCTAGTCCTCCCACTGTTCCTGCTCACACAATGACTCCGGAACCAGTGACAGACACGAAGACAACAACCTTGACTATACACACCTACCTGACACTGTAGGGAAAACTGAAAGCACACACGCACACACAACATACCCATTCCAGGCAGCAGGAGATAGAGACACATACACATAACTACACACACATGCGCACATCCACACATCCACACACACCATATCAACACAAGCACGCCTACACAACACACATGAATACCCATATTACACACACCACAGGCAACACACACTTGCAAGACACACAGTAACTCGCAGATACAGAGCAACGCATAGTTCAACACAATACACAACAATACCGATTCTCACAACACCACAACACCACACACATACAACAACCATACAAGGACACAAAACACTACCATTCCACATTTCAACACACAATTTATCTTTACACATGCATGTACCAAACACAAAAATATCCTACACATAATACACAGCCATCACAGCGGGACAAAATACAGCGCCACACACACATGCAGGCCAGACACAACAGCTAGCACAGCCCACACACACACATCACACACAAGCAAACCAAAGGCACCAAATACAATACAGCCATGTGGAAAGAAAGGCAAGGCAAGTATGTTACCATCAAAGCCAACAACAGTTTGGGCCAGATGTATTAAGGTCATTTGCAAGGGAATAAAATAAATAACTACATACAAATATCAGCTCATTGGGCAGGTCAATGTACAAAATGGCAAAGGCACAAATGGCACCTCTGTGTATTTCTACTTCACTCCTGACTGTCAAATGACCTCCACAGCGTAGGAGCGTCAAGGGTACAGGTAGGTACCTCAGTGGTTGGGGGTAAGAGGGAAGGTTGGGTATGGGAAGGGGTCTTTGGGGTTTGGCTTTGTCTTGGGAGGGGGGTCCTTGTGTTTGGGCTTGGGAGGGGTTAACTTCTTGGCAAGGGGAGGGGCATGGATACAGCAGGGTGTGCAGGGGAGGACTTAGAGGTGGAAGGGCTGGACTTGGGGTGGTACACAGACGTTTGGCAGTATCACAGGGTAGAAGAGGAGTAGGGAACAGGCAAAACTCTGAGAGAAAATGCTTTTTAGACACACAGGGTTCGTCATGGCAAAAAGGTTTGGGAGTGGAGACAGAGGGAGTGGTTGGAGGGGGGTGTTAGAGTGGATGACTTGAGTACAAATGCGATGCATGCTTGTGAGTGGTGGGTGTCTGTTGGGTATGTGAGTGTCGGCATTTATATGTTTTGGGTGACTGTTTGTTGGTATGGTGTCTGCAGGTACGGATGATGTGCTGCATGTGGGTGTGTCCATGGTTGTGGTGTCTCTGCGGATGTGGTAACTGCAGTGGATGTCTGTGGGATTGCTATTGTACTGACTGTGGGTAAGACAGAAGGTATGGCTGGAGATGTCAATGTTGGTGTGGTGGCTGCAGATATGTCCAGTATAGAGGGTCATTCTGACCCTGGCGGTTGGTGATAAAGCGGCGGGCAACCCGCAAACAGGCCGGCGGTCAAAAAAATTTAATTCTAACCCTGGCGGAAACCGCCAACACAGACCGCCACTTTAACACTCCGACCGCCACGGCGGGACCGACAAACAGCGCGGCGGTCACCGCCAACAGGCAGGCGGCAGACAATGTACCGCCCACCCTATCACAACTCACCAATCCGCCACCTTTTCCGGGGCGGGAGCCCCGCCGATAAAAACACGGCGGAAACAGACTACGAACGGGAAAACGCTCACCTATACACACTCCACGAGGACGGAGGACAGCATGGAGCCCGAATTACACATCCTACCAGCTATTGTCTACCTGCTCATCTACCAGGAGTACGAACGCCGGCGCAGACGACAACGGTGAGTACTGCACCTACGACACAGGGTAGGGGGGAGGAGAAAAGCTTACGGGCACACACATGTGCCATACACCCACCCCCCCACCACAAATACCTACACCCCAATGCCGAGCAACAAGTCAGAGTGACACCACACAAACCCCCCGGAATAATGCAAAGACACAATTTAAATTATCTATAAAATATATGTATAAATAGCTCCACTGAAGGAATGGCAAATATGCCATATAAAAGATACAAAAATAAGGAATGAACATAGTCAACAATATATCCATAGGCAAAAAGTCCTGCACATTCCGTCAAAGTTCCATAGTCCGTGGGCCAATGTGCACAAACACATGGGCAAAGCCCACACAGGAGACCAGATACCATTGGAGAGAACACTGCAGGGGCATCAGATGATAAAACTACAGGCACCTCAGGGGGAAGGGAAGGAGAGGCACCTCAGCCACATGAGTCCATGACGCCAGATCCACGAGGGGCCTCCATGCCCACTGTCCCATCCTGGGGAGTGCAAAGCCACAGTCTCACAAGTCCCTACAGTGGGAGGCTTGCCCACCGGACCATCCTGGGGAGTGCAAAGCCACAGTCCATCAGATGGATTACCGACTCCGCTGTTATTGGAGGAGGCATGGTGCCCCGAGTGCTTCCTGAAGCCCTGCTCGACACAGAACCGGCACTGTCAATGGGCCAGCGGTGCTTGACATGAAGAGCCCAGCGGAGCGGTGCTTGAGATGAAGGGCCCAGCGGAGCGGTGCTTGAGATGGCGGGGCCCAGCGGAGCGGAGCTTGAGATGAAGGGCCCAGCGGAGCGGTGCTTGAGATGAAGGGCCCAGCGGAGCGGTGCTTGAGATGAAGGGCTCAGCGGAGCGGTGCTTGAGACGGCGGGGCCCAGCAGAGCGGTGCTTGAGACGGCGGGGCCCAGCGGAGCGGTGCTTGAGATGGCGGGGCCCAGCGGAGCGGAGCTTGAGATGAAGGGCCCAGCGGAGCGGTGCTTGAGATGAAGGGCCCAGCGGAGCGGTGCTTGAGATGAAGGGCCCAGCGGAGCGGTGCTTGAGATGGCGGGGCCCAGCGGAGCGGAGCTTGAGATGAAGGGCCCAGCGGAGCGGTGCTTGAGATGAAGGGCCCAGCGGAGCGGTGCTTGCAATGAACGGCCCAGCGGAGCGGTGCTTGAGATGAAGGCCCCAGCGGAGCGGTGCTTGAGACGGCGGGGGCCAGCGGAGCGGTGCTTGAGATGAAGGGCCCAGCGGAGCGGTGCTTGAGATGGCGGGGCCCAGCGGAGCGGAGCTTGAGATGAAAGGCCCAGCGGAGCGGTGCTTGAGATGAAGGGCCCAGCGGAGCGGTGCTTGAGATGAAGGGCCCAGCGGAGCGGTGCTTGAGGTGGCGGGGCCCAGCGGAGCGGAGCTTGAGATGAAGGGCCCAGCGGAGCGCTGCTTGAGACGGCGGGGCCCAGTGGAGCGGTGCTTGCGATGAAGGGCCCAGCGGAGCAGTGCTTGAGATGAAGGGCCCAGCGGAGCGGTGCTTGAGACGGCGGGGCCCAGTGGAGCGGTGCTTGAGATGAAGGGCCCAGCGGAGCGGTGCTTGAGATGGCGGGGCCCAGCGGAGCGGAGCTTGAGATGAAGGGCCCAGGGGAGCGGTGCTTGAGATGAAGGGCCCAGTGGAGCGGTGCTTGAGATGAAGGGCCCAGCGGAGCGGTGCTTGAGATGGCGGGGCCCAGCGGAGCGTTGCTTGAGATGAAGGGCCCAGCGGAGCAGTGCTTGAGACGGCGGGGCCCAGCGGAGCGGTGCTTTAGATGAAGGGCCCAGCGGAGCGGTGCTTGAGATGGCGGGGCCCAGCGGAGCGGTGCTTGAGATGAAGGGCCCAGCGGAGCGGTGCTTGAGACGGCGGGGCCCAGCGGAGCGGAGCTTGAGATGAAGGGCCCAGCGGAGCGGTTCATGTCCCGGCGGGGCCCTGTTCAGCAGTTCTTGTCCCCGCGGGGCCCGTTCAGCGGTTCTTGTCCTGGCGGGGCCCTGTCAGCGTTTCATGTCCCGGCGGGGCCCTGTTCAGCAGTTCTTGTCCCGGCAGGGCCCTGTTCTGCGGTGCTCCTCCCGGCAGGGCCCTGTTCAGCGGTGCTCCTCCCGGCGGGGCCCGTTCAGCGGTTCTTGTCCTGGCGGGGCCCTGTTCAGCGGTGCTCCTCCCGGCGGGGCCCGTTCAGCAGTTCTTGTCCCGGCGGGTCCCTGTTCTGCAGTGCTCCTCCCGGCGGGGCCCTGTTCAGCGGTGCTCCTCCCGGCGGGGCCCGTTCAGCGGTTCTTGTCCCGGCGGGGCCCTGTTCAGCGGTGCTCCTCCCGCGGGGCCCATTCAGCGGTTCGTGTCCCGGCGGGGCCCGTTCAGCGGTGCTTGTCCTGTGTGTCTAGGGAGCCAGACCTGGGCAAGACTTCCCGCTCATTCACCATCCGAACTTGCGGTCGCGGCGCCCTCCTGTGATGGAGTCCTGGGCCCGTGGGTGTCGTCCGTCACACCCGGAATGGGGCTGGTGGGGCCCTCCTGGGCAGCTCGCCTGCTGCCTGACTTCTCCACCCTGCTGCCCTTGCCCTCCTTCGCTGGAGCTCTGTGGCCCTTGCCTCCCTTGGATGATGTGGCAGGTGACGGGCAAGGCTACTGTCCTTGTTGGCAGCCGTATCAGGCTTGTCATGCCGGGCCTTTTTCTTTTTTGTCCTCTTCCCAGAGGGGGGGCTGGCTGTCCCCTTGCTGCTGGCCGATGTTCCTGCCCTAGGATCTGGTGGACTCTAATAGCCCTGCACTATGGTCACAGTAGATGCAGGGCTGGTGGTGGCTGAGGTGCTTTTTTTAGTCTTACCAGATGGAGGGGGTGGGTCAGTGATTGGAACGAGCTCAAGGTTGGAAAGGAAAAGGACTTGGGGAGGACAGGGACGGGTAGGTGTAGTGGGTTTGGGAGTGGAGGAAGAGGATGTGGTTGTAGGAGAGTCAAGTGTGCTGTCTTTGGGTGCAGGTGCTTGTGACGGAGGCTGTCGTGAGGTGGATGGCTGTTGGGTGGGTGGCTGCCTGCGTTTGTGTGCTTTGGAAGAGGGGGTGACAGACACACTGGGAGAGGACACAGGGGATGTGTAAATGGCAGTGGGGGTGTAGACTGCACGTGTGCGGACTGTAATGGAGGGTGTGCTGGTGATGGAAGTACTGGCTGATGGTGGTGTGCTTGCAGGTGTGAGTGGAGACGTCACAGGGAGGGAGGAGGGAGATGAGGAGGTGGGGGACACAGAGGTGGCATGTCTGCATCTGGATGTTGCTTGGGTGAATGCTTGTGGGATCTGTGGTGCTTATGTCTGGATGAGCTGCCTTTGGTTGTAGAGGTGTGTGCAGGCTGGTCTGATGGTGTGGATGGGATAGGCAGAGGAACAGGAGACTGGGACTGGGTGGAGGAAGTCAGAAGAGGGAGGCTGGAGACAGGGACAATGGCTGCCGTCAGTGCTGAGGCCAGAGCGTTGAACGATCGCTGATGGGCAGCCTGACCCGAATGAATGCGCTCCAGGTATGCATTGCTCCGATGCACCTCCCTTTCTACACCCTGGATGGCATTCAAAAGGGTAGACTGCCCAACAATGAGTGTCCTGAGGAGGTCAATGACCTCCTCACTGAGGGCAGCAGGGGTAACTGGGGCAGGGCCTGAGGTGCCTGGGGCGAAGGAGATGCCCGCCTTCCTGGGCGAGCGGGCACGGAGCGAAGGCTGAGGAGCTGCTGGGAGGGCGGGGCTGGTGTGCTGGGTGTCTTCAGGGAGGAACTCAGATCCATCAATTCCACCCTGGGCACCATTGTAGGGGTGCTGAAGGAAGTACTCAACACCAGGAGGGACACTGAGGCACAACAAGGGGCCAGTGACACTAGCCTGGACGATGAACTGCCCACCACCCCTGCCGGCGCTAGTGGACAGGACGCCCCACCACAGGACCACCACACCACCACCCCACCCCCTGCAGAGGGAGAACCACCCTCTAAACGGTCCCTGAGATCCAGGACAAAGACAGAGAACAATGCCAAGACCCCAGCCAAGAAATGAGACCACCCTAATTAACATCCTTTTGTCCCACTTTCTAACCCTGTCCATCCTCAAACTGCCCCAGCTCCACTTCCTATGCTCATTTGTGCAATGCACCTTTGAGACTAATAGACTGTACTATGCCATGGACATTCCTCCACCATCACCCCTCACCATTTTACAACCCCCTCCAATATTGAGCACTTAAATAAACACCCTTGAAGCACAACACAATCTGGAGTCAGTCTGTGATTTCGAAATAGTGTATTAGCACTTACAGTGTCAAAATGCTCTTTCAAATGTAATGTCAACATACCTATGTCAAACAGCTCTAGTCCATGAGGAAACACAGCAGATGTCACACAGTGTGAAATCATAAGGGAAAGTGACAACTCAGTGACAATACACTGGGTGAAAACGACAGACAGTAGAGAGGTAGTAGTGTAAAAGTACATGTAGTAGGCAGGTTTTTATTCTTACCTGTGTCTCACTGGAAGTATTTCAGGATCACAGAGGTCCTGTTGTCGATGTCCTCTTCTTCTGCTTCCTCGTCTTCACTGTCCACAGGCTCCACAGCTGCAACAACAATGCCATCTGGACCATCCTCCTGCAGAAAAGGCACCTGTCGTCGCATAGCTAAGTTGTGAAGCATACTGCAGGCCACGATGATCTGGCACACCTTCTTTGGTGAGTAGAATAGGGATTCACCTGTCATATGGAGGCACCTGAACCTGGCTTTCAGGAGGCCGAAGGTCCGCTCTAATATCCGCTGAGTTCGCCCATTGGCCTCATTGTAGCATTCCTCTGCCCTTGTCCTGGGATTCCTCACTGGGGTCAGTAGCCATGACAGGTTGGGGTAACCAGAGTCACCTGTAAATGGCGAGGGACAACTGTTAGACACACACTGGTGCAGGTGACTCTGTTTACCCCAACCTGTCATGGCTACTGACCCCAGTGAGGAATCCCAGGACAAGGGCTGAGGAACTCAACAATGAGGATCATGGTCGAACACGGCAGAAATCGAGCGGACCTTCGGCGTCCTGAAGGCCAGGTTCAGGTGCCTACATATGACAGGTGGATCCCTATTCTACTCACCAAAGAAGGTGTGCCAGATCATCGTGGCCTTCTGTATGCTTCACAACTTAGCTTTGCGACAACAGGTGCCTTTTCTGCAGGAGGATGGTCCAGATGGCGGTGTTGTTGCAGCTGTGGAGCCTGTGGACAGTGAAGACGAGGAAGCAGAAGAAGAGGACATCGACAACAGGGACTCGGTGATCCTTCAATATTTCCAGTGAGACACAGGTAAGAACACAAACCTGCCTACTACTACATCTCTACTGTCTGTCGTTTTCACCCAGTGTATGGTCACTGAGTTGTCACTTTCCCTTACGATTTCACAGATGTGGGTCCCACTGTGTGACATCTGCTTTGATTCCTCATGGACTAGAGCTGTGTGACATAGGTATGTTGACATTACAATTGAAAGAGCTTTTTGCCACAGTAATTGCTAATACACTATTCCGAAATCACAGACTGACTCCAGATTGTTTTGTGCTTCACGGGTGTTTATTTAAGTGCAACATGGTGAGGGGTGATGGTGGAGGAATGTCCATGGCAGAGTCCAGTCTATTAGTCTCACAGGTGCATTGCCCAAATGGGCATAGGAAGTGGAGCTGGGGCAGATTAAGGATGGACAGGGTGACAAAGTGGTACAGAAGGATGACATTCAGGGTGGTCTCATCTTGGCATCGTTCTCTGTCTTTGTCCTGGATCTCAGGGAACGTGTGCGGGGTGGTTCTCCCTCTGCAGGGGGTGGGGTGCTGGTGTGGTGGTCCTGTGGCGGTGCCTCCTGTCCACTATCGCCGGCGGAGGTGGTGGGCAGTTCATCGTCCATGCTAGTGTCAGGGGCCCCTTGTTGTGCCACAGTGTCCCTCCTGGTGTTGAGTACTTCCTTCAGCACACCTACGATGGTGCCCAGGGTGGAATTGATGGCTCTGAGTTCCTCCCTGAAGCCCAAATACTGTTCCTCCTGCAGGCGCTGGGTCTCCTGAAACTTGGCCAGTACCGTTGCCATTGTCTCTTGGGAGTGGTGGTAGGCTCTCATGATGGAGGAGAGGGCCTCGTGTAGAGTGGGTTCCCTTGGCCTGTCCTCCCCCTGTCGCACAGCAGCCCTCCCAGTTCCCCTGTGTTCCTGGGCCTCCGTCCCCTGGACCGTGTGCCCACTGCCACTGCCCCCAGGTCCCTGTTGTTGTTGGGGTGGTGGGTTAGCCTGAGTTCCCTGTAGTGGTGGACACACTGCTGATTGACGTGTCCTGGGGACAGAGGTATGGGCCCGCTGGGTGGGTGCTGTGCTGGTGTTTCCAGAGGGGGGAAGCTCTGTAGTGGCCTGTGACTGTGTGATGGAAACCGACTGTCCCGAGGACCCCGAAGGGCCGGGCTGGTCATCTAGATCCAGTTGGACAGAGCTGCTGTCATCACTGTGGGCCTCTTCTGTTGGTGGTGTGGACATGTGTGGACCCTCCTATCTGGTGACGTTGGGTAGGGGTCCTGCAGGGGTATAAAAGGATGTTTATTACATCTGTGTGTGCCATGGTGTGCAATGGGTGGGTGACCGTGTACCCCAGTGCTTGCATTCCTGTGTGGGACCTTGTGTGATGATGGTTTAGGGGGTGTATGGGTTTGTGCAGTGGGCATGCTTTGGTGATGGGTGTCCATGCTTTGGTGTTGCATTCAGGGCTTGGTGTTGGGATGTGTGGTTTGTGATGTTTGGGACATTTGTGAGGAGTTGGAGTGATGGGGGTGAGGGTGAGGGTGGCGGTATGTGATGGTATGCAGATAGGGTGGGGGATGTAAAAGTTAATATTTGACTTACCAGAGTCCATTCCACCATCTACTCCTGCGAGGCCCTCAGGATGCAGAATCGCCAAGACCTGCTCCTCCCATGTTGTTAGTTGTGGGGGAGGAGGTCGGGGTCTGCCGCCAGTCCGCTGAACCGCAAGGTGGTGTCTTGAGACCACGGAACGCACCTTCCCCCGTAGGTCGTTGCACCTCTTCCTGATGTCATCCGTATTTCTTGGGTGCTGTCCCACTGTGTTGACCCTGTCCACTATTCTTCACCATAGCTCCATCTTCCTTGCAGTGGAGGTGTGCTGCACCTGTGATCTGAATAGCTGTGGCTCTACCCGGACGATTTCCTCCATCATGACCCTGAGCTCCTCCTCCAAGAACCTGGGGTGTCTTTGCCGTGCCATGGGGTGGTGTGGGTGATGTGTGGGGTGGTGTGTGTGGTGATAAGTGTGCTGATATGTAGTGGTGTGTTGTGTGAGGTGCGTGGAAGTTATGTGGGTGATGGTCTGGTGTGCCTGTGGATGCTAGTATTGTTGATGGTGGTGTCTCTCTCTGTGCTTCTTTCTCAATTGTTATCGTAGGGGTTTGTGGGTGATGTGGGTGTGTGTTTTATATTGTATTGGGTGTGTGGGAGTGGTGTGTGTATGTGTATCAGGTGTATGTATTTTGAATTGTCCAATGTTGCTGTTTTTGGTACGTGTGTGTGTATTTTGAGCGCAGCGGTGTGTACCGCCAATGGAATACCGCAGTTGAAAGACCGCCGAGTGGATTCGTCTGTCGTGATAGTGTGGGCGTATTTCTGTTGGCGTGACAGTGGAGGTTTTGTTTTTGCCAGTTTATCACTGACCTTTGGTGTGGCGGACTTGTGTGGGTGTCTGAATTTTGGCAGATTCCGTGCTGTGGGTCATAATAGCTGTGGCGGATTTCCGCGCCCGCGGCGGTGTGTTGGCGGTCTTCTGCACGGCGGTAAACGGCTTCTACCGCCAATGTTGTAATGAGGTCCTAAGTCTACATTCATGTAGCATTCACTACATTTTCACTATAGCAACAGTGAGGCAGCTAATCCCATCAAACTCTATGCAAGTGCCAGGATACAGTCAGTACTTACCCCCTTGCAGATGCTGTGCTGCTCTCAAACGCCCATTCAACTCAGGGGAGGCCACTGCCACTATTTGGACCATTAGTGGGGTCAGGGTCCGACGAGTACCCCTCCCTCATTGGGAGGACATCCCCAGCTGGGCTTCTGTGGTCTTCCGGGCCCAGCATCTTAGGTCCTCCCACTGCTTGTGACAATGGATGCTCTGCCAGCTATGGACGCCCAGAGTCTGCACTTCCTTGGCCATGGCACACGAGATCCCTTTCTTCTGATGGGTGTTTACCTGCATGGATGACATAAACAATAGGACAATGTTATGTACACTGGTACCATACTAACAGGAAGGGCACATTTACATCAGACTCACCAAGTGCCCACACATACCCACCCTCACGCCTTCACTTCATGCCCTCTGCAGGCATCTATACTTCCTCACCGGTACACTTACCCCATTCACTGTCACACGCACCCCTATCACACATTACCATGAGATTGGGCTCACCTGTTCCTCTGGTGCCCCACATAGCTGTCCCTACAGGTGTAGGACCCTGTCCACAAGCTTTTCTAGCTCTTCTGGTGTGAAGGCTGGGCCCTATCACCTGCAGAACGTGACATGATGGCTCCCAGAGACAGTACACAGCAGCTCAGGTCATGGAGGTCTTGCTGACAACAGTGTCAGGAGTCAAGTGAGCAAGGCTGCAGAAAATGGCAGTCACGGCCACCACACACAGGACCTTCACCGCTGGTGGTCATCTCCATTGGCCCCGTTCCCCCATAGACAGCAATGCTAAAAAATGACAAGTTGCAAGGCGGTAGAGACTGCCTACCGCCACAATGACATATGCAGGCGGACTTAGGTCACTTCCATATGTCCAGTGCTGCAGGACAGGCAGCTGCCATTTTATGCACACCTCATGCATCGATGTGCCAATTTATTTGCCCCATATACATATTAGGACCATTCAGGGAGTAACCCGATGTGATGCCATCATGGTAGTGCTGACACATGTGACATGTGTCCTAAACGACTTACACATTCAGTATTGTGCTGCAAGGCTGGTGTCTAAAGCACATCTGCATGCCCATTTTTTTATATGTCTTGCTGACAACAGTGTCAGGAGTCAAGTGAGCAAGGCTGCAGAAAATGGCAGTCACGGGCACCACACACAGGACCTTCACCGCTGGTGGTCATCTCCATTGGCCCCGTTCCCCCATAGACAGCAATGCTAAAAAATGACAAGTTGCAAGGCGGTAGAGACTGCCTACCGCCACAATGACATATGCAGGCGGACTTAGGTCACTTCCATATGTCCAGTGCTGCAGGACAGGCAGCTGCCATTTTATGCACACCTCATGCATCGATGTGCCAATTTATTTGCCCCATATACATATTAGGACCATTCAGGGAGTAACCCGATGTGATGCCATCATGGTAGTGTTGACACATGTGACATGTGTCCTAAACGACTTACACATTCAGTATTGTGCTGCAAGGCTGGTGTCTAAAGCACATCTGCATGCCCATTTTTTTATATGTCTGCATTGCTACGCATGCCCGACAGTGTTAGGTGTGTGCTAATTCTGAAATGTTGAGCTTACATGTGTAAAGCCCAGTTCTCAATGTACATTGTCTCCTTTCTACCTAGATTTGATGACATGAGGAGATTGAGACAACCACCAGTGTACCATCCACTAGTTGACCTTGCAACTCTGGAGGACAGTCATATCATACACACCTATTGTCTGAATCGTCAGACCATCATGGATCTATGTATACAGTTGGAGCCTGATCTGTTACCAGCCATTCGCAATTTCTATTCCATCCCTCCCACAGTACAAGTCATGTCAGTGCTACAACAGTGGTTTTGGCAGCAGTGATGTCACAGCCAATGTTCAGTCTAGTGTTGAAAGATGTACTGTGTACATTGTTGAACTACCTGGACAGCTACATCAGGTTCCTCCAATGTGCAGGTTTGGCCTATGTGAAGGCAGATACAGCCCTCATATGATTGGGGCCATTGATGGCACCCATATAGCTCTGATTCATCCCAGTGCCAATAAACAGATGTATAGGAACAGGACGAAATACCACTCCTTTCATGTTCAGCTGGTGTGTCTGGCAGACCAGTACATCTCACAGGTCACAGCCAAGTTTCCTGGATCTGTACATGCCTCCTTCATTTTGAGGAACAGCAATGTCCCACACATGATGGCACAACTACACACTGAGAGTGCCTGGCTCCTTGATATGTATATGTTTGAATGTGTTTCACTTTAGTTGTATCTGTCATCATATTCTTCCCTGTTGCTGTACCTGTCATGTCAGTGGTCCTACATTTTTAACACAGGCTACTCTGGCTATCCTAACCTTCCCTGTCTGCTGACAATAGTGACGTACCCTGCATGGATGGGGAAGGCAGTTTCAATGAGGCCCACGGGAGGATGAGGCATGTAATTAAAAGGACATTTGGCCTCCTGCAAGCCTGATTCAGGTGTCTGCATCTATCTGGAGGTGTCCTCCTTTACTCACCCCAAAAGGCATGTGTTAGAAATGAGTTCTCTAGTTGGCAGATGTAGACACCCATGTCCAAGTAAGGACAATAGTCCTAGTCAGGGTAATTCACACACAATCCAAGGTATCCTATGCCCACCCTCTGGTAGCTTGGCATTGAGTAGTCAGGCTTAACTTAGAAGGCAATGTGTAAAGTATTTGTGCAATAAATCATGCAATAACACAGTGAAAACACCACAAAAATACACCACCCAGGTTTAGAAAAATATAAGATATTTATCTGAATGAAATAAGGTCAAAACGATCAAGATTTGATAAGTACAAGTTAAAATATCACATTTGCAATGGTAAGAAGAGTCTTAAGTCTTTAAAAAGCAGCAATTTTCTCTTGTGTGCCAAAATTACCTGGGATGCGTAAAAAAATACAGGCACGGAGACCGCAGAGGAGGAGATGAGTGAAAAACAAAGGGTGTACATTGGATTTCTGGGTGCACAAAGGCGATGCATTGATTCTTTTCCATGCGGCAAGGACTTTGCGTTGAATTCCGGCACGCAGGCTTGAATCCTCTTTGTGATGCAGGGTCTTTTGACATCCAGGGACAATGCGTGGAAATCCTGCGTGTTCTGGATGAAGTCAGAGGTGCTGCGCCAATCCGGTGGGCGATGCAACGGAGTTTCTGTAACACAGCAGGTGCTGCATCGATTCGTCATGCAGGAAGTCAGGCTGCGTCATTTTGGCTCGGCAATGTGTCGATCCAGTGGGCTGTGCGTTGAATTTCTGGTCGCAATGCTGACGCTGTGTCAATCTCCACTCGGTGAGCTGGGCTGCATCATTTTGGAGTGGCGATGTGGTGAGTCTTTCAACGCTAGGCAGGCGGTGTCTCGATTCCGGCAGGCTGTGTGTCAATTATCACCTTAGTTCCTTTGAAGAGAAGAAGTCTTTTTGGCCCTGAAACTTCAGGAAACAGGAGGCAAACTCAATACAAGCCCTTGGGGAGGACTTCTCAGCAGAGCTAGAGGTCAGCAAGGCAGCAGGGCAACAGCAAGGCAGCAGTCCTTCACAGCAAAGCAGTCCAGGAGAGTCCTTTGGGCAGCCTGGCAGCTCCTCTTTGCAGATTGCAGGGTCTGGTTCAGAGTATCTGTCCCAGGAAGTGTCTGAGTTGGTAGGGTCAGGGACCCAGTTTATATTCCCAAAAGTGCCTTTGAAGTGGGGGAGACTTCAAAGAGTGGTTTTGAAGTGCAGAAGGTCCCCTTTCAGTACAGGTCTGTCTGCCAGGGTCCCAGTAGGGGGTGTGGCAATCCTTTGTGTGAGGGCAATCCATTGGCCAACACCCATTCAGAATGCAGATGTGTGCACGTGTGACTGAGCATACTGTGTTTCTGGTTGTCTGGTTGAAATGCAGAAGGTATCTGTCAACCAGCCCAGACGTGAATTGGAGGCAGGCTGTAAGTCACAGATGGATTTAAGTGCAGAGAAATGCTCACTCTCTGGCATTTCTAAAATAGTAATATAAAATCCAATGTCACCAGTAAGCAGGACTTTGCATTACCATTCTGGCCATACTATATATGACCTGTTTACCCCTTTCTGATCAGAATCTACAACTCAAACAGTAACGGAGGGTGGCCCTAATGTTAGCCTATGAAAGGAGCAGGCTTCACAGCAATTGGAGTTTTCCACCACCAGGACATATAAAACACACAGATATATATCCTGCCTTTCACCAACACAGCCTCCTGCCCTATAGGTTAACTAGGGCCTACCTTAGAGTTGACGTATATGTAGAAAAAGGGGAGTTTAAGGCTTGGCAAGCACTTTTAAATGCCAAGTCAAAGTGGCAGTGAAACTGCACACACAGGCCTTGCAAAGGCAGACCTGAGACATGGTGAAGGGGCTACTTATGTGGATGGCACAACCAGTGCTGCAGGCCCACAAGTGGCATTCAATATAATGTGTTATAATCCACACTGGGGACGACTTCTATATGCTGCATATGTGCGGCTCCATGCCTTCCATCCTCATGCTACTGTCTGTAATTGTCTTTTTGCAGGTTTTCATGATGACTATACTCTTATGTGGCTCAGGATTGTGGACTGTCTGACATCTGTCCTGGAACATATCTTATGTAATGTGTCTCCTGCTGAGGATGCCTCCCTCTCCTGTCCATTACTTTTCCCGCTGGATGTAGGTGTGCATAGCCATCTCACATATAGCAATCATGACTTTTGTTGATGTTGTAATAAAGGCACATGTTCTGTATCTGTTCCATTGGTGTTTATTGTGCATATATTGAAATGGTAATGAACATATATGGTGCAAATAATGTCCAGGAGGTGATGAGTGGGGTCAGGGCAGATGGAATCTTCAGAGTAGGTGGCACAGCTGTTGGTTGCACAGGTCAAGTGTCCAATTGTCTATATGGAGATGGAGTTATCTCATTGAACAGTCAACAGGGTGTCTCAGTGGCACACAAGAGAAACTAATCAGGTGAGGATCACTTCCTGGCAGTGGGTGTGGTTTTGCTATCCGCTCCAGCTGGATGTCTGGATGGATAGTCACGTTTGCGGGGCGGGTGTTCATCAGCTACAGAGGGAGGGGTGTCTGAAGCCTGTGCTTCCCCTGGCAGGGCCTCCATTCTGCTGGCTAACGCTGATGTGGATGTGTCTGATGTTATGTTGGTAGTAGAAGGGGCCTGCTGGCGGGTGGTGGAGGCAGTCAGGGAGGGGTTGATATCACTCAGCATCCCAGCAATGGAGGCCATGGTGGCATTGTGGGCCTGCCACTGCGGCATGAACTCCTGGTGGTATTCCCTCTGCAGCCTTTGGTTTTCCCCCAACACGGTAGCCTGGTCAGTAGAGTTCCTTGGGGACCCCATCCTCTGGCCCACAGCTTCCCTACCACACCCCTTGCCACCATGTGGGTGTGCCCCTGGCATTGTGTGCCCAATCCCAGTGTTTGCAGGACCTTCATTGTCTGGGGTGTCAGGGGTCGACTCAGGTCCCTGTACTGTGGGGCACACAATAGTTTGGTCTGTCTTTGGAACACAGGTTTGGGAACAAAGGGTAGGATGTGATGTTGAGGCCAGAGGGTTTGGGGGGATTTTTGTGAGCAGGGTGATGTAGGGAGTGGTAGACTGATGAGGTGCCCGAGAGGGGCCAGGTAGGTGAGCAGTGTCCAGACATCCAGGTATGTTGTCCTCACTGGGGCCTTCAACCTGTAGAGGGCTAGTAGTCTCAGGTATCCTCTCCATGGAGGCAGTGGCAGGTGTACCTGTGGACTGAGTGAGCGAGGGAGTTACAAATTGAAGATGTGTTTGGTTCACTCTTTATCATATGCATACTGTGGCTTGACATGATTCCAAGCAATGACAGCAACAGATCCTGGACAACATACTATTGGTGTTAGGTAGTGGTGTGTGACATGTGTTCCACACTCCATTTAGGTAGGTGTCTTTCTGGTTTAGTACCTCTGGCTGTGTGGATGGGTATTGGTACAGACTGATAGTTCACTTAAATGTTCTGCACTGTTAGCTAGGGACTATATAGCCCTTGTAGCTGTGAGTGGTAGAAGGCTATACATTGTAGCATGGTGTCCCAGTGGGTAGAGGGTATGGGAATATGCAAGTTTAAAACAGCTGTCTATGCAGACTGTGCATGTGCATGGAGTCTGCCATCTGACAAACCTTACCATGGTGGCTGACTTTCTGGGTTGTGGATCCTGATGAGTGGCCAATTGGATTAGTCACAGTGCTGCAGCTGTGTTTAGCCTTGTTTGGTATTGTTCCATTGCATTGCTGTCACTGTCATGGTGCGATCCTCTATCATAACATCTAGTTGGAATGGTGAGTCCAATAGGCGTTCAAGCAAGGGATGTGATGAGCACATTCCAGATATTCAGGTAGATAGGCTTGTGCATTGTGGGATTCATAGTGTTAGTATTAACCCATGCTAGGCGTGCCTTTACCAAGGGCTGTGTGGGAATGTGGGCTGGGTGGAGGTCTGGCATGCAGGAGATGGGCATTAGGTGGATAGGTTGGATGTGTAGTGAGACATGCAATACATTGGGGAGTATTTGGGTGGTGAGGAAGCATGCAGTACAAGATAGTTGTGTGACATGGAGGTTGTGTGCAGGTACCAGAGTCCAGTCGGCCAGGTATTCCAGTCAGGCCCTCGGGATGCAGGATGTTCAAAACCTTCTCCTCCCAAGATGTGAACTGTGGGGGAGGAGGTGGGGACCCACCGCCAGTCTTGTGCACGATTATCTTGTGTCATGATGCCGTGGAACGCACATTCCCCCTAAGGTTGTTCCACCTCTTCTTGATGTCCTTCCTTGTGTGTGGATGGTTGACTACTGAGTTGACCCTGTTGACTATTCTCTGCCACAACTTCATTTTCCTGGCAATAGAGGCTTGCTGGACCTGTGCTCCAAACAGTTGTGGCTCTACCATGTTGAATTCACCCACCATGACCCTCAACTCGTCGTCTGTGAACTGTGGGTACATTTGTGGGGACATGGTGGTGGTTGTGTTGTGTATGGCAGGGGGTATTGTGTGTGTAAGGGTGGTGTGTCGTGATTGATAGGATGTGGTGGTGCACAGTGGGTGATGGACACTTGTGGTGTGTGTGTGTGTGGTTATGTGTGTTTTATGTTGGTAGTGCAGTTGTGTTGTGTGTACTGGGTGGGATGTGTATCTGTGCCTATGGTGTGACAGTGTTATATGTGTGTATTTGCTTGTTCTCTGTGTATATGTAAGTCAAATTTGTAGCAAAAGATTGTGGGTTATGTGGGAGCGTGTTATATAGTACTGTGAGTAGGTGTGTCCGGTGTGTGTATGTGTGTCAGGTATGGGATATTCAAACTATCCATTGTGGTGGTGTGTTCTGACTGTGGTGGATTCTGAGCATGGCGGTTCACACCGCCAATGATTTTCTACTGTGGAAGAACTGCTGTGCTGATTTGTGGCTAGTAATCTGGTCGGTGGAATTGTGTCAGACTAGGGGTGCTTGTGGTAGAACCACCTCTTTCCTGCCCCCGGTGTCAGATTTGTGGCTGGTTTTTGACAGTCTTCATGGTGTGAGTCATAATGGTGCAGTCAGATTACCACCACTATGGCGGTCTTTTGGTGGCTGCCACCGCTGCGGTCTTCCAAATAGACCACCAAAGTCGTAAAGTGGCCCAAAGTGTTGCAGATGCTAAAAATGTACCAATATCACATTTAAATAGCTATTCAACTATATAATTCTAACTGTTTAACTAGTTCGTATATTGGTGGTTATAACCTTCAAGTGACCAGAGTCAATACACGAGGAGTCAAAAGGCACTGCTTCAGTGCTCCCCTAATATTTAGAACTGATCTCATCCGGGACCCACTTATATCACATTTACAGTTAACAATGTATGAGATGGACCTATACAACATCTGCATTTTACACTTAATCCATACTGAGTTGGGGTTGTTTCACCTCAAACTGACAAATACCTTTTCAGTATGATTTTGAAAAATAGCAAATGTGAGACCATCTGTCACAAAAATATCTATTACATAATTTAAAGTATGTAAAAAAAGAGATACATTACTTTATAGAACAGAATTCTACTGGTCTAGACTTGATGTCTGTTTTCAGAATGGAGATATTAGTGACACAATTACAGTAATTGCAGACTCTTACCCCTTTTGCATCACTGTGGTCAGATATTTAGACATAATTCAGATATGACCCCCTCTTCGACTACAAGGTTGAACAATTTTACTAAATAATCAGTGTTCAACTGTTAGCCTTTAGGTGGTCTTCTCTCAAACCTTTTGACCACTCCCCTTTGTTTGCTGAAATGTGTTTTTGTTGGCTTTACTAACCTGTGTTTTTTACCACTTCTAACCCATGCTAAAGCATTCGTGCTCACTCCTTAAACTTTAAATAATTGTTCTACACTTTCTATGCACATTTCATTTACTTATAAGTCCCTAGTAAAGTAGTACAACATGTACTCAGGGTCTTTAAATAAAATGGTACTAGTAGGCCTGCAGCACTTGGTGTGCCACCTACTTGAACAGACCTTTAAAACATGTTTCAGGCATGCCATTGCAGCCTCTTAGAAGTTTTAAGCTGACAATTAGACCTGGAAAACTAAACATTTTGCCAGGTCTAAAACATCTGTAATACATAAACATTACCCCAAGGTAGGCCCTAAACAGCCCATAGGGCAGGGTGTTGGGCGTTTAAAACGTTGGACATGTAATTTTAAGCTTTACATGTTCTGGTAGTAAAAAAACTCCCAAATCTCTTTTTTCACTGCTGTGAGGCCTACCTCTTTCAAATGATATTAGTAGGTTACCTTATTACATTTAATAAGTTATAACTTCCACACCATCGACCATTGATACCACTATTGTTAATACTCAGGCAGTGACTGAATCCATATCGGATTTGCATGATATACAACTTTTGATGTCTTTACAAAATGGCAGTGAGATTGACATTGAGAATATTAGGACAGACTTGGGAATCATGGAGGATTTCAACATTACTAGCGGCCTCAGACCACGTTTTAAATTTATACCTTTTGTTGCGCACAGCAATATCGATCTATTTGCGGACAAAGTATCATCTGACCTATACAAATTCCTAGGTGATCCTTATACCAACTGGCGTAAAATTGATAATTTGTCTATTGGAGAACGGAAGGCTCTCACTAACCTTAGGACAGATCGATCAATTGTTATCCGAGAATCTGATAAAGGTGGAAATGTAGTCATTATGAATACAAGTGACTACATGCAGGAAATTGACAGACAGTTATCAGACACAACATGTTACAAATGCCTCACCAGCAATTCTATCTTTGAATTGACTGAATATATTAATAATAAACTATGGGGATGGCATGAACAGGGTCTATTATCAGCTTATGAGTATAAATACTTAGTTGTCAAATATCCTAGATATCCCTGCATCTATATTCTTCCAAAAATTCACAAGGAAGGTACATTTCCTTCTGGTAGACCGATCATATCTGGGATTGACTCCCCCACTGAGAGATTATCAGAATTCGTGGACATTTTTTTACAGAAATTTGTTTGTAACCTTCCGTCATTTATACAGGATAGCAAGGATATTTTGAACAAATTTGAAGACTTTCCTTGGTCCAATGACCTTTTATTTGTTACAATGGATGTCAATAGCCTCTATACTTGTATCCAAAAACCGTTTGGCTTGCTGGCAGTTACTTCATTCCTCAATACCCGTTCTGCTGACCATTATGATCATAATCAAATGCTTTTGGACATGATCGATATCATCTTATCTAAAAATTACTTTATACATAACACTAGATGGTTTCAACAAATACAAGGGACAGCGATGGGTTCCAAATTTGCCCCTTCATATGCCTGTCTTTTTATGGGTTGGTTCGAAAAAATACATGCTTGGGGTAGACATGCCTCTCCCTGGACTGAATTTATTGTATTTTGGGGGAGGTATATTGATGATATTATTTTGATCTGGAATGGATCAATAGAGCAACTAACCCTATACCATGCATTTCTTAACGATAATCCTTATAATGTAAGACTTAGGGGGTTATTCTAACTTTGGAGGAGGTGATAATCCGTCCCAAAAGTGACGGAAAAGTGACGGATTTACCACCAGCCGTATTACAAGTCCATTATATCCTATGGAACTCGTAATACGGCTGGTGGTATATCCGTCACTTTACCGTCACTTTTGGGACGGATTAACACTCCTCCAAAGTTAGAATAACCCCCTTAGTCTTCATTACAGTAGGGACAGTATTGAATTTGTGGATATCAGATTTTTCATTCAGAATAACACTATACAGAGTGTTTTGTACAGGAAATCCACGTCTTGTAACAGTCTTTTACATGCAACAAGTGCACATCCCCCCTCTACTATTAACAATATTCCTTTTGGTGAGATGATACGCATGCGCAGAAATTGTAGTACTGAAGACCTTTTTCATGAACAAATCAGACTTGTCAAACAGAGATTTATCAATAGAGGTTACAATTATCAGACTCTATGTAATGCAGAACAATGTATCATGAAAACATCTAGAAAGGACACTTTGTTATTGAAACCAAAAAGAAAAAAGAAGATACTCAATGAACGATTGTCCTTTGTAACTAGATACACGATGCGTAGTCAGGGTATCTACAAAATACTCAAACGTCATTGGCATTTACTTACCGATCTACACGGACTTAAGGGGTCCCTTCCCGCAAAACCTCGAATTACTTACCGAAGAGGTAAGACATTAAGAGATTTTCTCTGTCCAAGTTATGTGTCTGTACCTAATGTATCTACTTGGCTTCCAGCATGTCGTGAATGTAATGTGTGTTCTTTCGGTTTGGATAAAACTAGGACTTTCTGTTACAATAACACAGGGGTCTTTGCTATCAAGAGTTTTATTAATTGTAACACCAAATTTGTAATCTATATTCTAAAATGTACATGTAACAAAATATATGTGGGAAGTACCATAAGACAATTGAAACATCGAATACAGGAGCACATACGTGCCATTAGGAATAATGATAATAGGTATCCACTATCATTACATATGATGTCAACACATCAACATGATGATGTAATTTCATTTCATGGTATTGACCATATTCCACCGAACCCCAGCGGGGGCGACAGAGAATTACAATTACGTAAAAGAGAAGCGGCATGGATTTGTCGTTTACGTACGGTTGAGTTGGGACACAACACTGACCATGAACTCCACTATTACCTATAATGGCATTACTAGTGCCTCAGTGAAGTACTGAATATTAGTAGTTATTTCTCAAAAACGATGTACATAATAGGAGCTTAAAGATGGTGTATATACATGTAAAACACTAATACTTTTCACATACTATTTGAGATTGTACTAGGTTTCAATACATGTCTTGCTATCATTGTTGATAACATCCGCTTGTATACATATATGCTTATTGTACATTAATGGATTTAATTTTCTGTATAACTGAGATTTTATCATAATAGAAACTATAGGCCCCCCTCTTTTGTTATATATATCACTGTACATTATTATTATATATATTTTTTATGACATTATTTTCGTATTGGGGTCTTGATACTCTTTCACTGCTTTAATTCTGCACTGAGGACTGCTCGCTTCACTTGCTTTTTTTGTTCTGCATTGCTTTCACCTCTTCTCTTCATGTCTCACACATATTTCAGGCAACATATCTCCATACTTGCACATACTCTCTGTCCCACTACTGGATAATGTTTTTTTTTTTTTTTTTTTAACATTATGTCATTTTGATTCCATTTACTTCCATATTGAGAACTCTCTTTGTTTATTCTAATATGGCCGCCGCTCAAACCACTTGCATTACGGCGCCCTCTGGGCATTGTCCCTTTACTGTGTTTACACCCCCCTTTTTTCTCAACGTACGGCGGTGTTCATAAATTCTCGGCGCTCCCTGCCGGAATCTTCTCAACACTTGAACGTGCCGCGTACTTAGCTCACATGACGGGCAGCAACGCGACCGGGCCCGTCCTTCCACTTTTTCTGACTTGGAAAATCCGGCCGGTTATAAAATACTCTGCAACTGTATAATTTACGGTAAGGCTGGACAACAGCACTTTAACTTACAATTTGAGCGATGTTAATTTATTCAAATTAACACCTGTGGGTTATGGCCCCCACTGTATTACTCTTTTATGTTTTAGTATACGAATCGCCTTTCTTCATTCTTGTATTTGTCATTTTTACTTCTAGTTCTTTGAATCTTCGTTCGTGTTTTACACTTATTTTACAAATGACCTTTGACCCCATATTGGAACTTACTACTCGGTATGTGCTTTTCCTTAGTGAACTATTTTCTCCTTTATTCGCCTTCCTGTACTTATCCCCTTTTTTTCCTATATTCAGTTTGACTTTACTCGCTCACTTCTTCTGTCGAGTCTTCAATTTGAGCTTCTGGTGACTATATTTTTGGTGATGGATCACTTGATTTTGTGTTGTGGTAATGTTGGTAGCACCTTGGTTTACGGATCATTGTAATGATTTTATTCATTACAACTGTTATGGTATGTTGCTATCGTGCACTTTTCCGTGATTTATGTAATTTTCTGAATCCACATCTTGGATTTTTTTCGATTATTTTTCCTTGTATTCTTCTCCCTTGTCGGTTGCACTTATTAATTATGACTTAAGGTTGACTCATAATCTGGAGCATGATAGATTTGAAGAAATTCTTTTTCTCTTTTTGAACTTAAACTTATATTGGATGTAACTGGTGTTTTGTGCATTATATTATGCAATTGTTGATTTTGCTTTATATGTTTTGATCTCGTAATGTTAGAAATATTATTGTTAGTTTACTTCTGCCTTATGGTTATTTGTTAATTTTGCAGCCCTGAAGAAGCCCAAGTATATAGGGCGAAACGCGTTGGCTGCTGGGTTGTTTCTCTTCATAAATCTATTGTGGCATCAAGTATCTCTGACCAAATAAACTTTCTGGAAGAAATCTACGAAAATCCACGTTATTATATGTCCAACAAATTGGGACTCTTCTGAATTATTATTTATATTTTTACAATTGATGGTGGTGCACAACCCACTTCATTGTTCTTTAATATTTGGGGTGTTTTAACTCACCCCTTTGGTTCCTTTGTGCAGTAGGAACTTTGTTGGTAGTGCACACTGCACTCTACTGTATTATGTGTCATTTATGTACATTGTGAGTATTCAGAAACTACTAGGGATTGATGCGTTCCTCCTTTGGGCTTACTGCACTTGGTTTTGATTAAGTTATAACATTTGTTTGGGAATAGGTTGAAATGTCATGTGGTCTCTAAAGAGTAGACATTTAAAATCATTTTTAATGGTAAAGTCAGAATTTAGGTCACCATTTTGAAAATAGCACTTTTAGAAAGTTGGCCTTTTTTGTCCCAACCATTTGGTACTGGCAGCCTGTGTCCTGGGCCACATGCCTGTGAGTAGAGTGGCAGTTAGCCTTTGTGAATTCCTCCCAGGTAGTGATGCAAAGGGGGACTAGATGTTAGCAGGAAGGTCCATCCTGCCAGGCTGGGAGAACAAGAGCGTTTCCCTGTCCCACTTACATTTCAAAGAAGCTGCCTCAGCACACTCACAAGAATCTTCACACCTGTCTTTTGTTGCCCTAGACCTCTTTGAACTTGGGCGGGGAGGGAGGAAATTTCAGATCCAACAGAGGGGTGAAAGTCTAGAAGTTTCTTCCACTTCAAAGCTGACACTAAGTGTAAAAATAGAACCCTTAGATCCACTCTTCAGTTCACTCCTGGATCTTTGAAAGGCCTGCCTTGTACATCACAGGACAGCCCTGTTGCTTGAGGCCTGCTTTGCACCTTTGGTGATAGCCTTTCTGCTCCCAGAGGGCTGCCCTGCTGTCTGAAGTCTACCTTAAACCCTCAGAGGACTGCACTGCTGCTTCAGGACTTCCTGCTGCTTAAACCAAGGACTACCATTGTGTCTCAAAGGGCTAGTTGGCTGGCCTCCTGTTCTGAGCTACAGGGACACAAAAAGCTCCAACAACTTGAACTGTGTACCTGGACCCTTCCTGAACTGAGCCCTGTCCTCCAACAGGTACTCGTACAGTCCTGGACCCTTGAAAATGATGCCCAAATAGCCAAAACTCAAAACTTGGGACTTGGAAAGTTTTCAGCCAAGAAGTTGTCAAAGAACTGACAGGAGAGCAGGGCCAACCTGCCCACTGATCTGCTCAATGTGCATCGCTGGTCAGCCTAACTCCTCAGTAGCTTTTTCTCCACAGTAGCAAATCCTGTTCAGGGGCTCCTCGCAGAAGGGGTATACAGCCCTGTGGAACCCATGTCGGCTATTGCCTGCAGTTTCATCCCATTACAGATTTTCTACTTCCAAAAAAGTGATAAAGCCTAAACATAGAAATCATCACCACAACTTTGTGCAGCAGCTGCCTGATGATGATAGCTTCTCCTTGGTCCTTTCTGGCGGCTTGCCCCCTGAACTTCACCTTCTCAGACATTTTACTCCAGACTTTATTCGAAACCCAAATGTAAGCTGAGATTGGGCACAATCCACCTTGTGTATGTGAACCTCACTCCACTGTGGTCGACGGTAACTCTCAACTTTGGCCAGTCTTGCACAACGAGATGTCCGTTGTTGACACTTTGATCTTTTAGACACTAGTTTTAACTTACATTTTTAAAAATTCATATCTCTGATTGAACTGATTGGATTTTTTACATTTTGGTGTAAACCTATATTCTACATTTTTTTACATTTTCTAAATTAGTGAGGGATTTTTTCTGGTGGTGTGTTTCCACTTTATTACTGTTTGTGTGCTACATAAATACTTAAAACAAAGCCTGTACGGTAAACCTGACTGCTTTTGTGCCAAGCAACCAGAGCATTAACCATAGGTTAGTTTAGTTACTTATCTGGTACACCCTGAAAAGGATTGAGTTTGTTGCCTAAGAATGGTTTTCACCCTTTTCAACCAAAAAACAAAAGAATACTGAGTAGGACCTAGGACTGCTGCCCTAGTAGGTTAAATAAAAATGTTGCCAATAATACTTTATATCCTTCATACTTTTTTATAAAGTTTAATTGAATGTTATTTCAGTGCCCTTAGTACATCACTCACAATGGACTTTGTGCCCAATTTGGAGTTTGATGTAGAGGGTACTTCATTGCATGGGGTACCCGCTCTGCCAATCTGGAGATCCGCTCATGTCATTTAGAGATGGGTGGAGGTCAGGTTGACTGAGTACTTTACTCCATCACCCTGATGGAGTAAAATCCCAGTAAATATGGCGCTGGGAAAATGCCACTTTAGTGCTGCCTTAGCGTCAAGAATATGATGCTATGGCTGCCCTAAGGTGGCACTAGGGGCTCTTAAATCTCCCCACTTGTGTCCACATGCCATCTAGCATCATTTGTCATATAAAGTATTTAACACAGTTCCTGTGTACTAAAAAGAGTACCAAATGTTCATAAAACTCAGAGCAACCCATATCTTTATATATCATACAGAGTTCTGTGAGGGAGCAACTCAGGGCCTTACAATCTGCAAACCATAGAGAACACAACTGATATATGCAAGCACTGTCATTCACAGGACCCTTGTGTATTACATGCCTGCTCTTAGTAGTCTCTTCAAATGTCTAAAACCTGACCCAAAAGAGTTCCAGAGAACCAAGGCAGCCCCCAACCGTGCTCGGAATGCCATATGGAAATCACTAGTGCTGTTCATGTCTAACCCTAAAATCCAGTTTTAAGCCGGCCATGTACCCACAACACACCAGGAGACAGAAGCCCAGTAGTACAGAAGCGACATCCCTCAACACAAGACCGAGGATTCACAAGAATTGTTCTGGCATCCTATTGTGTGTCAAGGTTCTACATATGACTCAAAGAGACCTGCCAAGCAGGCTTTGACTTTATGGTACCAATGGGATGGCTGTCTCCTACCCTTTTGCTGAGATCCAAAGAGTCATTCCTGCCCAATTACGTCGACCTGTCAATCACAGTTACACGATAAGAGCACCATTTTGGTCAGTCTTTTAGAATAGCAAACACTTTTCATATAGGCACAATTTGATAATGCATTCCAATGCCTTGCAATTGGAAACAACCTGCTACCCAAAACACAAGTACAAAGCACTACAATATAAAAGTCAGCACATGTAAAAACGAGTTATGGGAGGATGCATCATTGCAAACACTAAGCAAACAAGCTAAACTAACACATTTTGCTACAACTCTAGTACAGAAGATACCGGTCGATATGCATTACAAAAACACAGCCAAGACAGGGTTTATTATGTGTGCTTTTAATATTATCTTTCGTATCAGTTGGAATGTTAGGCTACCTTGCTTTCAGGCTTGCCAACCTGAGATAATGTATTGCCAGAAACTTACCGTTTAATGTAGGATGACAGTGTGTGCCAGAATAGCTCAGTCCTCACCAAATCTCCTATTACAATATTCTAAAATATTATCTGTGCCTAGTACCAACCAACACTAGGACTGTGCCAAATTTACCCTGTGGCTGCCCACAATTGCCACCTTCTTCCCAGCCAACATTTTCCTAACAGCAGAGCCTGCCAGCCATACACAGCATTACACCCTGCATAGCTCTTTCTTCCTTCCCCATTCCCATCCTCACAGCAAGATTTCCGTGTGTTCTGAGACAGGAATCTCATGTGGTCTACCTAGCTGGTTCTCAGATATACAGTGAAAGAGCTTTTAGAGATGCTCAAAGATGCCAGCTTACTGAAAACCATAAACTGCATGCCTGTCACTCATACTTCTTCATTCATCACACTGCTACGCACCACACCCCATAACACGATAACCACACTTCATTGGTCCTCATGCATGTCAAGGAAACACTTCACACACAGGATCAAAAACAACCACACACCCTGCGCAGCATATCCTGCTGCCTATATGGGCAGGCACTTTGGTGCCTGACATAGGGGTAGTAAGCCTATATAAAAGTTACAATACAATGCTATAAAAGTCGGTAAGCTCTAATGAGCCAGGAAATGGTGACTTGACAATTATAAGAACCAATAAACTGAAGTTCTATGAAAAAATGACTGACAATATCTGGTGGTGTACAATCATATGCAAATGCTATTCCCTTATTGCCCCATGCTCTTTTATGGATTGCCCTACTTACAAAGATGCTCTTCCTCCACAGTCCTCACAACTATTTCAACCCTAATCTCCATTTCTCAGCTCGATGCCCAAGCTCTTCCTCCTGTTTGTAACACACCCAGAGGTGCAGGAAAGGTTACAATGCACCAGATATAAATCTCTAACCTATGATTTGCATAAAGAATGTACTTTCAGCTTTATGCCACATACTCCCTTCATGTCAGAGGACACTGCAACTACAGTCCCACAAAATCACAATCACAGTTGCCACCAAGCCATATCCCCCATATACTATTAGACCATCCCAGCCCCAAAAATGTATGCTACTCAACCTGCAATTTGCCTATTATCTCACATGTAATTTTGTTGCTCCAGCTGCCAAAAGCTCTCAGTGCCATATCAGCTGTGTGCCCTTGCAAGCATGCTTAAAAAGAGTGTTATCAAACTAGAAAACAATAATCCTAATCTTCCAAGGCACAGGAATATACAACTGTACTTGGTATGTAGTTGAGCTTTACAAACGCTGCAAATATGATTGCCTGTTCAGCATTATAATAAAGTTCACCAATGCTATTAAATAGCTGAATCAATTTGGTTTAAATTACTGTGTTTATTACAGCTCAGCTATTGAGAAATATTTTTACTCCTTCCCCTTCCTCAGCTGAGCAATGAACACACATTGTGAAAGTTAGATAATCATCAAAATGTTGTTTGTAGTGTCTGATGTAGAACACCTTCAATCGCTATGGTTGCAAATTGCACACTGACTTTTTGAGGATGGAATGGAATTTTGCAAACAAACCTATGTATTAATAGGTTAGGTCACAAAATTCAATCCAACCTATCTCATCAGTATTTATGAGGTAACTTGCAAATTGTAACTCTCTACCATTGGTTGGCATTGGATGTCTGTGACTGCATTTTATAGATAACCTTTTTTAGTGCACTCTTTTTTCTTAAAGGGAATAGGGCAGTATTTAAAAGAAAGGTTTTTTGTGTGTTTGAGGTCCCATGGAATACTGCCTACAGCCGAAAAAGCATTTATTTTGCTTTCACAAAGGGAAAGAGGTCCCAAGAGGACCTGTTTCCATTTGTGAATGGGTTGCCACCTTCTTTGAAGTGTCAATAACATGTCAATGTTTGGAACCAGATTTTGGTTGCAAACCATTCATATATGCCACAGCGAAACACTGTTTGGAAGGGATACCCTAAGCACACCCCTCCCAAATAGCAATTAGTTATGGATTTCTAAACCCAATTTGCAATTCTGTAACGTACCACAGAATTACAAAATGGGTTTACTACCTAGCATGAAACCATGATGTGGTTCCAAACCCTGTGAGTTTGTATATCACAGGGTTTGGGACTGCAAAATGGCATTGTACATCAGGCCCATGATTCGCCATTTTCTGTAATATCTTTTCCATCATTTCTCTCGATGGTGGCACTATTTTGTCACCTCTTATGTTCTTCAGACAGCTCTGAAGCATTCATGTATATTGATATTGCATCTTGTGTCAGCGTTACAGGAACATGATTTTTATCATGTTAGTTGAAACACCTGTCAAACAATGAGAGCCACTGAGCTTATGATATTTAACGGACTACAGTTAATTCGACTTTTCTCATGCTGTCGTGTTTTGATACAGATCTTGCACCACTGCGCTCAAATTCCACAGTTTGTGAATTTAAATGCAGTTTTATCTAGTTAAAATTAGGAGTCATTTGACTTGCTGCACTCTGTCCATACTTTGCTCCGCTAATAAATAATTGATTGTACACAGAGTAGCTCCCCCTCACAGTTTTTGACTTCTTTTAATTAAAAAGCGTAAAATGTTTGCCTATTTTGCAGGATTTCTTTAGGGGGAGGCCACTGAAAACGAGGCTTTTTTGCCAACATAAAGTCCCTCTCTTCTGGAGGCCGTGATTAGAGAAAATCTCTGTTGCAGGTCTTCGATTACATCCTGGCTCCTGACAAGGTCTAAAGCCAGGACGTTATACACTAGTGCTCTCAAAGCCAGTGTTCAAAGGTGTATTCTTTGAAGCATGGCCCATCCCCCAGTTTGGAATAGCCACCAGCTTCAGGAGTTTCCAGTCCTCTTGACAAGCTCATGATGTCTTTGTGAAGCATGAATCTGCATTTGCTCCTCTGTGGACTTCTATGCTGCAGCCCAGCCCTGTGTTTTCATTCTTTTAAGAGGAACAGGAGCAGGGATTCCAGCAGTGATACTCAAAGTACGACATGGAAAGAGGAGGGAGGGGTCCTCTTATATGTGATAAAGAAGAAAAAGGAAGGAAGTGAAATATAACAATTGCTTGGGATCATCCAATTTGGTAAAGTCGGGAAGCCGGGAATAATCCTAGGTTTTATTTCACAATGTTCAATTCAGCCACTAGAGGCATATGTTTCACTTCTCCTACACCCACATTACTGCCAATGGAGGGGCCCGCGTGGAGTAAGAGCACCGCACTAGTCTCCCAGTGGACTCTTTCAGGGAAGGAAGTGACGGCGCGTGGACAGGATTGGTCCTCAGGTAAGTGGGGGTGGGTTCAGAGGGTGGGGATAAAAGGGGTGTGGGGCGGAGGGACCGGCCTCTTTCCGCGCTGCCCATCGCGGTTAGTTTGGCCGGTCCCGGGGGATTTTTTCCATCTCAGGCAAGTGTCCGGGCAGGCAGGGCCAGGGGGGCGGCTTGTTTAGTAGGCAGTTAAGCGGAGGAGCGTGCGTCACCCCGACCGTGTGGGAGGCATCTGGACAGGGGGCGGCATCGCTCTCTTCCATCGAGATGCCTTCCCTCGGGGCACACGTGCGTGTTGCCGGGCCGCGTCTGCGGCTCCACGGCAACCAATTTTGGCATTTTCTTGTTGCCTGGCGGCGCGCTGGGCCCTGCCCGCTGGCCTTAGGCAAAAATACCTAATTTTAACGGCAGTGCAATAGAAGCAACGCGCCGACCGCGGGGGGCAGCATATACATAAAAATATATATATATATATTAATAAATAAGTAAAATAGAAATAAAATGTAAAAAAAAAAAAAAAAAATCTTGGTGGCGGGGCAAGGCCCAGAGGGGCATTGAGTTAGCTGCACGTAAGCGGGGGCCCTCAAGAATTTCCTGACAAGCCGTTCTCGGCCCACAGTTAGAGATGGCAGACAAATAAGGACATTAGGAACTCCCGCCCCGGCGCCATGGCAACCAGCCACGACGCGGAGGCGGTGCAGGCTGCGCTCCGCATACTAGGCGAGGCTGGCCGGGCTGACCTCCTCAGGCCTGGGGTTTTGGACCAGGCCTGGGTGGGGATGGTGCTGCCGACGCGCATCGCATCCGGCCCGGTAGCGGCTGTGGTAGCCGCATGCACATCACCAGAGAGGGCCAAAAAGCCCAAAAAAGCGGCGGTGGGACGGGCGCGTGGCATAACCTCCCCCTCCAGCCAGATGGGAGACGGGGAGGGTCCCACGAGTGAGCCAGAGCTATTAGAGGAAGGGGCAGCGCCAGAACAGCAGACAGGGGGCACTGATTTACACCAGGAGCAGAATTTGGGTGACGGGCCCCCGTGCAGGACGTAGTGGTGCAGGAGCTCCCAGCCCTCATCATTGAGATGACGCCCATTCACCTGTCGCTCCCCAGGGGCGGGGCCAACTCGGCTGGGGCCAACAATGAAACAAAAAGGAAAGGCAAGGGACCCAGACAAGTATGCGCGCACGGCAAAGGCAAAGCCAACAAGGGGCAACCCAAGAAAGCCGGGGGAGGGGATCCCCTGAGCCTTTTGCAAGCGCAGGGCAGAGTGGCCCCAGGACAGGCTGGCTAGACGTGGGCGAAGCATGGGACTTAGATGCCAGGATACGTGAGCAACGCCGCATAGGGGCAGAAACATAGGACAGGTGTGCCCAATTGTGCATGGAGCAGGAGATGGCCGCGCCATACGGCCGGCAGCTAAAGAGGCCAGCAGAGAGCACAGGGAATGTAGGAAGCATGCCACAAGAAGCCGGCAAAGGTAGCTGGGTATGGGTTCCGAGCGGTAGGGGTCAGGAGGCTGGTGCGGCATGTGGGTTAGGTACCGCGATGGGAGCCAGTGGCGCACACGGCCACGTTGGGCGCAGAAGGTCAATGCCAACACAAGAGGTCAGCAGAAAGAAGGCAACGCCAACGGGGTGCAACACGGCCCCTGCATGTTGGTCTGAAGTGCTAGAGAGCTCTTCGGCGGCCTTCTCTACTCTGCAGGAATGGGGACAACACAGAGATGGTGGGCGCCATGAGGGTCATGATGATGTCTCAGCTAACTACACGATAATGAGTGGGAGTGTGGATAAAAGGATGGATGTGGGCGAGGAAGATGTTTTGGAACTTGACTATGAAGAGGAGCTGGATGAATGGGAAGAGGGGGAGATTAGGGAGACAGAGGTGCACAGCATGAGGGGGAGGAGGAGGGGAAGAGGATGCAGGAGCGGCGCAACCCCTCTTTCCACTTCTATATTTCAGGATCAGGATACCAGCGGTGGATTACATGAAAGAAGACAAGACCAAGCACGTGGCCGAGGGGCCCGGAGGGTTTCGCGGCCTATGGGAACTCAAGGAAGAGGTAAAGGGCAGTGGTGGTCGGTTTGGGGGGATGGTGCAGGGGGAGTGGACGCTCCAGAGCGTAAGTCCATTGGGGTAGGTGACGGTTCTATACTTGACCCAGTATCGGCAAAAGACATGCAGGGCGGTGAGAAAGGAAAAGAGCTACAAGGCAGAGCTTCAACCAAGGGTGAGAGTGGGGACAAGTTAACAGGAGAGAAGTCAGGGACATAGGAGAAGGAAGGGGGAGATCACAAAAAGACGCTTCCCTATATGGGTTTGGCTATGCCATTGGGCTCACACGTAGCAGAAAAACCGAAGGTCAGAATATGGAGACATGAGTATATAGACGTTTTTAAACTCTTGCATAGGGACATACAAGCCAAGGAAGGTTCTAAGGAGGAAGAGTGGGAGTTGGCCCGTAGGCCAAGGGTACCAATTAATATGGATAATTGGACATCAGCGTTTTTGATTTTCGCAAGCATTTATTGCGAGAAATACCCAGACAGGGCTATAGCACTCTTTAAATATATGGACATTATTTGGAAGGCGCAAATGCACTTTGGGGGTTCTGCCTGGTTGAGTTATGATGAGGAGTTCAGAGCCTGAGTGAGTATCAAACCTGACAAGCCATGGGGAGATGTAGACCCAGAATTATGGATGCAATGGATGGTGTTGTCGCAATCCATGTCATCTACCCATACGGCCAGTGGTTTGCCGGTGGTTTATAAGCCGTTTCAGGCACGTCCCACCCCGGGAGGGGTGGGCGTGGGACAGAGAACACTGTCTAACACGATGGGAGCTTGCTGGAACTTCAACAAGGGGTTCTGTTCCAGACATCCTTGCAAATTTAAACACGATTGCTCCAAATGCGGGAGCCGTCACCCGGTCACAGAGTGTTTTTCGCTTTCCAGTTCAGCTGAGCAATGGAGAGCAGCTAAAGGCAGAGGGACACAGGGCGCTCCTGCTCCAAAGGGGGCCTACGCCAGTTAGGTTAGACTTCCTCCTACCATGGCTGCACAGATATCCGGATAGGGCAACAGCGATTAAGTTAGCAGAGGGTTTCAGGGTCAGCTACCAAGGCCCACGGAAAAGGCGCTGGGCAGACAATTTGCGGTCTGCAAAAGAACTACCACAGGTGGTAAGGAATAAGCTGGATAAAGAAATGTCATTGGGTAGAATCGCGGGGCCTTTTTATGAGTGGCCGAGCCAAAATTTGATGATCTCCCCACTAGTAGTCATGCCGAAGAAGGCCCCGGGTAAAATTGGTCAGGGGATGTGGTTACGGGGCGGAACTGGCAAAATGTGTTATACAATCAGCCTTCAGGCTACTGCCGATACACCCAGGAGATTTTGATTTGCTGGGGATGCAGTTTGAAGGGGCAATTTATGTGGATAGGGTCCTGCCCATGGGTTGCGCGATTTCGTGCGCCCTGTTCGAGGCTTTTAGCACCTTCATGCAGTGGGTCTTGATCAAGATCAGTGGGCATTATGCGGTGACCCATTACTTGGATTATTTCCTGTTTGTAGGGAAAAGGGATTCCGGGGATTGCGGGAAGGCTTTGACAGTTTTTCAAGACATGGCGCATCAGATGGGGCTACCTCTGGCACCTGAAAAGACCGAAGGACCCTCAACGGTTCTCACCTTTCTGGGCATTGAGCTAGACTCCATTACCCTGACAGCCAGATTACCGGCACAAAAAGTAAAAGACATGCTGGATTTCTTGGGTACGGAAAATCGATTTGCAAACAGCTCAGAATTTGCTGGGGTACCTTACTTTTGCTTGTAGGGCAGTCAGAGGGGGGAGGACTTTTTGCAGGAGATTGGGGCTGGCTCTGTCAGGAGCGGTGATGCCACATCACAGAATAAGAGTTTCAATGGGCCTTAGAGAAGACGTTAGGGTGTGGGAAACATTCCTGAAACATTTCAATGGGGTATCCATGTTTTTCTGTGAAGAAGAGACAGTATGGCAGGTACAGATATTTTCAGATGCGGCAGGAGCAAATGGTTTTGGGATTTTTTGGGACGGCAGGTGGTGTGTGGAGGCGTGGCCAGCACTATGGTTGCAGCAAGGGAGGAGTATTGTCTTTTTGGATTTTTTTCCCCTTTTGGTAGCAATGGCAGTATGGGGTCAGGAGTTAGCAAATAGGACAGTTTTATTCAGAATTGACAACATGGCAGTCGTGGAACTGGTTAACAGACAGAAGGCAAGGGACCTGAGGGTTTTGCGCTTGTTGTGCCGTTTTATGTTGCAGTGTTTATCTTTGAATGTGATCTTTAAAGCTGTCCATATACCAGGAGTTTTCAATGAGATTGCAGATTCCCTGTCATGTTCACAGTGGCAGCGTTTCAGCAACCTGGCGCCAGGAGCAGAACAGACCAAGACAGCGGTCCCGGCAGACATTTGGGAGTGGGGGGCGTGATGATCACGGGGCTGGTGGAGATGTCTTTAGCGGAATCCACTCGGCGAAGTTACCGGCTGGCCTGGTTGGATTTTCAATCCTTTGAGCGGTTTGCAGGAAATTTTGGGGTACAGAAGGGAAAACAGTTAGAGCATCATGCCTGGCGCTTCGTGCTGTCCATGATACAGAAAGGCTTATCAGCGGCAACTATCGGTGGGAAACTGGCGGGTTTATCATTTTACGGGAAATTGTTTTTTGATCACGACCCGGCTAGAAATGATTTGTTGGGGAGAATGGCCAGAGAACCCATCGATTTCGAATTGTTACTGGAGTTGTTACATGTGCTGCCGGTGTGTTGCGCAGACGAATATGAGTTAGCACTGTTCCGCTTATGTATGGTGTGGATGTTTTTTGGAGCATTTCGGGTGTCAGAGTTGTTGGGGGTTGGAGCAGCGGTTGGGATACGCTACAGGGAGGTTTGCTTACATGGCGAATGATTGGGGATCTGGCTTAGACAATCTAAAACCGACCAGCTAGGCAGGGGGAAGTGGGTGTGGTTGGAAAAAGGGGGCAACATTTTGGCCTGTCCAGTGATGGAATGGAGGAATTTTCAATCCTTGAGTATGTCGAACAGGGAAACCGGGGTGTTTGTGCACAGGTCAGGGTCCAAGCTCACCATCTTTCAGCTTTTATGCGTGCTGAGGATGGCGTTGGGACCGACGGGCCGCCGGGCCATGGATTTTGGCACATATTCGATCAGAATCGGGGCAGCTACGGCCGCGGCGCATTTGGGTTGGGATCAGGGCGATAGGCTGCTGGAAGTCAAGGTGTTGTGAACGGTATGTGAGACCCTGAGAGGCGAGGAATGACTACTGGAGGGTTTGGGGGGTACGTGATGTAAACACATGTTACAGTTATTTTTCTGTAACAGGAGATGTGTTTGGTCCATCGCAGGGCAAGATGGTAACATGGCTTGTAGGCCATTCATTTATCCACTGGGCAGCGAAGTTCACGGAGAAACAAATATATGGTCGGGCTCTGGGACTGTCCAGCAAACGGCAAGAGGTGTTATGGTGGGGCAATAGCGGCATGCGGTGGGGTAACCTGCTTCCTTTCATCACATCTAACTTATTGAACTGGGGATGTCCAGACTTGTTAATCATCCACTTGGGTGAGAATGATCTTGTGAAGTTATCAGGACTCACGCTACTGCAACACATGCAGAGAGACTTGGAGATTATCAAACAAAAACTGCATGGCACATGCTTGGTGTGGACAGAATTTGTTCCTCGTAGAGTGTGGAGAGGGGCAGTCAAATATGGAGCCATGGAGCGGGCTCGCAGGAAGCTTAACAGAGCGATGAGAGTTTTTTGCTGGGCACAGGGGATAAAAATCCTGAAACATGAGGACATTACAGAGCAGGATGAAGCATTATTCAGAGATGATGGCGTTCATCTGTCCACGCTAGGGAACGCATACTATCTGATGGATTAGAGACTGTTGGTTGAGGATTTGTGGGGGGAGAACATGTGGATCAGGGATAAGGATTGAGGAGTTCAGGTTGCAGTAGCGTGGCTTCGGGGGGGTGGGGCAGCAAAACGCCAAATGGGTTTGTGCTGGTTGGCATTAGATGGGGGAGGGTGGTGAGTCAGATGCGGGTTTGGCCACCCTTCCAGGGAATAAACAATCAGGTGAAGGCTGTGAGTGGGGGTACGCACGAACCAAATGGGGCATGAAAGGAAAAGGGAAGTGCGTAGGGGAATGGAAACCAAATAAGGGTTTGGAGGTGAAGGATGAGCGAGGAGATGTTAAAGGGAGGGCGTTATTAAAGTTGCGGTTTTCGTTTAAAAGTTAAGGTTATGTTGCTTATTGCAATCCTATCCTAATAAATGACCTTTTACACTAAACAGCTGTCACTGAATTATTTCCCAATCCCTCTGACTCCCTTGCCTAATCGCCACCCCGCTGGCATCAATGCGGCCCTCCAGCACATCACACAACAAACATTTTGGCCTCTGAGAAACTGTTTGTGAGTACCATGCCTTTGAGTTTCTTGCAGGAACATATTTTTTATAACTTGCATTTGCGGTGCCTCATTCTTTTAAACAGAAAGATTAAGGCCCATATTTATACTTTTTTAGCGCCGCATTTGCGTCAATTTTTGACGCAAAAGCAGCGCAAACTTCCAAAATACAATTGTATTTTGTAAGTTTGCGCTGTTTTTGCGTCAAAAAGCGGCGCAAACGCAGCGCTAAAAAAGTATAAATATGGGCCTAACTTGTTTAATATACAATATCAGGAATTGAGTACAAGTGAATAGGTTGAGCACTGCGTGTGGCACAAAGAGACGTGATTTGTGTTTTTGTCTTTTCAAGCTCACCATGTCACTTTAGCCTGAGTAAGTAACATATCCTGTGCATGCCCGCACCCTTGATTCTGCCAGTCAATTACTTTTCTATTGAGTTCTGTGTTTTGCTAAGGCAATTTAATTAGTGGGCTTTCATAGTAAAGGACTCACCTGTGGATTTCTTTTACCACTCACATCTGCATTACACACCTAATCCAGCTTCTCAGTTTACCCAATGTTCGTTTTATTCCACATATCCCCTAATGCAAAATAAGTATATAACAAAGCAGCAAGACGGTAAGTGCATGGATGGTCCACTAAAGTTTTACTATCATTGATACATCCATAAACGTATATAATAACATGTATATTGGATACTTACTCCAAAGCTAACATAACCAAGCATTGAAAAAGCCAATAGTTTTGGCTTCTGTAGAGTGAACATCATTTTTCTTTATTCATACAATAAAAGAGGCACAGAGGTTGAAAAGGAAATAAGAATAGAAGCAGAAAAGGTTTATGAGTGGTGGGGTAATACAATATTTGCTGGTGCTGATGTTGCATCTAAGCCCAACTCTGACTGCCTGATGCTCTCCACAGATAAATGTGTAGGTTCAAATTATAGAAAATACCACATACATACATTCAACATGACACATAGAACTACTGGGGTACAAGAAGACAAATTATTTGGTATGAGTGAGTGGGAGTAAGACATTTGCAGATTGAACATGATAGTAAAAAGTACTACCTTGATGATTATAAATGGAGAGTGAGTGTTTGATAGTGAGCTAACTATGCATTATGGCTGTGTTATGCAATTGCATTTCCACAGAACACAATATATGTATGTCTACATGTGCACCTGTAAAGGTGGTTTAGGTGAATGTTACCTTTGCAATTCTGAAATTGGGTTAAACGCTTCATTTCCACATCATTTTGTTAAGTCTTCAACTACTGCACGAGAAGTAATCAGAAGTGCAGTGTGAATACTTTCTGCCTATAAATGTGTGCATGTCCAAGGTATCCTGTTGTGTGGCTACCAACGCTTTTCAGACGTTACTTTTGAGTATTTTGTAAAGCAGTGTCTCATGTGAAGCTTTCTTGGAGCTTACAATATACACAGGGCTACAGGAGTTATGCGCTAGGGGCACACCAATTTGTGCAACAGGACTGACTGAATTATGCTGCAAGAAATTGCACATTTTGCAGTATAATGCAGCACATTTTGTGATAGTTTTACTTCATTAATTTTGACACATGTTAATACTGTCTGGGGAAGGATTTCACCTCATTAGTACCAGTTAAACAACCAAATACAGAAATAAGCAGCTAGAGATTGCCAGTTAACCTTTGTTAAAGAGTCTTGGACTGTGTTGTAAGATATTATGCAATGTTGGTATCAAGTTTTGAGCCATTGAGCATTAATGTTTTTTTTTGTTAAAATTTGCGGATTATGCAGCAGATGATGGATTATGTGGCACATGTGATAAATCCATACAAAAGCTGCAGAATGGTATTTTTCCGGTGTCCCTGGAAATATGGAGAATAATGTTTTTATCAGGCATCTGGGTGCAATGAAAGGATGCAGAGACACAGGGGAATGCCTACTTATTGCTGGTTGACTCAAATTCATTCATATAGACTCAGTTCTGAAATATCAATGACAGAGCATACCTGGTCAAGACTGGTCTGGAAAAGTTGTTATGCCGTCTTACTACGATAGGAAGATGTGCATCTCAATAATGAATACATTGGAGTGGGATCCCATTGTTATTATGATGTTTTTGTCATACTCTGATCCTAGTACTGGAATATCTTGGGAAAGGCAGCACTTTATGAAATCCAATTAGCTAAAATAGTGTGTGGGGGTGTGTTTTGGAGCTGGACTCAACTGCTCTGGCAATGCGGTACATGTATTATATTGAACTGTAGCATTAATATAGCACGTCATACCTCTGTCAAGGTCCCAAATTGCTTTCTTGTAAAGATGCTCCCCTGTTTACATTGTTTGTTTTCTGAGGTATGGTATCATAATTTTACCTTTTTGCGGAGTGTTTGGAGGCAGGTGTGAAATTCAAATGACTGATCTAATCGTCTCACTTATTTGCAGATGTATATACTATATTATTTTTGTTTCCCATCTACCTGCGTGGGTAATGTGTGTACAATTATTTACCTTTCTCTGTATTTCTAGGTAGGTATGTAGGATCCTTATTCTTGTTGGGAGTGAGTTTCAAAGCAGAGACACCTGTGTCCAGAAGGAAATGCAGAATATATTTTAGAAAAAAGTATTGGTGAGGAGCGTGGCTGATTTGGATCATGGTTAAACTTAAGTGGTGCATTATTTTTTATAAACAATGAATGGATCACGTGATATTAAAATAACGTTCGATTTTGGTAATATATTTGCTGATGTGAATGCTGCTCTTGCATTTCAGCAGTCCATCTTTATGCTTCTAGAATAAAGTGTGGTTAAATGTCTCAATGTGTTTTCATCTGCAGTACTGCTTCCTGCCTCAAAGGGCAGAGCTCAGCAAAAACGTAAACAAACATGGTGAAACAGAGGTCCCAATAGGACAATTTTTTTAAAGCTGTGAAAATTGACATAGATGTTATTAAAGTCATTTTCTATCATTTAAAAGACATTCCCTTGTGGGGACTTGGACTCAGGTTCCCACAGTACAATCAAGAGCCCAAAGAAATGAGGGTGCTTTCACAGTCAAGTCCCACATTTGAAACCTTTTTTACTTACCTCGGTTGCCTGTGCAGGTCCGTTCTCCAAAGCTCCTGGTGCTTCATTGACCCTCGGACAAGAACACCTCTGAGAAAGGAAACTGAGCGGCATATTTATACTCTGTCTGCGCCGAATGTGCGTCAAACATTTTGACGCACATTCAACGCAAACCTTGCCACATATTTATACAATGATGCCCGACCCCGCGAATGCCAAAATTCCGCTGTGTGCATAATTTTCTGGATGCGGGAAACCGCCTTGCGTTAATGACATGCAGGGTGGGCGTTCCTGTCCAAAAAATTACTTAAACACCCGTGCGCCATATTTATGCTACCTGGCAAAAATCCCGCACGGCCGGGAGGCGGAGTCGAAAAATGGCACACAGCCCGATTTGCGTAAAAAAATTACGCCTGGGTCAGGGCAGGCATTAAAATGGGGCAAACACACCACTACTTAAGCAAAACTCACACAAGCAACAGCAGAGCTACGAAAGGAAGACATGGAGGTGCTTTTCATCCAGCATGCACGAGGACGCAGAGGACAGGACCAACAACAGCAGCTTCCACAGCAACAGCAGGGACACCAAAGGCAACGCAGAAGGCAGGAGAGGATATTCCACACAAGGACAACCCTTCTGGGACTCCAGCAACAAGACATCATCCAGAGGTGCAGACTCAACTGGCAAGCGATTCAGCAGCTGCTGCACAACATTGAGCCACAGTTGGCTCTCAGCTTGCAGACACCCCACATCATTCTACCAGAGACCAAGCTGCTAGCTGTCCTCCACATGTTAGCAAGTGGCTTATTTCAAACTACTGGTGCCCTGGTTGCTGGGATCCCACAGCCCTCATTCTCTACCTTCCTACGCAAGGTATTGGATGCCATCATCTCCCTCACACCCCGCCACATCAGCTTCCCCAACACACAGCTGAAGCAGCATGATGATGATGACTCTAATGAAGGTGACATGGAATCATTGAGGCAGTACCAATATTTCACATCAGTCCTGCTCTGACATTGCCCACTACCAATAAGCAAGTGGACTGTGCTAAATTCACATATTGATGTGACAATATTGAAAGTGTACATTCCTACACATACGGATTGAGACAAGTACACATATACGCAACAGATGAACAGGCATATGGACCTTCTGACACTCAAAACATCAACCTCACAAACAAGTTAGCCAGCTGAACTGGACCAGGTTTAGTAGTATAGGTACATGTTTGAACATGAGTCAACTCGGCAAGGGGAGAGAAATAGGTCTGCAGAGAACTTGTCACACATGGGATATTTGTGCATTGTCAACAATTCAGTGCTGACAACTTATGGAGATGTGTTGTACATTGTCACCTAGCCAAATCAAAGGGCCTCACTGATGTTTAACAAATTCTATTGCATATGTTAAATTGGATGGGATGTCCAGGCCGTATAAATGCAACCGTGTTGCCATCACTGTGGAATTGATTCTGTGTATGGAAGTATCATGTCACCCCCCAGTTAAGACACATGGACACGTCTTTCACATGACATAATGCAAGGGAGTACAAATGTACTGGAACTCTACAAAAATACCGCTGACATCCGGTCAATCAGCCAAACACCAGTTCAGATAATGAAACAACCCAATGCTGATGGTACATCCTAGACCCCAACGATTCCACACAATAACACAAACACAAATGAGTCACAGACAACACAAGAGAACAACTGCCATGCAAAGTGATAATCATGGTGCAAGCAACATACAAATTTCTCACTCATTTTCTCTTTCAGCTGATCTGGGGTATGGGATCCAGCCATAGATCATGACCTCATTTGCAAACCCAAGCACAGCATCAGAGCGTGCCTATAATGAGGCACATCGGAGGACACGCACCATAGTCGAGAGGACTTTTGGCATCCTGAAGTCAAGATTCAGGTGCCTCAAAATCACCGGAGGCAGCCTCTTATACTCACCAGAAATGGTCTGCAAGATCATTTTGACCTGTGCCATCCTGCATAACATTTGTGTAAGGAGGAACATTCCCCTCTATGAACCAGTCCCACAAATGCCTGAAGAGGAGGAAGAGGAGGTCGTTGTCCATCAACATGAGGGGGACCATCCAAACACAGCTGCAGGATTGCATTGAAGACAACACATTGTCCAAAACTTCTTTTAAATGTAGTCACCATCACCACTGTTTTACCAGATGTCAGTAAACACCTATTCGAATCACTATTTCATGGTCCGGGTAATCATTTTTGCATCACATTATCCCTAAGATTCATAATCAGAGTGTACCCTCATGGAGCATTGCAGAAATACATATCAGGATACTGAAAAATCCCCATCACATTTGATGGGTATGAATGTACAGCCAACTTCACACACACTGTAAATGACATATATCCTGTCCATTTCACATTTGAAGGGAAATAGCAGAGGATGACATCTATTTCACACATACATGTTAGCAATATGGTTCATTACAGCATATGGCACACAACAAAGACACCATCATTCATTATGGAAAAAAAATGCCTCACACATGAGGCAGTGGATGTGCTATTGTATTGGTAACAGGAAAGTATGACCAGACCATTGACAGCAGTAAGTGTGACATCAGCTATCTTTGAAAGGAGTATGTGTGGCAAGAAATCCATGTAAGCAGCAAATGGATAGCACAAGTTCCCCAGGTATGACTAGCATTGCTCACAGACATCCCCTGCACATGTCATCCTAGGTCATAAGTCCTGCCACTGCCATGTTTTCTGTATCTCCCCACCCTTCTCGAGGGGGCCCTGGAAATGGACTATTTATACCCAGATAATCCCTCATCTACACACACCCAGGCTCACACCTGTGAGCACCTCCATGCAGACCAGCCATTTGAACATGCACTGCCCCTTCAGCTGCCTGGAATGGCATAGAAACTGCCATTACATGTATGTCACTGTTATGCATTGCCGTATAAATCACTTGTGTAACACAGGCCTTGGGTTATTGTGTAACATTGCAGCACACAGGACAAAAACAGTATACATTTTCCACAGTGTTGTTACAGCTTTGACCAGTCTCAGTCTGCTCACTGTGTATTTGCCTTGTTCATTTTTGTTCCTAATTGACCCTGCATCCTGTTAGCCTGACTGGTTCCTGTCTTTGCGTTACCATAAAGGTTCCCTGTGGCTACATTTGTCTCATAGTTGTTTTCCATGTCCTCACTTTCCTCCTGGGGTATTGTGTCAGGTAAGTCTACAATGAATACTCAAATACATTGTATAGTGTAATCAGTTTCATGGGGTGGAACTTGTCTTCAAATAGCCTAATGACGGCCCATCCCCTGTCTGGGTTTCATGTATGCTTGAGTGACAAAAAGTGACAGTGTACCATGGCTGTATGCATGGATGGGGTATTGTGACTCCAGCACAACAAACAATGTTTGATAATGTGCAAGAAATGTCAACACATGTTTGAACCCTGACGGTTCACACACTGATTCACATAGGCCCCAACATATTGATGGGGCTTGTATGGTGAATAGCTGTGAGATTAATCAGCACAGAGGCACTGATGTTCCCGGCTGCAGTGGGAATTTTAGAGGCCACCCTTTGTACAAATGTTGTGATGAAACCTGCCGGTTTAAAATTCCAGATCCCTTAACTTTGTGAGCACACCAAGGTTGCCCTGTTGTCTGTCTCATAAAACCTCTTCAGTGCAATAGTTGGACTATCCCCATGTGTGTTTTCAATTCCTCTTCGGCTTTCATTCAATTTAGCTGTGAAGGATACTTTGTTAATGCAGGGAATGGCTCCACAGACTCATGACTAGACCTGCACGTAACTGTGACAACATGGAGGCCAATAATGACACAGGGTACACATGGCCACACACTTGAACTGGACAGCTTTGTGCAATTGACCACTGGAAATATGTGAACACGTGCTGCTTGGTCTGCTGGTCCTCCACTGCCACAGGAGAAACATAGGTCATTTATACGACTCAAACTGTGGCGTGACATTACATTTGTGGATTGGTTTTGGGACTCGGTGTCACAAACACCGTACCCACATAGCATTTTCAAATCCCTGACTTATGGGTAGAATCGAAACAAGTGACCAGGAAGTGGTATACAACATTCCAGGACATATGATAGCTTAGTCTTGGAACATCGCCATGATCAACCGTCCTATATCTATCCTGTGCATAGTTTGTCATGGGAGATGCTTATGTCCCAAAAATCTGGAAAGTTCACACAGCATTTGTTGCTACGTGTATGACAAACACATTTCCCTACTCATTTTCACAATGAATAGCATCTGATGGTTGTCCCTATTGACAACACATGCACACAAGCACATTTACTAAAATACGTCTTGTGATGTTCACACAGTGGGACAACTAAAATTGTAAGAGCCAATTCACACACATTGACACACAGGCAATGAGTAACTGTATTGAGTTGCGTGACCTTGCTATCCTCTATTGACACACAACCTACTAAAACTGGGTAATACCAATTTGTATTCCAAAAGTTTGGGCATCCATTGCGTCAGTGAAGAGTGCAAATCCGGTACAACAACTAGAGAATCATGGTCTGCAGTAGTGTGATCTGCCACATGTGCCCATACACTGGAATGCGCAATGTAGGTGCAAACAGCAAATTCACCAGAATTTCCTGCTCCTCTGCACTGAACCAACACTTTCTTTTCTTCTTCTCCCTCTTCTGGGTCTTGTGTGGGTTCTCCTAGCTGATTCCTGGTCTGTTGTCATCTTCCTGGGGTCTGTCCAAGTATCTGGGATCCATTTTGGCTCCCTTAGCACATTTTGCTGTGTTTGTGCTGCTTTTTGACGCTATTGCGTCAAAAAAAGGCGCTTATCTGGTTTGTGACGTTGTAAACCGGCTCACAGTCATTTTCGCCGCATTAACGTGGTTTTTCTTTTCGACGAGACGCATTGGTTTGAGTAAAAAAAAATGACTCACACCTGTGGTTTGCGCCGCCGTGTATCAAAGTATAAATTTGACGCCCGAGTGGCGCAAATAAATGGCGTTAGCCGGTGGTAAAAGTTTTAACGCAAAACTGCGTCAGCGCAGTTTTGTGTCAAAAAGTATAAATATGGCCCTGAATCTTCAAACTTGAGCTGTCAAAGGTTCTAAGTTTCAGCCTTTTGCTTTTTCACCTCTCCTGTTACTAACTTCATGATGAGTAGGACGACAAATTGTTTGGTAGGTAGCTTCAGGCGCTTCAGGGTTCAGGCCTTAAAGAGCTAGAGCATCCTTTCCCAGTGACATGATGGTGCAGTGCCAAAGGGGAGGCCCAGAGGCAATGCAAACCCATGAGGGCAGGGCTGGCACTTCACCAGCCATGGACAATCTGTCAGATGGCTGACGCAGCTGCTTCGTTGTGCCTGAATCAGCCATCATACAGATGCCACTGTCTACCTCAGGCTGCCTGGCCCTCGCTCACAATGAGGATCTGCATTTGTTATTATTCTAACAGTGAATAACACACTATTATTCACTATATGTGCAATACAAATATGGCTGTAAACAAGGAGTGCAGAGCCCCAAAGCCTATAAGGGTATGCTACTCCTGGCATTAATTTCTTATGAATAAATAAGCCAGTCTGATACTAGGAACTTGGAGAATATTATATTGATTTACTGAATACAATAGGGAAGTCAGACTAATTTTGAGGACTGACAAATAACTCCTATTTTCTCCTCTTTCCTCAAACTGATTTCCAGACTATTAAGTAATCTTTAGACCTTTCAATAGAGAGCTCACCCACCCTCCATTTACCAGTACAACACTTTCTATGTCCAGATACCAGCATTGCTGATTTTTGTGTTTCTTGCAACTATTTTCAAAATATTATTGTCCTGAAGAATGGTGAGTATTCTCTTGAGACCTACTGTGTGTGGTGCAACAGAACTGTATTGCCCACATAGTTCAGTAGACAAAACTGTTTAAGCCCTAGCTTTTGGTGAATGCATGGGTTTAGGATACTGATTCACCCATATTGGCCTGTGCAAAATTCTGAGATGGCAGCTAAAGGATGGATGGATTGAAAGGTATGTGGATGTTTTCACCTGTAACACAAATGAAGGGACTGTTTCTATAGAAGAAATGACAGCAGGTAGGACAGAAGACATAAACTCAAAAGGGAGCCCTATATGTTTGTTTTGTGGTATCCTCACACACCCTATAGGGATTTCATGCTTCCTCATAGAGCATGCTCCTTATAGAACCAGCGCTGCAATGTCCTACGGGCCCTCGAAGGGTCACTTTGGAGAAGTGGAAGTGCATACATGTCGGGCTGATTTTGAAAATTAATACAGCTAAATGTTTGTCAGATGCATTTATTAAAATCAACATTACAGAAAATGCACTAAAAGGGGGCATTAGCATAGCTGCATTTAAAGCACAGATTTTGAAGATGAATGAACATAAGAAATACCTCATGATACACAAAATATCCAAATTGCAAAAGGATATCAACATTTTTATACAAAGAGAAAGTATTTCCATACTCTTCAGAGGACTATAAACAACTAGGCAGTGACATATCATCTGATGAAGGTTCCAACACATCGCAGAGATCATTCCAGTCCCTTAGTAGTATTTCAAGCAACAGTAGCTGGGGCCGCAACAACAGCTTGGCAGATCAGCCCCACCATCTCCCTTGTTTGGTTATACTAGGCACACACTACCAGGACCAGCACCAATGGGGCACCCAGGTTTCCGGACACCCCCTCAACCAATGCAACCTTATTTCCAACAGCCAGCTCCACAACCTTTTTTAGGCAGAGGCTAGGGCAGATGCAGAGGTAGAAGAAGAGGAAGGAATTGACAAGTACATTGGCAAAAGCAGGAACTCATATACAAACCATGAGCCAGACACCAGGAGAAAATAGTGGTCAACTTATCAAATAAAGCTTTGAGTGAAACTGAGACCACCCTCACCCCCTGAAGACCTTTCTTTTTTGACTCACTAGTGAGCTCCACCAGCTCTTCCAGAAAATGTGTCTATGTGCATTCTTCCAGGAAAAGACCATCCCTGATCCAGAAGACTCTGGCTTGAGACCCTGGTCAAGGTTTAGCCCCAGTATTGCCATGACACTGAGCAAAGTTCTAAGCTTTGAGAAAGCCATACTGAAGGAGACCACATGTTTGAGAATACCTAAACCCTACAACAATCTGTCTTTCGAACTATGTGAAACCATCACCGCCCTGACTGATGATACTTTGATTATCATCAAACCAACAAATAAAGGTGGAACTATTGTGGTAATGAATTCTACAGACTATGACACAGAGTGCCTACGTCAACTAGCTGATGAGAGGTATTATTGTCCCCTACACAATGATCAAACTGACATTTTTCCAAAATGGATCCAAATCATGGAGACAGCAGCCGAAACACAAGGGTGGATCTCCAGCAATGAAGCTGAATTTCTAGTAAACACATCTCCTAGGATCCATACTTTTACATTTTACCCAAAATAAATAAAGGGATCAACCCTCCACCCGGACGACCCAGATTATAGAGTATTGGGTCTCTTCTGGAACCACTAAACATATTCTGTGACCATTGGTTCAACAGACACCCTCCTTTTTGAAAGACACAAGGTATGGCTTGAATTTGATTACCAATACTACTAACCAACAAGAGATTAATCTCCTGGTCACCTTGAATCTGGAAGATCTATACACTAACACTCCCCATGATGCTTCCTTGAAAGTCACAGAGACTCTACTAAGAACTGAGCCTTGGACTTCTGCCACTCCAGTCGATTGCATCATGGAATATGCAAATATGGCTATAAAGAACAACATTTTCAAGTAAAAAAAACCAGCTATAGCATCAAGTACAGGGAACATCGATGGGGAGTGTGTTTTCTCCAAGCCTGGCTTGCCTTTTTATGGCCCATTTTGAGGACAGATTTGTATTGTCTGATGAATATCCCTACAGAGATAATATTGTGATGTGGTAATGATACATTGATTACACCCTGGTCTTCTGGAGAGGAAATTACATTACTTGCCAGGAATTCAACAGGCGGACCTGGTTGACCTCCCTGGACCTTTATTTGAGATTTACTTTATCTGCCTCTGATAAGAAGATACCCTTTCAGGACCTGTTAATAAGGATTGGGGCTAGACATATCATTACAAAAACGTACACGAAGACCACGGATTGTAACAGCTTGCTGTTATTTGACAGTCAATACCCGAGGGCTGTATGAGAGATCTTACCCTAGGGACAATTTCTCAGTTTGCAAAGAAACTGCAGCTCTGTGCAAGACAATGATGTACAAGCCAAAACATTGAGCATAAGCTTGGCCTCAAGGAATTATCTGACCAAGATAATTAAACAGGCTGAAAGGAGAACACAACATAATCATAGAGATGCCCTTTTGGAGACTATTGAGAAACCTATCAGTGACGTTGTCACATGTGTTACCACCTTTACCCTAACTCTAACAAGATCAAACACATAATCAATAAACATTGGGGCATCGTAAATACAGGTACTTTTGAGATTCCTCACCCATGTTTTACCTTTAGATGCATCTAAAATCTAAGAGATCTTCTTATACATACCAGACTCCATACTAATGTAGTTTGTGTCCAGAAAACACTATGGGCCCTTCCACTAGTTATTGGACACTATTTCTGTGGGCATGTGGCATCTGTCCCTTAACATAACATTCCAAGGAAATTACACAAAATCCCTGATTCATTTGGAAACAGAAAAACCATATGAACTGAAACACAAATAACTGTATTTATGTCACTACTTTTCCCTGTGGCCTTCATTATGTGGGCATAACCCCTTGAGCTGTGAAGACTAGAATGATGGATCACTATAGCACAATGTACTGCAGACGGGATGTGACTAACATGTGTAGGTAATTTCTTACTGCCAAGCACTCTCCTGATGACCTAAGATGGACAATCCTAGAAGCCAGTCAATGTTGGAATAAGGTTAGCCTCTTTAGGAGGGAACAACAATGGATCTTTTGCCTCTTCCCCAATAGCCTGGGACATCCCCTGGTGTGAAGTATGATGGCCCCGCAATCGCTTTCTACAAGGACCCTGACAGAACATGATTTGTGACAATAATGATACCTTTGGGTTTTACACACATCACTGTGAGAAATTAATATGAACACTCTTTGTCCCTTCTAATTAGCCCTTATTCCCTATCATGTATCAGTATCTGTCCACGTTGAGCCCACTTCTTCAGGTCAAAGGTTGGTGCCACCATGGGCGATTTTACCACTAAGCACCTACATGCTTCTTGTTACTCGCTGTGTGTACATTAGACCCAACTAGACTATTGACATATCCACTTCTATACCACATACATGAATACCTATTTAAGTTGGCCACCGACACTGGTTCTCGACAGGCTACACAAGATAGTTTTGCTTTCATCATTGGGACTTACATTGATTCACACCTCTTTAAGATGGCTGCCATCAGCAGAGGAGTACCGGGACTGACCACCTAATATTTATCTGGGCTGAAGATATAAGACTAACCTCAGTACTGTACTAGAGCATCTGTGTAATCTGTGTATAGGGGGCCCCTTAAGTACCATCCACAATGGGATTTTTTGACCTGGCAATCTAGGACGTGTCAACAGTCCACCTTTCAGCATGTGGCCACCACGATTTTATACATGCGTGTGACACAAGCCTCTTGTTAGTGTTTACGGCAGGGATATTGATTAAGTTTTCTTGACACACCTGATGGATGTTACCATGAGAGCCCCACTTTAAAAACAGACTCCCCCCATGCTCAGTCTCCTTTCAGGTGAGCAGAGGATAGTAGGTCGACTGCACTCTTTGCGCCACAGACCCATAAGTACGACTGCATCAACTCCTGTTTGTGTCATTTGAAACTTGATATCTTGATTGAATGTGTGTTTCTACTTCTTGCTGCAGCTAGCAGCTGTGCACCAGCCTCTGGTTTTGACCTATGGGGCCTACCTTTTCAAAATACTGGGTAAGAACCCTCACACCTAAAAACTGCTGCAGGCAACAATGCCCGACCACGAGACACCTACATATTTATGTGCCACTGTGTGTTTAGGTTTGTGCATGGTCATTTTGTTACGTATTTGTTGTGCGTACTTCCACATGGTCACCAGACCTTGACACATGGAGACTAATTTGGTGCTGTTTTTTGCATCATGTGCATGCTATTTATCTTGGCATGAATTGTTGGATATGCAATCAAGATGGTGCAGGGGAACATTAAAATAACATTTACTGCGACCATTATGATTTCTTTTTCTTTTTCGTCTCCTACTATTTTCTCTTGCAGGTTGGACATTAATATATGTCATCATTGTATGAGATTACAGGTATTGCCCCAGAGTTTGTAGCTGTAGGAGGCATATATATATATATATATATATATATATATATATATATATATATATATATTCTTGGTCCTGAAGAAGCGCTGGGGATCCTTTCTTTTGGGCCGATAGATGAGAAACATGTTCACCTAACAATTCTCATAATTTTATTTAGGCTTGCAGGGTACATCACACCCCTATAGCAGCCCCAACTACATATATGTCTTTTTAACCACGTCAAGAGAACAACATTATTGAAGGATATGGGGGTTCCCCTTAGATGGTTCTAACTACAGTTTTTGTCCTTGTTCACATACATTTCACTCATTTAGGCCCAACCTCTTTGGACACCCTCACACTGACCACTTTCATTATATGACATTAAATATAATATCTCCACCAAAGGGACCCTCTGGGGGCCTTTAGGGCATTGTAGTGCCAGTCCTTTAAGAAGTATGCTCTATGATGAAGCATGACATCCCTATGGGGTGTGTGAGGACACCACAAAATAACCTATAGCGTTCCCCTTTGAGTTTATGTCTTTTGTCCCACCTTCTGTCTTTTCTTCTGTAGAAACAGTACCTTCCTTTATGTTATAGTACTTTTCGGAGCCCAGGTACAGGACCTTTAATTTGGCTCTTAGACCCCCATTCTTGTTGATTTGGATATTTTCGCCTAACGTCTTTTAAAACCATTTCTTCCATACAGTGCGTTCTATTACACTTACAGTTCAATTTGCAAGTTTATTATTTTTTGCTATTAGAACAGTTGTACCTTATTGTTTGAAAACTGTGATGTTACTAACAGGAGCGTTTGAAATAGGTGCCTCAGTAGGTCCCAGATGTACTAAACGTGTGTGCAATGCAGGACCAAAAGCCAGGTAACTGTTCTGCATTCCATCAATGGGAGAGAGGGAAACTGTGCCATATTTACAAAGAAGTTCTACTCTCTCCTACCGCTGGTGCACTTGTGGCTGCCTAGTGCCAACACAGACACCTTTGTGGCTTATCGCAAGGATGCCTGCCTTAAGATCAGGATAGTTTTCATGCAGGCAGGAATATCTTCCTGCACAAGAACTATCATTTGAGGTTTTTTCCTCTTTGCATGTGTGCTGCTGAATGCAGCACACATGCAAAGTGGAAGTTACTTTCAGAAAAAAATATATTTTTCCTTGTTACTCCAGCCTCTGCAAAGTGCACCATTTTAGCAAAAGCTCATGTTTGCAAGTGTTTAGGAAATAAGGGTTTGTGTTAAAATACATAGGTGAATGCATGGGAGTGCCCATGCCCTACCTGTGTAATGCTTACCTAACACAAGGTAACGCAAGACAGTGCTGGCTGTGTGCTACGTTTCATTATTTATTGTTATTTATTTTTTACAAAGCCATACAAATTGAGCTTTGTGTGCTTAGTAAATACAAAAACAGATTAAAAAAAGTGGCTCCACATCAGTGCAACATCTTAGTAAATCTGGGCCTAGATGCATTAGATGTGTGATAAGGACATGCAAACTCTCCACAGATAATGTTCATCGGAACACCCTGGTTATATATACTCAAGGATGTACATACACATCCTGGAGAATTGCACGCTAGTTATTATGCAAAAGAGTAATTTTTGAAAATTAGCTTCAGTCTTAAGAGAGAGCAGTTCGGAGGCTTGATGGTAAAATCCTCTAAATGAAATGATAGCTGTAAAGGGAAGCGCTGCATTAGATGCATAAATAACCTGGTATTCCTCCATTGGAGTGACGCGCCTTCTTAAATACATACGATGCCTCCCCACTGAGCTGTAATCATGGTCTATTTGGGGTGACTTCAGGGTCTGATAAGAGGTATCATTGAATATCAAAGGCATAGGAGCAAAGTGCATTCCTTCAGCTGGTATTGTGTTTTGAAATTGAAATATTCCCAATGTGAATTTATTTGCCTATTAATGTCCCTAGCTCATCCGTGTTACTTGTTTCTGCGGCTAAGGGCAGTTGTTGTTTCCCTAATATAGTGTCTGTCAGTTTGGAAATAGTAGTAGAATTATTCCCTAAGAAATATTCAGGTTGGAAAATTGAAAATAATTTACTGGTGTCTTTTTTCAGTAGACCTGTTGACCTATCAGACTTTCAGTATTACCTCTTCTTCGTTTGATTTTTAAAAAAAAAGTTTGCGCTGCATCTTGAAGTGCCACAGTAGATTTTTGAGTTGTGCTGAACATGTTTCCCTTGAAAGAATAAAAGACCCACAATTCATAGAGCTCCCTTCTCCATTAGAAGGTGGATTAGCATTTGTCTTCAAGCTTTTCCTTCAATGCGACCGAGTACACCCCTGCCTCAACTGTAATAGAATTAGAGGGGGAAAAGTAGGTGAGGAAAGATGCACTTTTTTATCAGAGACTGGTGCTGCCGCCTCTCTAACTGTTGAGGAGTGGATTGGAATTATCAGTTAGTTTATAGATTTTGTAGAGCGCATGGCTACCCGGGGGCATCCCAGCGCTAAAGTACACCATGAATGTCGGAAGAGCCAGGGGAAGCAGATTAACTGGGAAAGAGAATGGTTTTCAACTTCCTCCTAAACAGAAGTTCAGAGGATTCCTGACGGCATTCAAAGGGCAGGGCATTCCAGAGTCGAGCAGCCCTGATGGAGAACGAATTACCTCCCCATGATCTCTTGACGGAAGGGATGTAAACCTGTCGAGAAGAACGAGATCTAAGAGATCTAAGGGGCGAGTAAAGAAAGATACGTTTTCTAAGGGAAAGGGGACCCTTATTGTGTAAGGCTCTGTGAACAAGACACAGAGCTTTAAACTGAATGCGCTGCTTAATCGGGAGCCAATGAAGAGCTGCAAGTGCTGGTTTAGCGGAAAGATGCCTTGGGGTATTCATGAGAAGTCTAGCTGCTACATTCTGCGTAACCTGCAGACTCTTTATTACATAATCTGGAGAACTAAAATATAGGGAGTTCCCGTAGTCCAGGCGGGAGAGAACTAGGGCTTGTACAAGAATTCTTCTGGCAGTGAATGGCAGAAGTCCAAGAATCTTCCTGACACTTCTAATTAAGCCGAAGCAGATCGAGGAGATTCTTTTAGCTTGTGGCTCCATAGTTAAGCGTGGGTCAAGCAGAAAGCCGAGGCTTTTTACTTGTGTTATTGGAGGAGGCAGGCTGTTAAAAGCCTCAGAGTACATAGCCAGAGGGGCGGTAGGGGCGCCATTACCTATAATCATTACCTCTGATTTGCTGTCATTAAATTTCAGTTTCGACAGGGTCATCCAGTCCCCCATATTTTTCATGCAGTCGGCCAGGTTGGCAGAGGGGGAGTCCCTACTACTAGAGAGGGAAACCACCAATTGCGTGTCATCAGCATAAGTGACCATAGAGAGGTTATAAGGAGCGACTACTGTGGCCAAGGATGACAGATAGATGTTAAACAAGGTGGGGCTTAAAGATGAACACTGCGGGAATCCACAGGATAGAGACCTGACGTCAGACAAAAAAGAGCGATCCAAAACTTGAAAGGATCTTCCCGTGAGGAAGGAGGAGAGCCAGGCAAGGGCTGGACCTCCTAACCCTATCTTGGAAAGTCTATCAAGGAGAAGAGTATGATCGACAGTGTCAAATGCTGCACTAAGATAAAGGAGGATAATAGCAGCATGACCACCTTGATCTAGAAGTTGCCGAGCATATTCAGTTACAGTAAGGAGTGCCGATTCTGTACTGTGATGGGTTCTGAAACCCATTTGAGAAGGATGTAAATGATCGTGGTTCTCAAGATGCCTGGTCAATTGCAGGTTCACGTGCTTCTCCAGAATTGTTGCCAATATAGGAAGAAGGGCAATGGGTCGATAATTATCCAAGACAGAGGGATCCATCCTAGGTTTTTTTAAGAGAGGCTTTATGATTGCATGTTTGAGGGAACTGGGAAGAATACCAGCGGACAAGGAATTATTAAGTATTTCTGTCAAAGGACCAACAACAATATCTGCTGCCTTCAAAAGAATAGAAGGAGGGGCCGGATCCAAGGGAGAACCCGATTTGATATTGGCAAGAAAATTCCCAATCAGAGTACCTGTGAGGGGGGGGAAATTGGTTAACTGGGTCATACCCGTAGGAGAATTCATCTCCTGCCCCATGAGATTATTCTGAGAGGGAGATGGAGGAAAACCGGAGTATATCTTGTTAATCTTGTCTTGAAAGTGAGCCGCTAATACATTACTATGCATAATAGAAGCTTCCACCGGGGAGGGCGGCATAGGGGGTAAAGTGAGCTCCTTGAAGATCTGAAAGATTTCTTTCTGAGAAGTGGACGAGTTCTCTATTCTACTGCTGTAATATAGAGGTTGTGTTGTCTTAATATTATGATGGTAAGATCTAATAGCTGATCTATAGGCTTCTTTAGCAGATGGATTATAATCTTTTCTCCAAATTCTCTCCAATTTTTTACAGTTCTTTCTAAGGTCCAATAGAGAAGACGAAAACCAGGGACTAGACTTATGAGCAGGTTTTTTCACCCTCAGTTTGCAAGGCAAAACTGAGTTTAAAGAGGTAGAAATCCATTTGTTAAACAGGTCCACCGTATTAATTGTGGTGCACCTGGCTGTGTCTCTCTAGGAGCATCATAGGGAAAGGTAAGTGACACTCAATAGTGATCGGTCCAGGGTAGAGGTAGAGAGGAGGAGAAGGTAAGATTAGGGATATTACAAAAAAAAAGGTCTAAAGTATGGCCTTTCGTGTGAGTTGGACCAGTAATATGCTGGTCCATACCCATAGAGGTAAAAGAGGCTAATAATGATTTAGCAGATGGACAGTTAGGATTGTCTAGGTGGATATTAAAATCGCCGAAGACGGTTAAGTTAGAGGCCTTCCCAATAGAACTGGCCACTGCCTCCGGGATAGCTTCTAGAAAGACTCCACACGGGCCGGGGGGGCGATAGAGAAGGATTCCTGAGAAAGTATAAGTAGACGACAAGCGCAGAGAGAAGAACATACTTTCACATCCTGGAATTTCCAGTGGGAATGTTGAGCATTTAATGGAGATTTTGTGAATAATAGCTATACCGCCACCTCTCATATGAAGTCTGTCTAAATGAACTATAGAATAGTTAGGGGGTAAGGTACTGCATAAATCTGCTGAAGAATCTCCATTCAGCCAGGTTTCAGTGAGAAACAAGGCATCTGGTGATAGCTCTTCAAGGAGCATGTGAATATGTAAGGAGTGAGCCGCTAGGGAGCGGCAGGTAAGCAGTAATAGCTTACCTAATTGATGGGAGGAGGTATTAGAAGGCAAGATGAAATTGGGTAAATGAGTTACACTTCATTTGCAACCTTAAAAGTGGAAGTTAAGTTGTCGGATTCTTGCCGGACACACCTCAGCGTAGTTAACTTTGGGGAACAAAAAGACTTGGGGTCTGACTTAGATCTGGGCGGAATGGTTATTGACAAACGTGGCGCTCTCCCATCCACCCTATTATGATCCCCATGGCATATAATCGGATTGTAATACAGCGGACGGGATATTCGTCACATTTGTGATGGAGTAAACCCATCTGCCAAACTCTAAATTAGGCCCATAATGTTTCCTTTTTTGAGTCATTACTTACCATAGACAGCAAGCCTTTGGTTGGAGCTTTACCTAGCGATGTCTTGTGAGGTTCTTAAAGGTAACAGCTTATATATTTACCAGAGCGAGTAGGATCAGTAACTGAAGGTGCGCTAGCTGTCTGAATGTGTGAGTAGCAAAAAGGACTGCTTCCAGGGCAGAAGTTGGCAAACCACTCTGTAAGGTCTGTGGGCAATGCGCGCACCACAGTTGCATCTGCAGTGATTCTGCTCCTCCAAGCTGCTTACTTTTGACTGATCAACCAGAGGTCAACTCAAGTCCTGGACCCGCCTTTTACTTCGCTGCTCACCACTCACATGCTTCCACAACTGCCTAGCGGTTTTATATAATGCAAACAAGGACTAACGAATAGAGGTAGTTAAGTGCACAGTGCAATTAAAGCAAGATAAGCCCCAGTTTAAAAAAAATGAGAATGCATCTTCTGCGAATTGCTTCCTATTGACTTTGGATTGACAAATTGTAGGTCGAATTGGTTTCTAGTTCTGCCCTTCATGCTCTTCTACGGCATGTAAGAGTATTCATAATGTCACACAAAGGCAACAGAGTAGAGGCAGCAAAGTGCAAGGCTCGAGTCAAACAACCAAGGTCGAAAGCAAAAAAAGAGTGAAAATGCTGCTCCTGTAAATTGTCTCCTTTTGGTTTTGGATTGACCAGTCACAAGCTGATTCTACCTTTCATTCTGCTACTCATGCGTTTTAACAATATGCAGGCAGATTTTAAATAATGTCATAGACGGTCCAACAAACGCTGCAGTGTAGAGGCAGTAAAATGCACCGTGAGATTCAAACTGGCAAGTACATAATCCGCTTTTAGGCCCCTGTTGTTGAGAATATTTCTGATTAAGCTAAACCTAAAACCATGTACTGAAGTACAGTTAATGTGTTGTCCTTTGTAAAAGCGATGATATGATGAAGTTTTGACCATTGCAGTCATTGGTCCACTATGCCAAATGCTATTTGGTAATCTATGAAACAACGTAACTTCTGAATTATTCACTTTAGTTGCTTGATGGACAATCTTAGCTAATGCTATAACAATGGCCATGCCAACTGTCTTGCTATTTGACCTAAAGCCAGTTTGGTGTGAAGGAATCAGTTTACTACCAAGGATCCAGACCTCCAAATGCACAAAGCAATATACAGAAAAAAATATTTTCACTACCTGGGAAGGCAATCATTCCGAAATTAGGCAGGGGTTCGGGTCTCCACTGTTAATTAGTAGGTGCATGATGAAACATTTATAAGCTGGGGGTCTCTTTGATACTCCAATGTGAATTTTTGTAACAGACATAGGGGGTCATTCCGACCCTGGCGGTCCATGACCGCCATGACGGAGGGCAGCGGAAGCACCGCCAACAGGCTGGTGGTGCTTCCTGGGCTATTCTGACCGCAGCGGTAAAGCCGCGGTCAGAAAAGGGGAACCGGCGGTTTCCCGCCGGTTTTCCCCTGGCCCAGGGAATCCGCCATGGCGGCGCTGCTTGCAGCACCGCCATGGGGATTCCGACCCCCTTCCCGCCAGCCTGTTTCTGGCGGTGTCCACCGCCAGAACCAGGATGGCGGGAACGGGTGCCGTGGGGCCCCTGGGGGCCCCTGCACTGCCCATGCCACTGGCATGGGCAGTGCAGGGGCCCCCTAACAGGGCCCCACAAAGATTTTCACTGTCTGCTTTGCAGACAGTGAAAATCACGACGGGTGCCACTGCACCCGTCGCACCCCTCAAACTCCGCCGGCTCCATTCGGAGCCGGCTTCCTCGTTGCAGGGGCTTTCCCGCTGGGCCGGCGGACGCCCGCCTGCCCAGCGGGAAAGTTGGAATGACCGCCGTGGTCTTTTGACTGCGGTGCGGTCATTCGGCGGTAACCGCATGGCGAGCGGCGACCGCCGCCCGCCGCGGTCAGAATGACCGCCATAGTCAAGAAGCCTACTTATATCGTTCTTCTTTTAGAAGAGTATTTGGAATCCAATTATAGTAAATCCAAGGCAAGATCATCCATTTTAGAAACTAACTGAACGAGGAGGATGCCTAATGTAGCAAGGTAACCTTTTCACATGCTTATCCACAGATTATATCTGTTTTTCTGGACCTCACTTTTGCTGGTATTAGGAATCTGTGCCAGTGAGCCCCCTAATATGTGCTGCAGTGTGTGAGTTCTGGCCCTAAAATGGTACTGGTAAAATTGTACTCTACCCAATTAGTCTACTTAACTGTCCTGTAAGACCACTGAATATGATGCAGAAAATGCACCTAAGATGTGGAAGTTAAATGTTGTGTGTAGGCTGTGATGTGTATTAGTACCATCCACAAGTAGGACACAAATAAATGTCTTCTAGGAGGACCAAAGTGCTCTGGCTGGACTGAAGTTTAAATCAACTAGTGACAGAGGGCAAAGAAAACGTGCCTTTGTCATGCAATAAAAGCCCATTTTGTATATATCGTAATTCACAGCTAAAGTGTATCTCATTAGCCGACACAGCGAAGTGCTCATATAGAAAAATAAGCACACTAGATATTGGAGGTAATGTGTTCTAACAGTGAAAAAAGACAAAAGGTATTTTGCTGTGCATTCCTTGATAGACTTTTCCCTGAAGAGGCCTAAATAGGAATTTAGGGCCAGATGTAGCAAGGCTTTTGCGCCTCGCAAACGGCGAAAAACGCAGTTTGCGAGGCGCAAAAGCCTCTACGCGATGCAGAAACGCATTTTGCGAGTTGGAACCGACTCGCAAAATGCGTTTCCGACTCGCAAATAGGAAGGGTTGTTCCCTTCCTATTTGCGACTCGCAACGCGATGCAAGTTGATTTGCGACCGTGAAAGCGGTCGCAAATGAACTCGCAGTTACCATCCACTTGAAGTGGATGGTAACTCATTCGCAAACGGGAAGGGGTCCCCATGGGACCCCTTTCCCTTTGTGAATGATCACAAAAATATTTTTTCAGAGCAGGCAGTGGTCCTATGGACCACTTCCTGCTCTGAAAAAAAACCGAAACAAAAGGTTTCGGTATTTTTTTCCAAGTGCAGCTCGTTTTCCTTTAAGGAAAACGGGCTGCAGATGGATAAAAAAACCACTGCTTTATTGAAAAGCAGTCACGGACATGGTGGTCTGCTGTCTCCAGCAGGCCACCATCCCCGTGAGTGCCCAGATTCGCAATGGGGTCGCAAACTGCGACCCACCTCATTAATATTAATGAGGTGGGTCTTTGCGACCCCATTGCGAGTCGCAGAAGGTGTCTGAGACACCTTTCTGCATAGCAAATTGCGAGTTGCAATTTGCGAGTCGCTCGGACTCGCAAATTGCAAGTCACAATTTGCAACGTACCTACATCTGGCCCTTAGGGCCATATGTTGCATGCATTTTTGTGATCACAAAAGGCCCAATTGGGCCATTTGTGTCGCAAAAATGCAATTTGGTATGCATGAATTCCAATTTGCAATTCACTAACATGTTACCAAATAGCGATTTAGAATTGCGCATACATACTGATTCAGTATAACAAAAGGGCGTGTCAGGGACTTTTTCCTTTAAAGAAAATGGGCTGTGTTAATAAAAGGTTGCTTTATTTGAAAGCAATCAAAGACATTGTGGTCTGCTGAGCCAAGCAGGCCAATATCCATGTGATTTTTACATTTCCTAATGGTTCGCAAATTGTGATCTGCCTCATTAATATTAATGAGGTAGGTCAACTTGAGATCCATTAGGATACGCTAAATGAAACTCATGGAGTTTCATACAGTCGAACAGCGATTACCTAATTGGGAATTGCAGAGAATCTCAATTATGTAATTGCAATTTGTAATAATGATACATGTGGCTCAAAATCTTTTTTTCCTATCTGCATTTGAGGAAATGTGTAATTTTAAAAATCTGATTTGATTGTGAAATCTGTTTTTTGACAATTTAAGTATAAAAGTGACTTTATAAAAAAATTACTTTATGCTGCCTTGGACAGAACTGGTTTAAAACCAGTTCTGCACTCTTCACACCTCAAGTGGTTGACTACACATGCTTGGCTGAGAGAGTTAAAAACTCTGGCTTGAAGGATAATGGCCTGACTCTGAGCCAAGCAGGACGTGATGCGTGTTAAAAGCTGACCACTTTGCAGTGGTTAAGTATTGGGGAGTGAAGAAGAACATGTAGCTGAACAAAGGGCAGCTTTGGCACTACCCTTTTGACATGAAGATGTCAATGTCAGAGAGGGCTCAGCCTAATCTTTCCTAGGACCCTTCCAGATAGGTAGTTTCCAGTGAAAGTAGTGGCGATTACCAGTTTTATCAATGTCAAATGGTAGGAGAGCTCATCTAAATAGGAGAGTTGCAAAGGAGGTAATCTCAGGCCTTTCTGGTGGCAGTAGGGTTCTACTGTTTTCAAACAGGGGCTCATGTGCACTTTGGCAGTATGGCAATGAGAGGGGCCTACAAAAATAGATAGAGGGACTACAAGAATATAATTCACATTTGGAGGCAGAATTTGTCCAATCAATGGCTAGTGCACAGGATAAATCTGGCACCTCAACCACCACAATTTCAGACCATTCCTTTACCTTGACAGATTCCACCTGAAGGAGCAGACCTTGCTGAAAGAAAAAATCTGCTGGAAGAAGAGTACTGACTCTGAATTCAAGGAGTCCTGAATTCTGCTGGCACTGATGAACTAGATCAGCTCTCTAAGGGCTGGGTGGCTGTTCTTCTGTTCACCTGCTTCTAGGACACAAAGCAGAAGGACTACTGACTCTAAGAGTGCCCAGCTGACCACAGAAGACTGGAGCCTGCTTTAGTGAGTTTACGCCAGAAGTCTTCCCTAAAGAGCAACAGTACTGTCCAGATGAAATTCTTCCAGTAGTTGGAGGCAAAATTTGAAGGTGAAATCCTTGATCAGGATGGCCAGCTTAATGTAGCCGACCTTCGCTCCATTGTGACTATCATTGTGTTATGTCTCAGTCAAACAGGAACTGTTGGTTTTCAATAGTACTTTACTTTTTCTAGGCATGTTTCCTTAAAACTTCAAAAAATGTATGTTTTCGGTTCCCCTTCACATATGTCAATGATTTTGGTGTCTTTTTCTTCTTTAAATGTTTCTGTGTTATCCTGTATTATGGGAATGTCTGGAATTGCTGGTACTGCTTGAACGTAACACACCCCTCTCTGCAGATTTGCTGCTTTGTGTGCCTTAACTAGGATGGTTTAGGCAGGGATTCTCTCAAAAGTGTGTTTTGACCTAAAAAGAGTGGATTTATTATAGTGATAGTGTTTTACTCTCCTAAGTTAGTAGGCCCATTTCTGAAACCCAACCTTGGTCCTTCTAAGGTCGTGGGCCTTCTTCATTCGCATTATACATTAAATTGGTGTTGAAACCCCAGTGATAAATAGGCAGCCTTTTTAATTACTGCCAACAATAGAAAGCAACAGGTCTTGAAAAGCTGCTATATTCATATGTTTAAATTTATTTGAAGTTGTGTATATAGATGTTTACAGTCATTCACTTCTAAAAATCAAAGGAGTACAAGCAGCATCTTCCTTATTACATGTACAACCAGAAACTAACAAAATACCAACAGTTTCAAAAGTCTCATAAAATCTGTAAGTGAAAGTGTGATGAATTACTAAATAGACCTGGAGTCAACAGTTGCTGGTGAAAAGTTCAGGACTGAAAAGAATGTTCATTATAGCATTGAGTGAGGTGGCCACCCAGTTTGATGCATTGAAAGAAATCAGAACATCAGTTATTCTTGGAGTGATGAAAAAAGTTCACAAAAGGAAATTCATTATAATTTGCCTTCTTTAGACTATGTAAGGAAATGCAATATTTGGTCTCCATAGCATTGATTGTAACTAAGAAATTAGATGCCCATTTGTGAAAGACTTGAAGCCAAAACTGAGAAGTGGCTTGAAGACGGTGATATGCATTATCTCTCAATGAGGCTAAGTATGCTGAATGTATCTTGTAAGAATGTAAACATGCATGTGACTGTTTTGTGGATCTTTATAACTGATATGTAACATTTATCCAGTTATTATGATCTAATGAGTTTGTGCCATAGGATGCGCTTCAAAAATATAGGAGGTGGTTTATCTTATATGTTTTTTATTTTTATGTGGTTGGGATGGGGAATGGGATAATTATCTACTAAGCTATGATGCTGCTGCTCTCTTCCACAGTGCTGTTGGTATAGGCAGACTACCTAGTGTCATGCACATACCATTGCACAATAGTTTAAAGGTGTGTACTTGAGGACTAGAATAGCTATTGTATCGGATACATACCTGCCAGTGAAAAATAATATGCCTAGCCAGACATTTACACTTTTTACTCAATGTAAGTGTGATGTATCATGCAGTAGGCATGCAATGTGTGAAAAGAGTTGAACTGAAAGGATTTCTTCTAATTGGTGCTTATCTCAAGGAGATCTTGATTTTCTGGCACATAGTCACGTCACATCAACTGCCATCTTCTTGACTTGTTTTTAGCTTCTGTTATGATATTGCTATTTGCCCAGTTGTTCACCTTCATTGTACTATATCAGTCATTAAAGAATTTCTATTTTAACCCTGTCCCTATAAACATTCACACTTTCCATCATCTCTCTCTCTCTTTTTGAAAGAATGTGGCAGATATATTCTTTGATACTGTTTTATATTAGATTCATGTATTTCGTTAGTTGTACATATATTCTCCTTGTTGAGAGACTAAGGGGCATATTTATGAAAAATGGTCCTGCACACAGTGCAGCTCCACTTTTCCTGCACACGTTATCACCCCCTAACACCACCATTTAAAATACGGCACACCATGGCGGTAGTTAGGGGACTAGTGTTTAAATTTATGATGCCAGTTCGGCGCTTTGCAGGATCAGCGTCAAAAATTCTGATTCTACTCCTGCAAAGCACCCAGAGGCCCATTGTAACCAATGGAATCCTCCTTTTAACGCCTGCTTTATGGTGTTAAAAGGGTCAAAAACAAATGGCTCAAGGAAATCTCTTAAATTTCCTTGCACCATTTGTTTGCCCTCTTTGCATTCATTATGGCCATCATTCTGAGTTTGGTGGGCGGCAGAAACTGCCTGCCACACCCGTTCTGCCTTCAAACTGCCTGTCCGGCCTGAACCCCGCCGGCCCTATTAAGAGTTCATAGGACCTTAACATTGACCAATGTGGTAGTGTGGCGGGTACAGCAGAACACGTCGCTCATTACACTGGCTGTAATTCAGGCAGTGGAATGGGAGCCCCTGCACTGCCCATGCCAAGTTCATGGTCAGAGCAGGGGACCCTAGGAGCCCTCGACACCCCCATTCCGCCAGCCTTTCCATGACGGTGTAAACCGCCATGAAAAGGCTGGCAGATGGGGACTCATAATCCCCAAGGCGGATGATAACCACTGGGACCGCCAGGCTGCCGGCTGCCGGCAACCTGGCAGTGTCGGTGGTCCGACTGTGGCGGCTCCGCCATGGTCATAATGTGGCAGTCCCACCGCCAGCCTGTTGGTGGTGGGAGTGCCACAGTGAGTCTGGCAGTCATGAGACCGCCAAACTCGTGATGAAGCAGGCAATATGTAGCACAAAGGGTTACAAAGTGGTGCAATGCATGCATTGCGCCACTTTGCAAATATGGTGTGGTATTTTTGGCCTTCTAACACCACATTAGAGTCAAAAAATGACACTAATGTAGTGTTGGAAGGCTACTAGGGGCTCTTATATATGCCCCTCAGGGCCTTATTCGACCTTGACTAAGGGGTTTCCTCCATCACAAATGTGGCAGATATATGATGCCATTATATTCAATCGAGATCGTAATACCGCGGACGAGATATCCCCCACATTTGTGATGGAGAAAACTCCTCTGTGAAGGTCGTAATAAGGGCCTGGATGTTTATGGATTTTGTTTGTATGTTTACCATTTCTGCATTGACGTTTGTACTGTTAAGCATTGATTATATTATACAAATCATAAACAGTTGCACATGACCACTTCCTCTATTTTGGAACAAACTATTTTCACTTGGTGCGTGACAGATCCAAGTCTAGAAATATTTGCCATCACATCTTTCAATGACCACCATGAGCCGAAGATATAACTACAGGCTTTAAAGAAAGATAAATAATTGGATGCCATACACATTTTGGACCACTTTGGAAGATCCCATAGCTCTGTATCATTTCTCTCGAAACCCATGTTTAACAAAAAAATACATTGATGTGCAAAATTGCATGAAAGTCGTGAATCATATAGTGGTAGAGCTGTAACTAATCTGTGCTCACTCAATACTTGTTGATGTGCATTTAGGTGGAAGCTTGAGTAATACACTAATAATGGTGTAATTTGGAAGCATTTGGGGCTCCTCTACAGGCTTCCTTTTTTTCCCCAATTGATGTTTTACTGCAAGCACCAATGGACGTTATGCAGGTGATGGACATAGGTCCATGTGAATGTCAAGGCCACTGCTATGAAGCAAAAGCATTATTTGATAAATAAAAATCATAGCAATTATCATCGACCAGTTGTGATTTGGACATTGTCTCACACTCATCATCAACCATGTCAACCTCATCGTATATTAGGTGTGCACATCAAGGTATTTCCTTTTTAGAGTAGTGTTCTATAAACGTTTCTATAATGTTTTTTTGAGACAATAAATTTTTAAATACAAAATGAATTTCCAGTATTCTTAAGACATTGTTTACCTCTTGAAGAATTTTGTGACAGAAGTGTAATGAGAGGATGAAACTTAAGTAAACAAATTATTTAAAGGATTAAAGTGAAAGACTTTTAAAACGAAAGTTAACTGCAGAGAAGAAGTAGTGCATTTTGACCAGTAGAAGAATACACTAAAACACAATTTTAAAAGAAGATTTGAATAATGAATCTTTCACTCATGAGAAGAAAGATAAACAGTGGACATTAGGAAAGAATACAGCTTTATATTTAATTCTATGTCAGGACGGGAGGCTCCGATTAGGTTTTCTTTACTTTGTATTTTCAGCAGCCAATCAAGAGAAGTAAAAAAACACTATATATCCTGTGAACATACAGTCACATTACCAACCATAGAGCCCCAGCCCTATATAATCCTGCAGCAGTAACACGTCTTTCTTTGCATAAGGAAAAATCAAACAGTTAAGCAGTCTCAGAACCTGCAACAACAAGCATCACTCCGAGGACAAACCACTCGAAGTCTCCAATGAAGGACCAACTTAAAACTCCAGAACCAAGATTCTGATGACCTCCCAACATTGCTGAAGGCAGGACCATTCTCCGAAGAGCCTGGAAAAATGTAGAACACACTTGTAGACGTCCAGAGCCAAACAACCAAATTGTGTACTTGTCTTCATTTCCTAAAAGGAAGGGAAAAAACACCCAAGCCATAAACACTGGTCCAATCTGGACATCACTGAACAATTATATAATGGCAATAGAGAGGGAAAAAATATATACATTACTGTAAATTTAAATTTTTACAGATCATCAGATAAAACGTTGACAGAAAATGGGTCCTTGTCTCCTTGACCTTAATAGAACTGAAAATGAATTGACGAGAATGGTAGAAATCTTTTTATTCTTTGTCAGGACCTGAGGCTCTGATTATGCTTGTTTAAAGCTGAGCCACCACTACAGAAGCAATATCAACAATGGGCTTAAAGTAAAAACAAATTAAATATAGATTCTGTTAACCAATCAGCAACCCTCAAAATACCCTTCAGATGAGAACCCAAAACATAAGATTAGGAAGCAATAGCTCCCGTAGCACAGTGGGCCCCAAACCTGGAGATGTCAATACCTGCTTCACTCAATAGCCATCGCATCCATCTGGCTAAAGTAGCTGGTGTAACCAGATAAAAAGCCCTGTGCAAAGCAATCAACAGTTGATCCCCCATGCCGGTATGAAACTCAGTTGTACTCATCTCATATGTATTTAGGCACTGAACAACACAAAGCTTGGGGTTATCAGGAAAACAAGGGCATGAAACAGATCTAGAATTACATTTAGATCAGTGAGAAATAGAAACAAATCACCCCTTCTGAAGAGAAAACTCTCCCTGCTAGATTTAGGGCCCAAATATCAGATACATGCGTGCAACAGATTAAACACAAAAGCATGGTAAACTTAACAGATAGCTGCTTCCTAGAAAGTTATTTATTGTCAGTCCAGGGCGCCGACAAATGCAAGACTATATTCACATCACATAAGGTGGAGTATTTTGGCTGAGGAGGATTAATCATACGAATACCTCTCAAATGTTTGCACACTATGGGAAATTCACCAAAAGGTTTACCATCAATCGGTAAATGCCCCGTTGAAATAGCTGATCTAAAATTGTTTACCCTCCTGTATGCCATTCCTGAAGAGACCAACAAGGACATCAAATTGGGAATCAAACTACAATCTGCATTAGAGGGATGTGAATCTCGTTCACTGCACCAATTGCACCAGCACTTCCATGTTGAAGCGTAGCTTTTGTGGGTACCAGCTAACCAGGCTTGAGATATGAAGTCACTAGACCCCTGTGAAAGTCCCAGGAGACTTCATATCTCCCGGAAACTCTCCAGGCCATGAGAGATAGATGTTCTTATAGGATTAACGTTGAAAAAGGCCCAGTGGATCCAGGAGAAGATTCCAATGAAAGGGAATCAGGACTGGACAGGCAGAACTCATTTGCTGCCGGTTGATGTGTGACGCAAAGTGATCTATCAAGCAAGGGTCCCAAAGGCGATGGAGGCAGCAACAGACTTATGGATGTAGCCTCCAATCACTGTAGTCCCATAGATGGCGAGACTGCCTATCAGCAACCAAATTGTTCTTGCCCGGAAGGTATTCCACCACTACTGAAATTCAATGCTGAAGACAGACGTGCCAAAAGTCCTTGGCTATCTCCACCAGGAGGTGAGATTTTGTCCCGCCTAGCTTATTCACATAACGGATTGCCAAGATGTTGTTCATATGAAGGAGTATGCAACAATTCGACTTCTGAGGGGAAAGACTCCGAATTGCAAAAGAACCCTCCCGGAGATCCAAGCAATTTTCTCTCTGGACCAACAGCCCCCAGGCTGCAACATGTCCCTCAACCCCAACAACTTGCGTCGGGCTCAATCACTACTTCTGGGGATGAGCCAAAAATTGCTTTGCCATTCCAAGCCTCCATGTGATCTAGCCACCAAGACATTTCCGTCTTAGCATCCTCTGATAGGGAAATCTGTTCTGAGTAACTAGGACCCTTTTGCAGGTGATGAATTTTGGGCCTCTTTAGTGCCTGATGATAAAGGTGGCCTGGGACAGTGGCCTGGATTGATGAGGCCAGAAAGCCCACAATGCTAGGTATCCACCTCAATGACACAATCCGATTGCAAAACATTGACATCAACTCTTTCTTGATATTGCGAACCTTCAGGGAAGGCAAAATCAGCTGGGACCAAATGGAGTCTACTTGAAACCCCAAGAACTCTATCTGTTGAGAAGGAGACAGGATCGACTTCTAAGGATTCATGACAAATCTCAGGTCTTATAGGAGAGAGATAGGCCAATCTGGATTCGTTAGGATCAAGAGAGAGCATTGTGCCATGATGATTATATCGTCCAGTGAAGACAATGAGGCGAACTCTTGCTCAACAAAGGGCCTCCGCTATAGGCCACATCACTTTCATGAAGCACCAAGGGGCTGACGATAGGCCAAAGGGGAGTACTTTGTACTTGAAGTACCAACCTTGCCAAAGGAATTGAAGGACATGACAGTGTGGAGGGAAAATAGGAATGATCAGGTCAGCATCCTTCAAATCTATTCTGACCATCCAATCCCACTTCTGCAAAATGTCTCTCAACAAATGGATGCCTTCAATTTTGAAGTGACAGTAAATGACCCAACGATTGAATTCCTTCAGATCCAGGACCAGGCAGGATCTGTCACCTTTTTTGTCTACTAGAAAGATGGGACTAAGGAAGTCTCTTTGCTGAGGAAGGTACTCCTCAATGGTGCCCTTGTGCAAGAGTTCTAACACCTCTGAGGAGATGAATTCCTGATCTTATAGGGAAAAATAAATTGCAGAGGAGGAGAGGGTTGAAGAAGGAAATCCTAATTGTAACCTTGAACTGTCTCCAGATCCCAAGGGTCCTGTGTAACCTTGAGCCAGATGTGTAGAAACAACCTGGTTCTGCCCCTCAGTATCACCTCTGAGATCAAAATTATTCTCACGTGCAGAGCCGGTCTCCTGGAAGGAGCATTGCACATTTCTGGATGTTCCTTTGCGGAAACAGTTTTGGCCCACTCGGGGCAAGGAGGGACAGAAGGTGGAGGAGGAGGCTGAATCCTGATAAACTCCTCTAATTTGCTAGTAAAAACCTCTTTGAGGACCTTGATAGTAACTGTGGCTGAAGGCTCCAAAAAGGGAAGAAAGAGAAGCGCAATCCTCACCTCTGTCCTTAATAGAAATGAAAAAGTCTTGGCGCGCATGCTACAAATTTTTGTATTCACAGAGAGAGGTAAAACCCTCAGAAGTCAGAGGTAAAGAAGCTGGCGCAGGTAGAAAAAATATGAGTGAATGAGTGAGTGAGTTAAAGAAGTAAAGTCTGTTTATTATTGAGTATAGTTAAACTAATTGTATATTTTATTGACTTAAAGTCAAGTCACACAGACAGGTGATAAACCCACAATCAATGAGGTGGTGGTATTCAGAAGACAAGAAGTCGGCTTAGCTGACTTTGGAGGCGCTCTCTCTATTGTTTCTCCCCAATCCCTCTGTGTTATTGCTTGTGTATTTAATGTATCTGTGTTATTCCCTCTTTTATTTGTTTCATTTGTTGATGTTTGATTTATTGATTAAGTTTGATTGTTTCCTGGTTGTCAACTAGTTGTGCTGGAGCTTCTATTGTTGTTAGAATAATTTTAAAACATTTTCCCTTTATTTCTTCTTGCCTCTCTGCTCTATGTTCCCTTATGTGAGGTGACAATGTAGTGGCTCATAGAATTTTTTTATTTTGTGCTGGATTCAATTACTATGTGTCAGAGTACAAATTCCAGACATTTGACTTTTGTTGTACCTTAACGTTTGTTCTTACTTGCAATGAATGGACATGACCATTTATGTTCTGTTCACTGCCCCCTAGTACCCACACCCTTGTGCCCAGTACAGTGGCCCAACACCCACGAAATGGTGAGGGATAGAAAACACACTTTGAATTTTTTGTTTTGTGTCGGCCACTGGATTCTGTGTATACGCGTTCTACACATTCATCTGCAACATGAATGAGTCCTCATTACTTAAGCTGACGGTGCTCGGGTTGTGACACTAATGACAGACCGAATGCTGTTTCAGCATCCACTCCTGTCATGACAAATTGCACAATGAACATCATAATTGGCACTCATGGTTGTGTGTTAAAGGCATTTTTCTGTGGGATTTATGTATACAGCTTTCATATGACATCTTCCACGTACACTCTTTGTGCATGTAAAGTTGCTGACCAACAAGATAGGTGCCTGCAAGTTCACTCGTCACAGTTCCTAGGCACTTTTGTGCTCCTTTCAGTGTTCCATATATTTGTAGGTGTTGGACCTGGCCCTTGTGGCAGGTTCATCCCCTGACTTTTTGCCTCCTTCCTCCTATTTTTTTTTACCTCATGCTGTTGGCTCTAGGACTCTGAACACTTTATCACTGCTGATCAGTGCTAAAGTGCAAGTGCTCTCCCATCTAAAGTTGGTAGGATTGACTTATACCTAATTGGCATTTTTAATTTACCTATAAGTCCCTTGTACCGTGGTATCTCTATACCCAGGTCCTTTAAATTAAATGCTACTAGTGGGCCTGCAGCGCTGCTTGCGCCACACACAGAAGTAGCCTTTCAAACCTGTCTCAGGTCTGCTAGTGCAGGGCCTGTGTGTGCAGTTTTCTGCCACAGGGACCTGACATCTAAATTTACATGCCAGACCCAGAACTCCCCTTTTACTACATATGTCACCCTAAGGTAGGCCCTAGCTAGCCCTGGGGCAGGGTGCTTCCAGGTTGCGTGACCTGTCCTGGTAGTGATAAACAGCCTAACTTGGTGTCTCACTGCTGTGAGTGCTTCCTTCTCATAGGATTGCATTAGAAATGCCCTGCTATATAAGTAGGGGTCTGATAGGTATTGTCTGATTTATGAGAGGTAGCGTAAGCATGTTTGATATGGTTGTAATGGTGGTAAGAAATGCTGCTTTCTGGTGTAGGTGTATTTTTTTATTACTATTACAGAAATGCCACTTCTAGAAAGTTAGCATTTCTCTGTGCTTATGACTCTGGTGTTTTGCAGCTTGACTCCAATCCAAGTCTGGGCAGAGTGACAGTTGGACTTTGTGCATACTTTTCAGACAGCCTGTACACAGGGAGGGTGGAGGTGTCACAGAGGTGCATCTGCATACTGTATAGTCTTCCTTGGCTGAGAGAAGGGAGAGGCGGAGCACACTTACATTTGTAAAGACTGTACCCTGTCCTCATAGAATAGGATTGTTTACCCCCAACTGATGTTTGGAGCCTGTGCTGGAGGAGAGAGGGGGCACTCCTAGAACCAGTTGTAACTGGTTGGAACCTCCTCTCCCCCAGTGTAAAACACTGTAAAAACTGAGTATAAGTACAGGGTGGTTTTCCACACAATTTGGAGACACTGGAACTTACCTGGCACTGGACACAGACCGCTGGAGGGGCTCACCAGGAACCACCATGGACTGCTGCTGCTGTGCTGACCTGTGACCTGCTTGGTCACTGTAAAGGAACTGCCACCTGCTTGCATCCTCTTTGTGCTGGCCTGTTGCTGGGCCCTTTCACCTGTGTGCCTTTTTCATTTGCATTGTCCCCCAGGGGCTGGGTGCTGTGGCCCTAGACCCTGACAACAAATTCATAGCACCTGGAGAGCGCTTTCTGTTTGCCAAAGTTTTGCACTGGAAAGCGCTTTGCCACTCGCTCAAGATCACCTCAGCAACCCAGCCAGATTGCTCTCTTGGAAAATTGCCACCCGAGATCACTGCCGCGACCCAGGCAGAGTGTCTTGGTGAAGCGCATCTGACCTCATCCAAAGCGCGCTGTGGCTGGCACCCCCGGGGCACCATGAAGTAAAGAAAAGGAGCAAGCGTGCTCCTACTGTGCCCCAGGGGTGACACACACTCTGAGGAGCACCCCCGGGGCACAGGCAGGCACTCACTCTGGTGCTTGCCGCCTTCTGCGTCCCAGGTGTGCCGCAGCATGGAGAGAACAGCCAGGGGGAAGGAAGCCTCATCGGAGGCTCCCCCGTCTCACCGTTCTTCCCTTTCAGGCCCCAACGATCGTGGGCCCCAGGACGGGCCCGGTCGGCATAATTTGCAGGGTGGGTGGGGTGAAAGCCTCATCGGAGGCTCCCCGGTTCGCTGGATTTCTTGCTGGTGCTCTTTGGACATTATTGCAATACTGGGTTATCTTGGACGTGTAACTCACTTGCCCTGACTGGAGTGGGTGGGTTCTGCCTGGCTTAGGTGCATACCCTAGCCAACCAGAAACCCCATTTCTAACAGTAGGTGTAATCTGTCAAGTTAATTTCAGACTTAGCCAACCAGTTCATGTATTGTTCACATTACTAAAAAGTACCCCGTCAATAAAAAAGCCAAAATGCATGCACAATAATAGAGTGGGGTAATTGTAGCAACATTCTTCTTAGTTCTGTAAAAATATACAGTGCAAAATGCTGTCCATTATCGTCACTAGGCCTTAATATGTAAACGCTGCACTGGTGCAAAAATGTGCTTTTGCACTGGATTGTTTCTTGGGTCACTAGGAAATGAGCAATCAGGAAATCCCTTCTATATTGCTTGAGGTATCTACAAAAAAGCTAATTGTGGATTAAATTGAAGCTGTTCTCTTTCTGCTTTTTCTGTATATATTTTTGCTCTATTCTTTTAATAAGACATGGAATATACACATATTGTTCTGCCTTAAGAATGTGAATTAATTATCTGAGTTTGAGCCACAGTCCATTTGTTGTGTTTTGTAATGTGAAAGCAGCATGAATCAACATATGGCTTTTTTCAGTACTGTTCATTATTGTATCAGTCTGTTTTTGAGTACCGGTCATTACTCTATCAATCTTAGTCCTGGTAACTGTGTTATACGCATACATTATTTCTAAGCAAAAATACATATTGATTTCTTTCTTTTCACCTTTTCATTCTTTGAACTGGTGCAAAATATTGATGCATAATCGAGTGAGCCACAGTTTGTTTGCTTCATTCCCTTTTACAAAATAAGCCAACAGAGTGCCAAATAGCTTTCCCTGCATTTCTGCCCCTGTACAAAGTCTGTGTTTTCGCAAATGAGTATGCACATACTATCCTTGGCAATGGGCATGCACAGCTCCGTTGCTGAATGGTGGTGTACAGGAAAAAAGACAGCAATTAGAACTGTGCAGTGTGGAAGTTAAATTTACGCGGATATGTAATGCAGGCAAATTATTTTATTTTATTTTGTTTTGCAGTGTATATAAAAAACAAGATGCTCCAAATTTCATTAAACAAAAACACTGCAGCAGCCATTTAGGTTGAGTGATTAATAAAGGCTTTAAACAAATCCATAAAGGGAAATTGAAGTCAAATCCAAATCCATATACAAGACCTGTTTGCAAATTAGATCCCAAATCCTAATCCTTCTGAGGTTTCTGGTATCTGTTTGATGCTAGATAGATTTTTTCAAATAAACTCTCAGCGATTGCAGGTTGGAAACCCACCAAATCTGCAGAGGTGTTTTTTCTCAATGGTGTAATGTTTTTGAAGTTAGATATAATGTATTAAATATATGGACTGAAAATAAAGGTTTTAATTTTCCTGTAATGGCAAAATGCTACTCTAATGTCAGACCTGCATAATGTTTGAATTACTTACCAGGTTTACTCGTCATTGGGATTACTAGTTGAGCGTTCCACTCTCCAAAGAAAGCAATCACACCTCCCGTTTCGTACTCCACATAAAAAGACAAAATATACAATAATTTACTGTTGTATGCTAAACTACTGATAGGGATTGTCCTAATGACTCCTTCACAACCCGTTAAGAATTAACATACAAGGATTCCTTAGCCATTCCCGCTTTTTGTACCATTACTGACAAATGACTTAATTGAGAAAGTTATAAGCTTTCTATATCGCAATAATAGTAACATAACACGTATTCAGACGTGAAGTGTTTTATTTATATAGTAAATCATAATTGCTCTGCTGACATAACGAGTTTTACAATTTTGACAGATTATGGTGGTCATTACAACCCTGGCGGTCGGTGTTAAAGCGGCGGTAAGACCGCTAACAGGCCGGTGGTTAAAAAATTGGAATTACGACCGTGGCGGACACCGCCAACAAAGACAGCCACTTTAACACTCCGACCGCCACGGCAGTACAGACAAACAGCTTGGCGGTCACCGCCAGCAGACAGGCGGAAGACAAAGTACCACCACAGTATCACAACCTACCAATCCGCCACCTTTTCCGGGCGGACTTACCGCGGATAAAAACACGGCGGAAACAGGAATTTCAAAGGGAAAACGCTCACCTTTACACACTCCACGAGGAACGACGACACCATGGACCCGGAACTCCAAATCCTACCCGCGATACTCTTTCTGCTCCTATACCAGGAGCACCAACGCCGGCGGCGAAGACCACAGTGAGTACTGCACCTACGACACAGGGGAGGGGGGTGGCAAAAAACAGGGACACGCAATGCGCAACACCCCCACCCCCACCCTCACCCACTACAACACATACACTAATACATATCTATACATTATAGTAACAACCCCAACCCCCCCGGAAGAATACAAAGACAAAAGGAAATGAGTGTAACCATTGGAATATATTAAATTGCAGTACGCAAAAATATACATATAAACACTATTTACAAAATATACACCAAGAATAGTAGTCCAGGTACTGCACCATTTATAGTCCGTGGACCACTAGGCCCAAAATGCATGGGCGAGGCCCACACACAATACCTGATCAAAACTGAACACTGTAGGGGCATCCGATAGAAATACAACAGGCACCTCAGGGGGAAGGGAAGGCGGGGCACCTCAGCCGGATGAGTGCACGACGCCAGATCCACAAGGGGGCTCCATGCCCAATGATGTATCCTGGGGAGTACAAAGCCACAGTCTCTCAAGTCCATACAGTGGGTGGTTTGCCCACTGTTCAATCCTGGGGAGTGCAAAGCCACAGTCTATCAAGTCTCTACAGTGGGTGGGTTGCCCACTGTTCAGTCCTGGGGAGTGCAAAGCCACAGTCTCTCAAGTCTCTACAGTGGGTGGGTTGCCCACTGCCATATCCTGGGGAGTGCAAAGCCACAGTCTCTCAAGTCTCTACAGTGGGTGGTTTGCCTACTGCTTCATCCTGGGGAGTGCAAAGCCACAGTCTCTCATGTAGCTGCCTTTCTCCATCTTTGCTTCATCCTGTGAAGGACAGAGGTAGTGGATGCATGTCTTCACTGGTTCTGGAGGGGCACTGGTGCCCAGAGTGCATCACGCACCCCGTGACGGTCCCAGTTACGTCGGTGCCCCTGCCGCACATGGGCTAGCGGTGCTTGATTTGACGGTGCCCTGTTCAGCGCTGCTTGAGTTGGCGGTGCCCTGTTCAGCGGTGCCTGAGTTGGCGGTCCTTCATTGCCCAGCTGGGCTGTGGCTGGCTGTCCTTCATTGGGCAGCTGGGCTGTGACTGGCGGGGCCCTCCTGGGCAGCTGGGCTGTGGCTGGCGGGGCCCTCCTGTGCAGCGAGGATGGGGCTGGCACTGGCCTCCTGGGCAGCGAGGATGGGGCTGGCGGTGGCCTCCTGGGCAGCTGGGCTGTGGCTGGCGGGGCCCTCCTGTGCAGCGAGGATGGGGCTGGTGATGGCCTCCTGGGCAGCTGGGCTGTGGCTGGTGGGGCCCTCCTGTGTAGTGAGGATGGGGCTGGCGCTGGCCTCCTGGGCAGCTGGGCTGTGGCTGGTGGGGCCCTCCTGTGCAACGAGGATGGGGCTGGCGCTGGCATCCTGGGCAGCGAGGATGGGGCTGGCGGGGCCCTCCTGGGCAGGGGGGATGATGGCGGTCTTCTCCACTGGGCTGCTCCTCCCAGGTTTCTTGTGGCCCTTCCCCACCTTGGGAGGAGTCTCAGCTGAGTCCACACTACCACCGGGACCCCTGGGAGCGGCTTGGGTGGCTGGAGTCTTCCCCCTCTCCTGCCGGGCACTGGCCAACTTCTGGTGCTTCACAGGGGGGGGACTGGCTGTGCTGTGGCTCCGTGCCACACTGGCTGTCCTGGTGGCCGGTGCACTCCACATACCTGTGACCACAGGCACCACTGGTCCCGGAGATGTTGTGGCTGAGGTGCAAGTTCGGGACCTATGAGTTGTTCGGGGGGGTGGGAAATAGGTTAAAGCTGGCCAGGAAAAGTTGTTTGGACACACTGGGACGGGTAGCTGGAGGGGGTTTGGGAGTGGAGGAAGAGGTGGTGGTTGTAGGAGGTGTACGTTTTGTGGCTTTGGGTGCAGGTGCATACGCTGGAGGCTGTCGTGAGGTGGATGGCTGTTGGGTGGGTGTGTAGCTGCGTTTGTGTATCTTCGGAGGGGGCGTCACAAACACACTGGGAGAGGACACAGGGGACGTGTGTATGGTAGTGGGGGTGGTGACTGCACGTGAGCGGGGTGTGGTGGTGGGTTTGCTGGTGCGGGACGTAGTGGCTGTAGAGGTAGTGCATGCAGGTGTGAGTGTAGACGAGACTGGGAGGGAGGAGGGAGACGACGACGAGGGGGACACAGTGGAGGCAGTGGATGTTGGTGTGTCTGTATGTGTGTGATGCTTGCGTGAGTGCCTGTGGGATGTGTGGTGCTTATGTTTGCCTGAGCTTCCCTTGTGTGGTGAGGTGTATGCAGGCTGGTCTGATGGTGTGCTTGGGATGGGCAGAGGTACAGGGGATTGGGTCTGGGTGGAGGAAGTTGGAGGGGGAGGCTAGACACAGGGACAATGGCTGCCATCAGTGCTGAGGCCAGAGTTTGAAAGGCTTGGTGAAGGGCCGCCTGACCAGAATGAATGCCCTCCAGGAATGCATTGGTTTGTAGCAATTGCCTTTCTACACCCTGGATGGAACAAAATAGAAGACTACCCAACAGTGAGGTCAATGGCCTCCTCACTGAGGGCAGCAGGGGTGACAGCGGCAGGGGCTGATGTGCCTGGGGCGAAGGTGATGCCCACCCTCCTGGGTGACCGGGCACGGGCGAAGGCTGAGGGGCTGCTGGGAGGGCAGTGCTGGTAGGGGGGGTGGCGGCTGTACCTGTAGATGCGGGGGGCACTGATGTTGCCGCCACCACAAGGGAGCTCCCATCGGAGGACGAGTCCGTGTCGCTGGTTTCAGCTCCTGTCCCCGCCGTGGTGCTCCCCTCGCCCTCCATCCCACTGGTGTATTCTGAGTCCGTAGTGTGGCCCTCCAGGGCCATGTGGGATGCAGCTCCCTCGTGCTCCGGTGCCACTACACCTCCGCCTGATGATGCTAATGCACACAAGAACAGGGAGACCACAAAAAAGGGGGGGGAACAGAATAAAGACATGTTGAGTGCATGGATTACCGCTACCGTTGGCAGACAAGACAGACAAAGAAGCCCCCTGCACTATGTCGCGCTGTTGGGCTCTACAGTGCAATTCCTGGGAAATGGCCTACAAGGCTATGGAAGACATCTGCACACATAGATGACACAGGTGCATGAATGGCTGTACTTGGCACTCTACAGAGGTGGTGTGGGGGGCCACAGGGCCATGCCTTACGGAGGGGCCTAGCCTACAGAACTCGCCCTGGCCTAGGGAAACCCACAGCCCTCCTCCCCCACCCAGACACCTCCACTGCGCGCAAAGTCAGCTGAATGAGAATGTACTCACCCCCTTGTGTCTGCTGTGATGCCCTCAAACGCCCATCCAACTCCGGGTAGGCCACCGCCAGAATCCTGAACATCAGGGGGGTCATGGTTCGACGGGCACCCCTCCCACGTTGGGAGGCCATCCCCAGCTGAGCCTCCGGCATCTTCTTGCTCCAGCGGCGAATGTCCTCCCATCTTTTCCGGCAGTGGGTTCTCTGTCTGTGGTGGACCCCCAGGGTCCGGACGTCCTTGGCGATGGCACGCCAAATATCCTTCTTCTGGTGGGCGCTGACCTACATGAAATGTACAGGCGAAGAAGAGAAGTCATTACCAACTGAGCCGTCAAAGTGAGTGGCCCCCATCCCTACCCTTGCCATGTGGCACATGCACCCACCGTCTTTCATGCACGCAGAACTCTGCCCCCTTCTTTCTTACAACCAGCCCTCACCACACAGGCATAGCCCATACAACATGCTCCCTGTGTACTTACCTGTTGGTCTGGAGGACCGTGGAGTAGTGTGTACTGGGGGAGGACCCCATGGAAGGCAGGGGCCCTTTCCCCAGACGCATGAGCCACTGTCTCTTCCAGACCGAGGTCACAGCAGCACTTGCAGTGTAGGTCCTCTCCTGTCGAAGATCAGGTATCGAGTGATTCAACAGATAGAAAATGGCGGTCACGTCCGCGGCGGTCACGTCCGCGGCGGTGCATACCATCACCGCCGGCGTACATCGTCATTGGCTCTTGGGACCCATAGTGTCCAATGTTAACCAATGCAGCATTGCGCCGCGGTCTTCGACCGCCTACCACAACGGTGTACAACGCCAGATCAGTTACCTGACATCCCATTGTCCCACTTTACAGGTCAGGCAGCTGCCATTTCAGGGTCCCACATGGCCTAATTGCCATGTGTCTGAGTTGTTTGACTCTGTGCTCGCTGTTGTCCTTCATAGGCACCGTCCGCTGGGACATGTGAGGAAATGGCGGAATCCTCTGGTGTACCGACCGCTGGTGGACCTGTCGACAATGGAGGAAAGAAATTTGATTATCACCTACAGGTTTGACCGTGCCACAATCCAGGAACTGCGCACACAGTTGGAGCCTGACCTGATGTCAGCATTCCGCCATCCCACAGGAATCCCCCCTCAAGTGCAGGTGCTGTCAGTGCTCCATTTCCTTGCAAGTGGGTCTTTTCAAACAACTGTGGCTATGGCATCAGGGATGTCCCAGCCTATGGTTTCCAGTATTGTCTGCCCTGCTGAAACACATGCAGAACTACATTGTTTTCCCTCAGGTGGAGGATTTGCCTACAGTGAAAGGTGACTTCTATGCCCTTGGACATATCCCCAACATCATAGGTGCCATTGATGGGACCCATGTGGCTTTGCCCCACCCCCCACAGGAGTGAACAGGTGTACAGGAACCGGAAGAGTTATCATTCCATGAATGTACAGATGGTATGTTTGGCAGACCAGTACATCTCCCATGTGAATGCCATGTTCCCTGGCTCAGTGCATGACGCCTACATCCTGCGGAATAGCAGCATGCCTTATGTGATGGGTCAACTCCAGAGGCACCGTGTGTGGCTATTAGGTGGCTCTGGTTACCCCAACCTGTCATGGCTACTGACCCCAGTGAGGAATCCCAGGACAAGGGCAGAGGAATGCTACAATGAGGCCCATGGGCGAACTAGGAGGGTGATTGAGCGGACCTTCGGGCTCCTGAAGGCCAGGTTCAGGTGTCTGCATATGACAGGTGGATCCCTATTCTACTCACCAAAGAAGGTGTGCCAGATCATCGTGGCCTGCTGTATGCTTCACAGCACGACAGGTGCCTTTTCTGCAGGAGGATGGTCCAGATGGTGGTGTTGTGGCAGCTGTGGAGCCTGTGGACAGTGATGAGGAGGAAGCAGAGGAAGAAGACATGCAGAACAGGGACTCAGTGATCCAGGAATATTTCCAGTGAAACACAGGTGAGAATACATTCCTGCCTACTACATGTACTTTTACACTTCTACATCTATCCTGTCTATTGTTTTCACCCAGTGTATGGTCACTGAGTTGTCACTTTCCTTTACGGTTTCACAGGTGTGGGTCCCAACGTGTCTCATCTGCTTAGATTCCTCATGGACTAGAGCTGTGTGACATAGGTATGTTGACATTACTATTTCAAGAAAATTTTGTCACTGTAATTGCAAATACACTATTTCGAAATCACAGACAGACTCCAGATCTTTTGGTGCTTTAGGTGTGTTTATTTAAATACAAAATATTGGAGGGGGAAGTTAAATGGTTGATGGCGGAGGAGTGTCCATGGCAGAGTCAAGTCTATTAGTCTCACACATGTGCATTGCCCATATGAGCATAGGAAGTGGAACTGGGGCAGTTTCAATATGGACAGGGTGACAAAGTGGGACAGTGGGATGACAATCAGGGTGGTCTCATTTCTTGGCGGGGGTCTTGGCATCGTGCTCTGTCTTGTTCCTGGATCTCAGGGACCGTTTGCGGGGTGGTTCTCCGTCTGCAGGGGGTGGGGTGCTGGTGTTGTGGTCCTGTGGTGGTGCCTCCTGTCCACTAGCTCCGACAGAGGTGGTGGGCAGTACATCGTCCATGCTAGTGTCAGGGGCCCCTTGTAGTGCCACACTGTCCCTCCTGGTGTTGAGTACTTCCTTCAGCACCCCTACGATGGTGCCCAGGGCGGAGCTGATGGCTCTGAGTTCCTCCCTGAACCCCAAATACTGTTCCTCCTGCATCCGCTGGGTCTCCTGAAACTTGGCCAGTACCGTTGTCATCGTCTCCTGGGAGTGATGGTAGGCTCCCATGATGGAGGAGAGGGCCTCGTGGAGAGTGGGTTCCCTTGCCCTGTCCGCCCCCTGTCGCACAGCAGCCCTCCCAGTTCCCCTGTGTTCCTGGGCCTCCGTCCCCTGGACCTTGTGCCCACTGCCACTGCCCCCAGGTCCCTGTTATTGTTGGGGTGGTGGGTTATCCTGGGTTCCCTGTAGTGGTGGACACACAGCTGATTGACGTGTCCTGGGGATGGAGATATGGGCCCGCTGGGTCGGTGCTGTGCTGGTGTTTCCTGAGGGGGGAAGGTCTGTGGTGGCCTGTGCCTGTGTGAGGGGAACCGACTGTCCCGAGGCCCCCGATGGTCCGGGCTGGTCATCTAGATCCAGGTGGACAGAGGTGCTGTCATCACTGTGGGCCTCTTCTGTGGGTGGAGTGGACATGTCTGGACCCTCCTGTCTGGTGACGTTGGGTAGTGGTCCTGCAGGGGTGGAAAGGCATGATTATTGCATCTGTGTGTGTCATGGTGTGCAATGGGTGGGTGACCGTGTACCCCAGTGATGGCATTCCTGTGTGTGAGCTTGTGTGATGATGGTTTAGGGGGGTGTATGGGTATGTGCAGTGGGCATGCTTTAGTGATGGGTGTTCATGCGTTGTTGTTGCATGCAGGGCTTGGTGTTGGGATGTGTGGTTTGTGATATTGGTACATTTGTGAGGAGTTGGAGTGATAGGGGTGGGGCGAGGGTGGGGGTATGTGATAGCATGCAGGTAGGGTGGGGGATGTAATAGTTAAGATTTGACTTACCAGAGTCCATTCCTCCACCGACTCCTGCGAGGCCCTCAGGATGCAGAATCGCCAAGACCTGCTCCTCCTATGTTGTTAGTTGTGGGTTGGGAGGTGGGGGTCCGCCGCCAGTCCGCTGAATTGCCTGGTGGTGTCTTGAGACCACGTAACGCACCTTCCCCCGTAGGTCGTTCCACCTCTTCCTGATGTCCTCCCAATTTCTTGGGTGTTGTCCCACTGCGTTGACCCTGTCGACTATTCTTCGCTATAGGTCCATCTTCCTTGCAATTGAGGTGTGCTGCACCTGTGATCCAAATAGCTGCGGCTCTACCCGGACGATTTCCTCCACCATGACCCTGAGCTCCTCCTCTGAGAACCTGGGCTATCTTTGCCGTGCCATTGGGTGGTGCAGGTGATGTGGGGGTGGTGTGTGTGGTGATAAGTGTGGTGATATGTAGTGGGGTGTGGTGTTTTGTGCGTGGAAGTTGTGTGGGTGATGGTGTTGTGTGCCTGTGGATGCTAGTTTGTTGATGGTGGCCTTCTCTCTGCAATTGTGGTCGTAGGGGTTTGTGGGTGATGTGGGTGTGTGTTTTATATTGTATTGGGTGTGTGGGAGTGGTGTGTACATGTGTATCAGGTGTGTGTATTTCGAATTGTCCAATGTGGTGGTGTTTTGGAGATGTGTGTGTATTTTGAGCACAGCGGTGTGTACCGCCAATGGAATACCGCGGTTGAAAGACCGCCGCGTGGATTCGTGTGTCGTGATAGTGTGGGCGTATTTCTGTTGGCGTGACGGTGTTGGTTTTGTTTTCGCTGGTTTAATAGTGACCTTTGGTGTGGCGGACTTGTGCGGGTGTCTGAATTTTTTCGGATTCCGAGATGTGGGTCATAATAGCTGTGGCGGAATTCCGCGGCGGTGTGTTGGCGCTCGTCTGCACGGCTGTAAGCAGCTTTTACCGCCAATGTTGTAATGACCCCCTATGTCTAATAAAAGTATAAATGGTAGATCATGTAGCGCCCAGGACAACAATCTTCAGAAAAGCACCTTGGGCTTCAGCCAATGAAGCAGCTATTAAATAGTTTCTAGTAAAGGACCTTATAGAGTATCATATGATTCTGAAGATGACAAAAGCAACAATCTACTCACTGTAATCAATTACAGTTTTTACCTGAGGAAAACATAGCAATAGAAAAAAAAGGGAGTCAGGTAGTCAAAACGATGATGTTCTTTCCAAACAAAATGTTAGTGTTTTTTGAATATCCAGTGTGTGTTGTCTGACTTTATCATTCAATTTTGAGACTTGAAAGGGAAGAAGTAACACGATCTCCTGTATTTAGGTGAAACTTCGATAAAATGTTTTAACAAAAAGATGGGTTGGGTTTGAAAATGACACAGTGCAGACAAAAGTAAATACAGGGAACCCGACGATTTTTCAAGCTGAAGTAATGACAACCAAAAACAAAATTCTATATGCCAAACAAAAAACCTGTCAAATAGATTCTGATGGTTCAAGGGGCACGTCATGCAGGGCAGATGATATTGACAGAGGATCTCCAAAAACTAGACAGGGATTACAAATTAGCTTTCTATTCTCAAAATTCTTAAAATGGCTTCTTGCAAAGTAATCAGCCTTTGAGGTATATATCATCCCTGTCTCTCTAAATAGCCCAATGGCTATCTGCTGGCCTCTCACTGAAAACGTTGACAATCCCTATGGAAAATCAGCCCATAAAACATTTAAGATTTTAAAATCATTAGATAACAAGTATCCAAAGCTGAACCCTTACAAGACTGAAATTGTGATCTTCCAGAGAAGGACTTCACCCTGGGATGTCACCTGGTAGCCAATAGATTTAGGACTAACACCCACCCTCACCATCCATGCAAAGAACCTTGGAATCGTCATCTACAACAAACTCAAAATAACAACCCAAGTCAACACCATCACTGTCTCACTCTTACCCTGAAGATGCTGAAAAAGATTTTCCAATGGCTTCCAATCAGAACCTCTAAAACTGTTGCATATGTACTCCACACAAGCAAGCTGGACTATGGGAACACCCTGTATGCCGGGATCAACAAAATACTCACCAGAAGGCTGCAGACCATACAGAACTTTGCAGTCAGAATAATTCCTAGCCTCCCACCCCACCCCGCACTCACATCTCACCTCACCTGAAGCACTTCTACCTGCTCTACATACCCAAATGAGTACTATTTAAACTCCTCACCCACATTTCCAAGGCACTACAAAACATTAGCTCAGCAAACCTCAACAATCACATCTGCTTTTAAAAACCTGCAGGCACCTCCACTAGTCCAGATTCCTACTTGCACACATCCCACATACATGGAAAATCAGATCCAGCGCTCAAGCCATCTCCCACATTGCTCCTAAAGAGTGGAATGACTTGCCACTACACATAACAGCACCCTTCTCACTTGTTGAATTCCACAAAAGCTTAAGACTTGGCTGTTCAAGTAGTCCCACTAGGTCTCACTAGGCTCATGTCTGCTCAGTGCCCAAATACACTCCTGTATGAAAGAGTGCTCTATAAATCTGCATAACATAACATACCATAACATAATGTATGTACTAGACCTCAACATGAACACCATTTAGAATAATGTTTCTAATGCCTTTAAAACACTTCAAGAGTTGCAAGACATCTAGAATTGTGTATATCTAGCACAAATGCATGGCAACATTCCCTTTTCTGAAATTATAATTGCTCAATCCCCAAGGCTCACGCAGGGCATCGCTGTCAAATTTGGCAAAAGGAGAGTGAGAGCTGTACTGGAAAGACCCAAGGGGGAATATCTTCTAGCTGACACAGAAGGAAAAACCAGTAACATTGTGGCCACCAGAGTGCAGTCAGTTTTATTAAGATCTTTTCATACCTGATCTAAGCTAGACAGTTTTGAAGAAGTGGACATGGTGGAAAAACAAATAGTACCCAAGTCCAAGCTAAGGCATTGGGTTCACAGGCAATGTTCTTCTGCTGGGTGAATTAAGAAAACTTCCCTGTAACCTTTGTTTTGTCAGTGAATCTTTATGGTTTCTTTTAATGTAATGTAATTGTAATTACTATACACTAATCCAACCACCGTCACACTCAGCCAAACTCCTTATAACCACCCAACCCTGCAACATATATGGCCTTCCACTATGGGTGGCAGAGGTTGGCTGCAGCCAGGTTCTGTAGCCAACCCCCTACAACTACACAGGCCTGTGCCACTTACAATCAGAAATGCTCTGACAAGTTGTAAAAGAATTATTTGACAACTTAAAAGAGGGATATCACCTTCCTGTATTTTGATTAAATATTTGAAGTTGGAAATAATTTCAAGGTGAAAAATAACAACTGACACACAAACACTGGAACCTGAAACCTTGTGTGTGAGGATCTGTTACCTTAACCATTAGGCCATAAGTGATTCCTTACTGAGAAAGCATAGCTATCACATATAAACCCAAAGATTCTGATGGCAAAAAAGATTAAAGGTTCCATCACTAGCAGTGCTTAACAAGGTCTAGCATTTCAAGACCTCTACTATTAGACCAGATATGACTTTATTCTGCTGTGCAAAGAAAGTAACTATAGCATCCCAACCAAACATTCTGCTTGTGTAATGGTTTTATGGAATTTGATGGAGAGACCATTACAATAACAATCTTTCTCTCTCTCTCTCTCTCTCTCTCTCTCTCTCTCTCTCTCTCTCTCTCTCTCTCTCTCTCTCTCTCATTTCCATCCCATTATGGGATGAAAGAGAGCGAGAGAGAGAGAAAGTGACAGGCCCATGGGCGGAGCCTCAAGGTCACTACAGTCCTAGCCAGGTCCCCACATTCTGCAAGAGCCACCATTGCTCCCACATGCATGGAGCTGCTGCAAATAGCATTTGAGTCAGCAAAGATTTCATCTCTTTTCAGAAACCCAGAACATTTTGGCAGCTCCTGTTTGCTGAAACTAGAGTGTTTGCTTTTGCTTGCCAGGGACTGTCAGCCCTATGTTTGTTGCATAAGGTTAAAAAATCACTTGAAAATCCACTTAGCAGACCACAGTGTTCTCCAAAGAAAGCCTATTAGAAAATACTTCACGTTACATTGACTTTTTTCTCAATCCCTTCGTGAATCACACATAGAAGACACTAAGGACTTTCTGAAACATATTGAGCGTATGCATTTGGAAGAGGATTTCATCCTCATGACCCTAGAGGTGAAGTCAATGTACACATGTATTATTCAAGACGATGGGTTAACTGCTAGAGAACATTTTTGAGGACTATAACCCTGCACATCCATGCTCTAATGTTACTACAAATGATGTAATTTTGTTTAGGGAAAAATATATTCAAGTTTAATAGCGATCCATACAGACAAACCTGTGGGACTGCGAACCTGCTGAAAGACTGGAGGGAGAAACAGATGGCCACCTCCCGAAGTTTGAGGATGAATAGAATCCCTTTTGGGTTACAGTTCATAGATGACCTATTTCTGATTTGCAAGGGTTCTACGGAGACAGCCATAGATTTTGCTAACAAAATCAATCAAAATGTGTATAATCTGGAAGTTAAGTGTCAGTTAAGTGACTCTGAAATAGAGTTTTTGCATGTGAGTGCCAAGTTGGAAGCAAATAAATTAACATCTAAATTGTTAAGGAAACTCACAGCGTGAAACACCCTGCTCCATGCTTTGAGCAATCATCCCAATTGGCTTAAGTGGAGCATCCCATATGGGGAATTTGTTAGAGCTAGACGGAACTGTACCAACAACAAAGATTCTGAAACTAAGTTGAAATTTATGGAGTCCAGGGTCAGGGAATGAGGATAGCCAGATTTGGTCCTCAGAGCAGGGGAGAGGATCAGAAATAAAACTGAGGAGGAGATCCTGTTTGCCCCTAACAAACTTGAGCAGGCTGAGTATAACACTTCACGCTTGATTACTACTTACAATGTGAGCAGAGGGAGTGTCAAAAGAATACTCACTAGGAATTGGAAGTTACTGAAATGTGATCCAGTCCTCAGACAGATCATTACTGATAAACCTTATATCACATACAAAAAAAGCAAATGACTTACAAACCTTGTAATGCATGTGGATATCACTACTGCAAGATCTAGAAACCAGCGGGATCTTAGTGTTTTGAAAAATGTCTTTATTTGTGGCAAATGCAAGGTGTGTATGTACTTCTGAAACTGCCTGGAATTTAGCTCAGGAGGAGCTCAAAGGAGAAAGATACGACAGTTAATCATTTGTGCTACAACCTGTGTGGTGTATGTCCTGGAATGTTCCTGTGGACTGAAATATGTAGGCAGCACCATCCACCCAGTATGCAAGAGGCTTATGGCGCACATCCGAACCATCAACAATACAGATCAATACTATTCCATTGGCAGACACTTTGAACAATTCCACTTTAGTAATTAGAAAGGTCTGGGGTATTATTGCATAGAAATTATAGACCAACATCATAGGGGTGGGGGCAGAATTTTGAGACTACACAAAAGAGAATCATGGCACAATATAGATTTTCGTAATAAAGCTTCAAAAGGCCTGAATTGTAACTGAGGAACTTTATATGTACTTGGAGTACCTTGGGACAGATTTGCTATTGATTGGAACTTGTTACATTAATGCCCACTGATTTTTCCTATGAGCTTATGTTCTAAATAGCTTTTACATTCACAGGATGGTTTTTAATATCACTCTGTTTTTCTTGTTACATGTTTTTACAGGAGGAGTGGACGGAACTCTCTTAACCATGGCGGCATAGAGAGGACACCTCAGCTGAGGCACCTTACCCTTCTCTTCTCGATTCACTGATCAAACATTTGTTTTGAGATCTTCATTTATTAATTTTTCCTTATATGTTTGTCATTCAATTCTGGAAGTCGTATGATCTTTGGGAAAATTCACACATGAGGCAGTGGGATGAAGGATGTTTATAATGATATAGATCTTTATGAGCTGATCCTTAGGTCTATTTGGATTATTTTCCCAATTGGGCCTAATCATTTATGTACATGAGGTCTAAGAATTTAAATGCATGTGGGTAAGGTGTGATTGAGATATTATGTGATGCCTTCTTGTGTTTATATATTTAATTGGCAGTTTCATTGCTCCACATTTACCCACTTGGGCTGAATTGGCATACAAAGAAAAGCAATATTGTGGTTATATCTTTTCATTTTGACAGGTTGAATATTTTCTTGTTTCAACTTATTTGGGTATGAGGTTATCTAAAAATTGTGGGGGATAACTATTAATTGAGCAGGATTATAAAAAATGTGTTTTTGGTATTTGCAAAAATGTCTCCTTATCTCTTCAAAACAGCAGATTTTTTTCTCCCCATTATGCCCTTTGTTTATTACTACTATCAGGGTTTTAAATGGGGATGGTGGCTGGAGCAAGAACATGTGAGCATGAGCAAGGCTTGTTACCCGGAACATGTTCTATGGATTGATATACAATAAAGATTTACTAAGGAATCCTGAGTGTGCGGAGTCTTTGGACTTTGGTTTTGGTGATATATATATATATATATATATATATATATATACACACAAACACACACACACACCCACACACATATATATATATTATGTGTGTGTGTGTGTGTGTGTGTGTACATATAATATATATATATATATATATATATATATATATATATATATATATATATGGTTATCATTCTAATATGTGAGATAGTTGCACATAGCACTTTTTCCTTCATCAAACAGATAGTCGATATGTTTTTCTACATGGATAGGAGAGCTTAAATAGAACATATAGGATCAGCAGGATGCATTTTGATATTTGCACATGTGAGCCGGTTGCACATAACACTTTTTCTCTCATTAAATAGATGAGTGATATGCCTTTATATGTAGAAGGAGACCTTGAATAGAGTATATAGCATTAGTAAGATTAATCTCTACATTAGTACCTCCACACTTAAAAATTATTTGGGAGGGCCTGATATATGTCAATGCTATGCATCTTCAGGAGTAAGAATTGTTTATTGATATTAGGAGGAGGTTTTTGTACATATGCCTTGAGCATTTGAAATCAGAGTGCTGTAGGTGGAAACATATGCATTTTAGCATACCAAAATTGTCTTCAACAACTGGTGCATTACTTCTATGTATTACACACTTACACTTTAGATCTGAGGTTACTTTGGGGGCACATATTTTATGCACCCTAATTTGAAGTATTATATACATGCTTGTGCTCCTGAAAATGAGGTTTACATGTGAAGGAATTGAGGTTATCACATGTATGGCTCATTCACTTTTTTAGTAGTACTGTAAGTAAAAAACACATATACATTTGCACTCTTCTAGGATTGTCCTTGATTGTTTGTTTACATATATATACATTATGCACTTCAAGTACATCACATAGTGAGGGTCCAGGTATTGAGGGTGACCCACAGTTTTGTTATGTTATATTGGGATGATGACCCTCAAATGATATTTAAACATCTAGTTGATAATATATATTTATGTACAATTTGCATTTTCAGATCTATATTATAACAATCCAAATAAGACATCTCATATAGATATCATGCAGTTAAACATGAGAGGAGCAGAAATTAATGTTGTATTTAGTTGCATATTGGATGTGAGAGTAAGGTACAGACTTTTTTTCTGAAACTTTATTTTGGTTTTATGCTTTATCATCAAACAACAAACATTACAAACATGCACACTATCACAGTGGTCATAGTAGGAACATCATCTTGGTCAACATCTGAAGTCACATAGCAATAATTCAATAGCTATTGAGAAATTAATAGGGGGTAGTAGGATGAAAGGGGTGATAAATCAGTACAGAATATCAGTGTGAAGTGTAGCCCAGCCACAAGAGAGATAGAAAATGTCTCGGGCACTAGCCATCCAACTCCTCAGTAGTACTGTCTGCATGTGTCCTACCTAGTGGAAGGGTCTGAATGGCTGTTTGATGAGAAATTGTATCAGTCTTGCTTGGATCCTCGAGTTGTTGGGAGGGCAGGCTCAATAGATAATTACGAAGTGGATCCCACATGTGTGTGCTGGGTCAGGAAGACAGTGGCTGTAGTGCTGCATAGGTGCCACTGACGGTGTCACAATAGGACAGGTCACGCAGCCATGCAGACGTGTTAGGGATTATATTACTGCCCCATCGGAGCGTGATCTGTCATTACAGGAAGGCTAATGCGACAAAGCGCTCAGATGACTGAGGTTATGGCCTAGCATAGCCCAGTAAAGCAAGCAGTGGGCTTGGAGTGAGTGGATGCCCGATCATTTGAGTGAGAATGCACAGATTGGGGAGCAGGTCCAGGTTAAAAGAGCAAAGTTAGCGTTCACTGCCAAGCAATTTAGGCAGGTATGTAGTCGAGATGAGTCAAGTTTGGCAAGTCATTGTGTTGTCATGTAATTACAGTGGCGTTATTCATAATGCAATAGTTTGTGCCTCTGGTTGTTGGAGATAAATTTGGTCTGTGCACAACAATAGTGTAACTGCTTATCTGACAGAGGATACCCCAAGTCCCGCTCCCATGCAGATCTAGAGTTCACCACCCTCATTGTTCTTAGCTGGAGAGAGGCTCGGTAGAGTCGAGATATCAGGTGCGTGCTGTTCAGGGCTACAATAAGTAATGATAGTGGAAGGAAGTCAATTGGTTCAAGTTGGTAAGTACCAAAAGTAAATAATGTATCACTCTCCTGAACTTTTAGAACGTCAGCTCAGTCCCAAAGGAAAGAGACTGAAAACAGACAAGTTTCTTCTTTAATCACAAACAAAATGTATTCCAAATCTATAAATGTCATCAAAACTATATATATTGTATTTTCAACATTCATCAATAAACCCCCTTGGCCAATCAAACTGATAACAAAACAGACGAACAAGACATGGACAATTCACAATGACACATATCACATACAACAATAAAATTGCATCAAATGACAATTAAAATCACAAGTATTGATCCATGTAATCACAGTGGTCTCCCTTTAGTTTTCAATAGTTCTGAGTTGGGATGAACCTCATATATACCCGTGCTGGTAATCCACATTCAAGTGTTCACCAACATTGCTCATTCCAGTCCATCATAGGGGTATCGTCCACTTGGATGTCTGTTGTTCAATTCAATTATGTGCCAAAACAGCTGCTTTTGAAATAAAGTTTGTTTCAATATCTGATATTCAAATTCTATGGCATCAGATTTGCCAATCACGTGCCTTCGAATTGGCTCTTGAAATATAGTTCATATCAATGTAAATTGCTAGATTCAATCATGTGCCATCACATTTGCCCAATGTCTAGCAGTACAATCATGTACCAACAAACTTGCCGACGCACGTTTCAGTGGACTTACAAGTAGGGTCAATACCCCTTACTCACGGCCACCTTCTTCAGGGAAATCAATCCTTGATAGTACACAAAATCTTCTCTTTTGTTCTATATCTAGACCAAAATCAAATAGAATAATAAATTAAAAGTACCTCAAATAAACAATAAAACATATTCTGCATCTGTTCAAACATGCACCACATCGAAATCCGTGAAGGTGACAGACCTCACTGCCAGTGGTGAAAATAACCACACTAAAGAATAAGAACATTATGAATCCCCATGTGGAAAAAATAAATAAAGAATCCCAACTACCTAAACAACCGTGCCAAACAAAGCTACTTACCAGATTACACAAGTCACAAAACATTTATTGCCAATTAGATCAAATGGGGCTGCCGCTCCTGCCTAAAGAGAATGTAGAAACATTTTGAAACACCCAGACCCTTATCTACTGTGGCACGTTAAACATCACCAACGCCTTTCACAATTAAAATCTTAGTATCCCTCTTACTTCGACCTCATGTGAACAGGGACTCGCCAAATGCCCAAACCTTTTTGGCTCTGATAGTCTGAAGGACGCGGAGCTCTGCATTCTTCAGCAATTTCTAACTGCCGCGATCGCGTAGAAGACTGGAAAATAGTCAACTTGGTAAGTAGACAGCATAGTGCGGAAGGTTCTGTGCAGTTGATTTAGGATAAAGTTCTCTAGGTATGTTGCAGCATGTCCCTCATTTAGCGTTGCAACCATTTTCAACGTGGCCTCTTTAAAAAGATCACCTATCGTGTATAAATGTTGGGCTGTCAACAATTTCTGAGTTAACCGCTCCAATATAAGAGGGAGCCATGGATTCGCCAACAGGGGGAGATGTGGGGAGTACAGCATATCATAACCTAGGTACCCGCATAGCTTGAGCCAATCCCAACATGTAACAGAAATTGTTTGGATTTCAGCTGGGGTCCTGGGGAGGCTCGCGGCAGAAGCGCTGAGAGTGAAAATGGGAGGGCTTGTGAATGCTAAGGTTTAAGAAATTGCAGTTGTGCATCTGGATGGTACCAGAAGTAGGCAAAGTGTTCCTGGGCCACTATAAAGTAGATTTGAAAATCAGGGACCAAACCATCCCCCAACTCATACGGTAGAGTCAGTGTGTTCCATCACATCCTGGGGCGACGGCCAGCCCATACTGTCACATTAGCAGGCTGCAAAGATTATCAAAAAACTATTGTATAGCAGAATTGGAAAGTTTAAAAACAAATATAAAAAGCGGGGGAGGGCCACCATTTTAATAATAGCTATACTACCAGCCATTGAAATGGAGAGTTTAATCCAGCACGCTATTTGGGATGTTAGTTTATCTATTGCTGGGCTGTAGTTCAAGCGGACCAACTCAGCACTGTTTCTATGCAGAAAAATACCCAGGTATTTAGGCGTATCCTCACACCAAAGCAGCAGATATTTCATAAGACAAGGTAACGGAAACCATTACGATATGCCCCAGTTCATGGCCAGTCCAGCATCGGCACCAAATCGTATCACCTCCCTAATAAGGGGAGGAAGATTTAAGGAAGGGTTTCAGACAAAAGAAGATCATCGGCATACAGGCAAGCCAAAAGAGGGCCTCTGTGGAACCTTAAGCCCCGATCCAGGTGGTGCTCATGAAAATGACACACCAGTGGGTCCATGGTAATAATATACAGCAATGGAGACAACGGGCAACCCTGCTGCTTGCTTTGTGTGAGGGAAAAAGGCTCCAACAGAGTGCCATTAATGCGCAGCCTAGTAGTAGGATCTGAGTAGAGCAGTCAAATCAAGTCTCTGAATCCCCTTGGCATTCCCAGTTTGATAAGGTAGCGTGGTGGAAAGACCATTCAAGTGAGCCAAATGCTTTTTCTGCATCTAAAAGTACTGCCGCCTCCGGCAGGTCTGGAGAGATCTAGTTGATCACTGCAAATGAGGTGCACAAATGAATCCCTGTTGAGCGATGAGGAACAAACCTAGATTGCATAGGGAAATGATTTGGTCCATGAGGAGAGACAGACGGGTAGCCACAACCTTGGCCAATATTTTACTGTCATGATTCAGCAGCAACAGTTGCCTTTAGGAGGCACATAGACCCAGCGGCTTGCCAGGTTTCACAAATAATGTAATTGCTGCTTCTCGGAGGGAAGGGGGGAGTACTCCCAGCTCCAAGGACTCTTAATATACTTCTAGAAGAAGCAAGGTTAGGATATCTTTGTACGCTTTATAGAAATCACCCATAAAACCATCCAATCCCGGTGCCTTCGACCTGCTTAAGGAATCTATGGCCTTGGAGATCTCCTCGCAGGTAATAGGGGCAGCCAAAAACTGCTGTTGGCCCAATCCAGCCACACCATGGCAATGTCCAACAAATAGTCCACCAGCTCTGTTTGCAGGCAGTTTAATGAGTGAAGTATATAACTGACGATAGCACGTCATGCACTCAGAGACAATGGCCTCATTGGTTGTGATTTCAATGCCAACTGCACATCGCAAGGCTGTGATATATGACGGCTGATATTGAGGGATCAGTAGATGAGCAATTGTCTGCCCAGACCTCTCCCTCTCTCTATACCGGCGGGCCTGTGCATATTTACCAAAATGTGTGGCCTCTTGTGAAGCCAGGTCATTGAACTTCTGCAGCAATTCTGATCATACAATCAAGTCGTTGGCTTCAGTCCGAACCCGCATCCGGCCATCAACATCTGTGAGTTTCTCCTCCACTTTGGCTAGTTGTTCCCGAAGAGTTTGTAGCACTCCAGCATGCTTAACTATACAGATACCCTTTATGTACACCTTAAAGGCTTCCCATACTGGGCAGTAGTGCTGAACTGAGGTTTATGCAATGCAAAATAACCAGTGATAGCCTCTCTTATCTCATTGCAAAACATTTAAACATGCAATGCATTTACCAAGAATCTCCAGGTTCTAGTGGCTGGCATGTTGGTAGGTATATCAAGTATGGTCACAACTGGCAAATGATCTGACAGAGTGCAGGGGAGGTGGAAATTTTCCGTTAACCATAGAAATACAGAAGGGAGAAGGTACTAGTGGTCTATGCTAGTCCATGTGTTGTACGGTGGTGAATAGAACGTGTAGTTTGAGACATGTGGGTGTCGGGTGTGCCACACATCAGCTAAGTGAAACGTGTTAGTTAGTACGCAATGGGAGTGAGGTTTGGTTATTCCAGTGGAGCACGTTGTGTCTAACGAAGGATCGCAGCCATATTAAAGTCACCACCCATAATAATATGATCCACCATCATGTGGTCCAATTTTTCTGAAGGTTAGGGAAGAATTTTGGGGAGTCAACATTTGGAGAGTAGGTATTAGCCAATAAAACCAGCCTCCCAACCAGATACCCCTGTACCAGCAAATAGTGCCCCTCTGGATTGGCATCAACAGCACAGCAGCAGAAGGGGATACTCTTATTAATTAATATAGATACCCCCCATGAGTGGGAGCTATAGCATGCAAAGAATCTGTGTTGACCCCATTGTGCAGTATAGGAGTGTGCTGGGTGAGGAGCTAGATGTGTTTCCTGGAGAAATGCCACCTTGATGCCATGTCGATGAAGGTACAAGAGTACCAGCTTCCCTTTCTTAGGGTTGTTGAGGCCCCTAATGCTCTAGGTCACACATCTGACAAATAAATATAGGGCTGATGGAGAGTGTGGAGTTGGTGGATGAGTTAGACAGCCAGATAGACTGCAGAATGAACACAGCAACATTTCATGTGATATCTGCTACCATAAACAACCCAACCCAACCCCCCCCCCACTCACACTGGTGAATACAATCCCCAGTGAATCCCTAATATCAAGAACATCCCATTATAAGTAACTATAGTGGTCTACACGCTCCACAGTGGGGAAAGCGTTCAAAGATTAAGAGTATCAGACACAGTGTATAAGAGCAGACATTATATTAAACTAATCTGGTCACTTCCTAGGGCGATATCGTGGCTCCTGTCCAATAGGTCATAGCGCTGTTTCTGCACAGAAGTTTGAGCTTTGGGGTCCATCATCCAAGGTCCCAGCATCTCAAAACAGGGGTGGTAAGTTAGGGGCTGAGTCCGTGGAGCTTGGCCCATTATTCCTAAGTCTCCTCAGCTGGTGCAGCTTGCAGAAGGATGCCACCTCATTAGGCGAGATTAAGATATGATGCTTGCCCTCGAATTCAATGTACAGTCATGTGGGATATAACATGGAATAGTGAATGTTGTTCTTCTGAAGTATTGCCTTCACATCTGCATATTGCAATGTGCATCGTGGACCAGCTGTGTAAAGTGAGGGAATATTGAAGTGGACATCTCCTGATACCGCAAGGGCCCTAATTCACTAGCCAGTCGCAATACAGTACGTCGATCTCGAACATTTAGGAGCCTAGCAATTATAGGGTGAGGAGGATCACCCGGGACAGGTTGCTGGCCCAAGGATTTATGCGCTCTTTCCACCACAAATGTGGTAGTGAAGGCCTTCTTGCCAAAGAGGTCCACCAGCACTTTTTCCACGAAACTGTCCATTCGACCAGTGTTCGTCATTTCCGCCACTCCTGTAATGTGCACATTATTGCAGCACGATCGTGATTCAAGGTCTTCATTTTTGGAGGCCACAGTTTTCAGAAGGTGTTCAACCCTCTCCAGGCATTTTTGCATATCCCACACAACCATTCTCCTTGTCTGAGATCCGACATTCTGCCCCATCCATTCTAGCCGCCTGCTGGTATATGCGTTCATTCATGCAGTTTAACCTTACATTTAGGGCATCAAAGCTTGATTGTGATTTGAGGGCCTCAAAACCGGCCATAATAGCCACTTTGCTATCCAGCGGCGGGGTAGAGCAGCACCATGCCCAGAGTCCGCTGGTGTGGGACCATCCATGGGAACCTTCTTAGGAGTCTTGCTGGTGTCAAAAGACAGTTGCTTCTGCATGGGATCGCCTCGTCCCATGTCTGTGCACCATGCGGGCACGTAGGATATCAGTATGGCCCTCCATGTATGAGGCTAGTGTGTCGAGCAGATTTAGGTAGCTGTGCAGTCTGAGAGATCATTGGCTACACTCTGGGCTTCACATAGTCATTTTTGCTAACTTGTGGCCCCAGGACAGGCAGGCATATACTGGGGAGGGGGGTGCTATGTAGTCAGCGCCAAAGCAGGAGGCAGATCGGCCCAGCCACGGGCTAGTTAAAAACAATATGTGAGCCAGGGCCCGCCCCATATCAGTTGTGGGGGATCGTACGGCATCTTAGGGGATTCAGGACAATCTCCATATCCCGGGTCCCAACAGCGCAGCTATCCATCCAGGTCAAACAGCAGCGCCCCAGGCCGGTGTGCCAGGTATCAACCCAGACCACAATAGACTGGGCCCTGGCAGTAGCACCCTTCCACTCAAGCATGCACTGGCCAACCTGGTCCAGCCGGCTGACTCGCCTCACCAGACCCAGTGGCCGAGGAACCCAAGGTGGGGCCCCCACCTCACCTACACTCGTCTTGCCGGCAGCAGTTCTTCCAAAGGGAGTCAGCGTGTGTCTGCCAGTGCCTCCTCCTCAGCCCTTCCACCTGAGGCCGCCGCTGCCTCGCCCTCAGGCTCACTCATCACTGCGGGGCTTCCAAGGGCCACGTCAGGCCACAGCGGCTCTCACCACTCACCGTGGCCAGGCCACCAGCGACAGCATCAGTAGGTCCCCGCCAGTCTGGAGGAGTGACTCACAACAGTGAGGAGCCCTCCTCCATGTGCTGTCTGTGAGGTGAAGTTGAGGACAGCATTCCCCGGGAGCTTCAGGCCTGCGTGGCCATTATGGTTGGCAGTCAGGCCACGCCCCCAGTTGCAGACATTTACACACATTCATTATATGTTTTGGATCTGGAGCTCCATCTACGGTTATTGAAATAAATGTCACTAATATGAAATATTGTACTTAACTTGAATATCATTGATAGGCATATATAAAGGGCCACCAAATGTATATGTACTTATAATATACCTTTGATATTATGATTTTTAATTGTTATAATTGTGCATTAACATTCTGAAATACAAGAGTGAACTAAACAATATCCAATTGTACACCCTGAATGAGGAATATCGAGAAAGAACATATATAATTGTTAGAATTAATTGGTTGATTATATTGTGAAATGAAGTTGCATCAAGGTTTCTTAGGAAAGAGTAGAAGCATTTGAGATGTGGCCAGCAGTGGCCGAGAATGAAGTAGAAACAAGCAGACACTTTTGAAATATGTTCTTCCTTAGACAGAACTGAGGGATCAAGGGCCTTATTTATACTTTTTGGTGCAAAAAGTTTTGCACCGGCTTGCACCATTTTTTAGCATCAGCTGGGCACCATATTTATGGAATGGTGCAAGCCGGTGCAAAGGGTAGGCTAGATTAACAAAAAATGACGTTAGGCAGTTTTGAGTCAAAATAAATTATTCTGACCAGATTAGCATCATTTTTTTACGCTAAAGGGCATATTTATACTCTGTTTGCACTGAATTAGCGTCAAGGTTTTTTTACTCTAATTCAGTGCAAAACTAACTCCATATTTATACTTTGGTGCTAGACCCGTCTAGCACCAAATTTATGGAGTTAAAGTCATTTTTTGGAAGTGGAAACCTACCTTGCCTTAATGAGATGCAAGGTAGGCGTTCCCGTGCAAAAAAATGACTCTATGGCCTTAACCCCATATTTATACTCCCATGTAAAAATGGTGCAAGGGAGGGAGGAGGGGTCAAAAAATGGGGCAAAGCTTGCTTTGCCCCATTTTTTAAGACCTGGGTCAGGGCAGGCGTTAGAGGACCAGTGGCCCTATTTCCATGATGGAACACCATGGAATAAGCCCAGAGGTGCCCTCCCTAGGCCCCAGGGGCACCCCCACCCACACTAGAGGGACTGCGAGGATGGGGGACCCCATCCCAGGTAAGTGCATTTTATTTTTGAAAGTGCCATAGGGGGCCATGAAATGGGCCCCCATACATGGCACAGGGTGCAATGGCCATGCCCAGGGGACCCGTCCTCTGTGCTCGCCACTGGGGTGGTGGGCATGACTCCTGCCTTTTCTAAGGCAGGAGTCATGTGGCATGGTAGGTTTAGCACCATAAAATGACGCTAATCTGGTTAGAGTCATTTTTTTTTACTCTAACCTGCCTAAAGCCATTTTTTGGTGCTAAACCCTTTTCTTCTATACTGCCAGCCCCACCCGACTAAAGTCATTTTTTAAAACTCTAGCCTACCCTTTGCACCGGCTTGCACCATTCCATAAATATGGTGCCCGGCTGGTGCACAGAAATGGTGCAAGCCGGTGCTAAACTTTTTGGTGCAAAACTGAGTTAGTGCAGTTTTGCAGCAAAAAGTAGAAATAAGGGCCAATATTTTGTAAGTTTGCGCCACTTTTGTGTCATAAAATGACGTTAATGCGGTGCAAAAAAAGTTTAAATTAGGGCCTTGGTGCTAGATGGGTCTAGCACCAAAGTATAAATATGGAGTTAGTTTTGCACCGAATTAGAGTAAAAAAAAAATGACACTAATTCGGTGCAAACAGAGTATAAATATGCCGCAGAGTATAAATATGCCCCTAAGTATGGCGTTAAGGCCATAGAGTCATTTTTTGCATGGGAACGCCTACCTTGCATCTCATTAAGGCAAAGTAGGTCTCCACTTTCAAAAAATGACTTTAACTCCATAAATCTGGTGCTAGAGGGGTCTAGCACCAAAGTATAAATATGGAGTTAGTTTTGCACCGAATTAGAGTAAAAAAAAAATGACACTAATTCGGTGCAAACAGAGTATAAATATGCCGCAGAGTATAAATATGCCCCTAAGTATGGCGTTAAGGCCATAGAGTCATTTTTTGCATGGGAACGCCTACCTTGCATCTCATTAAGGCAAAGTAGGTCTCCACTTTCAAAAAATGACTTTAACTCCATAAATCTGGTGCTAGAGGGGTCTAGCACCAAAGTATAAATATGGAGTTAGTTTTGCACCGAATTAGAGTTTAAAAAAATGACACTAATTCGGTGCAAACAGAGTATAAATATGCCCCCAAGTATGTTGAAAATTTATTAAATTAAAAATGAGAAATGTATTTGTTTTTACAAAGTATATGCTTTGTCTTGTGATAAAGTAATGGGCGAGGAACTCAGTCGAAGTTGTGAACTGAGGTTACAGTTTTAGTCCTTATGGCCTGATGGAAATTGAGAAAGGACAAAATGATAAAATGGTGTCCATTGTAAGTGTTTGTGAGTCCCAGTTGAAGGCTTGTAGCCAAAATGCGTCAGCCACGATCATTTTTTAATTGTTGTTTGTACTTGTTGAACTTCACCAACCTGGTATGGATGTTTTTGTGTCGTGCCACTGTGTCGTTCAATCCACGCGCAGCAAGAACACTCACACTCCAGGATTCCAAATGCTAGTGTTGTTTTAATAAAAAGGCTGATGCATTTCTACCAAGGTCCTTGTCAAGGCCAATACTGTGGACACAAAGACCCCTTCCTTTAAAAGGGTGACATTAAAACATAATAGTAAAAAGACGTAACATAGCAGATCACATCCCATAATGTTTACGTACAATGCGGGGCAAAGTCAGCTGAAATATTTTTCACAATTCCAAACAATAAAAACATCCAAAGAAAATACATATATCGAGAGACTTGTCATAAACAATATGTGCTGTGCAAGCCTAACCTTTTAAAGGAGACGTTCACCTTAAGCATTACTCTTCTGTTTGCATCCATCGATGTCACATTGCTCAAGCTGGAGGAGTTATCCTTGTTCCCACTAAAAAGGCAGAGTGGTCAAATGGGGTAAGCCCACCATCATATGGGCAAATTTACAAAAGGTCCAAGTTGCCGAACGTAGCAGTTTTATAAACCTGTGGCAAACCTTGGTTGCTCACCACAACACATCTGAACCCTCTGCACCTTCCTAGAATACCCATACAGTTCTAAAACAAGGATTGATACGTTATGTCTTTTTACTGTGCTGTGATGATGTCAAAGACCTTGTTGGTCAAAATGTGTCAACCTTTTAATTAAAACAACAAAGGCATTTAGAATGCTGGAGTGTGAGCATTCTTGCTGTGCGTGGATTGAGTGACACAGCGCTTTGTGGTGTGTCTAAGTGGGTCCTGCGCCAGCTGTCTCGTACCAGCTCAGTTTGGTGGATGAAGTCGGGTTGCAGGAACTTCACTGGTACATATATATTTCTCAATCTGGAAACAAATACTTCCACCAACATCGACCCTATTACTATTAACTAGTAAAAAGCATTTATCTATATCTATGCATTTATCTGGCATAATGCTAATAATATATAATGTTGTTTAACAATATAGTGTATTGTTTGTGAAAAAATGCTTGTTTTAGATCGGATCATAGTTTAAACATGACAATATCTCTAGTGATGTATATGTTAATGTAGTGTTATTGTTTTGGCCTATGTTGTGAGATGTTATTTCACTTCCTGGTATCCATATAAAATGATGGTCATTTACCTTTATTGTACATACATACTCTTGGAATATTTCTCCAGGTTTCTAATTTGACTGAAATTATGCCTTAAAAGTTGGAAAGTTTTAAAACGATGTTGTCATCTTTGTCACTGTTAAGTTGAGTGGCCAGGTCCAGAAATGTTTGGTTCCGTAGTTGCTTGTATTGTGGCAGATGCTGGTGGAGGTGGTGCTTGTGCAACAGTTCTAGCTGCTCTGAAAGCCCCTTGGTCCTTTCATGCTTTAACACGAATTAGAAGCATCCTTCTAAATCCAGAAGCCATGGCTTCTATGACAATGATTTTTCTGCCTCCGCTCTTCTTTATTAAGGATTCCTTTAAATCAACTAAAGTGCTTTTAATAGTACTACATGTTTTGAAAATATATTATAATTTTGTATTGTAAATATAAAGTTTAAATGTTTAAATAATAATGTTAAAGAATGAAAAACTATAGCATTAAGGAATAAAAATAATGCACTATCTCACATTGTCATTTCTCAAACATATCAATTATTTAAATAGTACATTGTATAATCATACCACATTCTACTTCAATTAATACATTTTATCCATATATAAATATATAAATGTTAATAATTTCTTGATTTTGTTAGTAGGGGAGTAAAAAGCTTTCATACTACTTGTCGAAAGTCTCGACCGTGAACGTTCTTTTGTTTATAAATCAGGATTATTTTACGAAAGGTGTTCATTACTTTTAGATTTTCTGTGGTCGGTTTGCTCACGTTCTCCCAAGTTAGCATAAAGGTTCTGTACATTGGGTGGTTCGTGGGTGTTTACATGGAACCAGACATGGTTAATTAAAGTAAAGTATCGGTTTAATCTTTAAATTATTGATTAGTTGGAAAAACAAAAGTGAAATTAATACAGCCATAATGTATTATCTTATTACAAATTTGAACCAACATGAAAAACTAAATGTGATGCTTAAATGTATAGCACACATTCAAAAAAGACTTCCAAATTTGAAATGTTTTCATACATAAATTAGTTTGGTAATGCTAGTCTTAAAGTACAAAAATAATATAGATTTGATGCACACATTCTTCCAATACTTGACAAATGTATGTGCATTATAGGTAGTCAGCCTAAAAAATTTTAACAGAAGGCTATATAAAACAACAGATACATAATATTTCTTTCACTCTGTACCGCACCACCTATTTCTAATAAATGTGAATTGAGCAACAGACAATCCTGTGAGATACATCAAAGAATGTGACAATGAGTAATAAAGTTCTTGCCTCTACAGATGAACACAAACAAAAGATGTTTACTGTACCGCACAACAAAACATATTAAAACATTTAAATCATCATATTCATATGCTTTTTAAGATCTTAAATAATATATATATTTAGAGTCAACCATTATTGTTGGAAAGTGGACCATTGGTAAGGGTAGGTAAGTACCTACACCTAGCAATAAGCCACTAACTCCCACTTAGGTCCAGTTAGGTCTCAATAAATTAAACCAAGCTCAATCCTTGGTAGCTCTGCAACCAGTGACAAGGCTTAACTTAAGAGACAAGTGTGTAACGCATTTACAAATCACAAAACAGTAAATAAGTAAAACACAAAACACAATAAAAATCCAGCACCGATTTATAAACAAATAGATTATATTTTTATCTTCAAAATGACACCAAAATGATTAGAATCGGATAAGGGGAACCAGAGATCTGAATTTTTGAAGAATTAATGTTTTCTAGGGCATATAAGCAACTAGCGCTCAAAGGGTTAAAAAAGGTCACACTGGAGAGGGACAAAGTCCAGAGTTCAGGCCGCCCACAAGAGAACAGTGTTTCTTGATTCAGGAAAGTGATCCAATGCACCTGGTCAGAATCCACAAATGGCCACTGGACGCTGGTCTTAATGCAGGGGACTCTGGCCAGCTCCTTTGTACCTGTAGAAATTAGGGCATCTCTTCTTGAAGCAGTAGAAGACAGGCAAAGTCCTTTTAGTGGCCCAAGTGTGCAGCTGGTGCAGTCCTTCAGAGTGCAGTGTCCAGGTGCAGGTGAGGGGACCAGCAGGGCAGTCCTTTTTTTTCTCTGTCTTGGTCCTTGTAGGGCTCTGAGGTGTGGATACAGTTCTGCCATATTTATCATTGTACCTGGGGTGGAAAGCAGGGAGATCCTGGTTGTCCAATCACAGGCAGACCCCTTCCTCTTTGATGACCACTTCCTGGGAAGTGTGGCAAAAATCAATCCCAGGGAGCAACATTCTTCAAAAGTCCAACATTGCTGAAAGTGATTTTTAGAGGTTAGATATGGCTAAGCCCACACACCGGTTTGGCTACAAAACTTAAACACACCTCTCTCATCCCCTCTCCCAATCTAATCAAGAGGGTGCCTAATTGTCTGGAGTTGCAGGACATGATGGAAGTTCTGAGTTGCTCCAAATGTCCTTCTCTGCCTTTGAAGACCAGTTTGGCTTCTCTCCCCCCATCCTGTTTGACCACCTACTAAGGCAAATCTCCTCCCGAGGCACATCTTTTGTGTGTGGACCCAGGCCATTTCACAGAGGCTCGCCAATCAGAAAAGGCACTACAGAGCTGAAGTTAAATAAAGTTAATAAAGTTGAATAAAGTCTCCCCATTCTAGCCTACGGAGGCCATTCTCTACAGTGAGTGAAAAAAATAATTTGACTATTATACCTCACCAGGGCTTATAAAACAATTTTTACATGGTCCCTGCTTATATTTACATGGCACCCAACCGTAGGGGCTGAAGAGGCACACCTTAGGGTGACTTATATATAAAGATAAGGTAGTTTAAGATTTTCGAAGTACTTTTGATTCCAAAGTCGAAATTGCATATAACTTTAGTTTAAAAGCAGCCAGCAAGACAGGTCTGCCTTTAGAATGACACTGGGCACCTCAGTAGTGAACCTATGGGGGCACTACCTCTGCTGGGGTCCCTAAACCTACATGCTCTACCATATACTTTGGACTTATAAATAGCTTGACATAGCCAATTATAATTAGCCTAATAACAGGCCCTGGGACTGGTTAGCAGTACCGAGGGCACCATCAGAGTCAGGAAAACACCAGCAAAAAGTGAAAACTGTGGGAACAAAGTTAGGGAGCCTCTGCAATCGACCCTGTTTTCGCACATTTATTTGTAACCAAAATATTATTTAATGATAACTATATTTCTTGAAAGAAAATACTGCCTATATTGACAATTACCCCAATATCCCAGTAGGCCCTAATTTAGGTAATCATGCAACAGTAACAGCTCACTTGAGTTTATCAGTTAGCAATATAGCACACATCCCGCCACATCTTCTGAAACATTACATCTAAAGATACTACTACCCTTGGTCTACAGACAAAGCAACCATTGATAGCTAATTATGAATCTGAGTACAGCAAATATGCATAAAAATAGATTATAGCACCATTTGGTCTGCAACCACACTATCATTCAGTCAGTTAAATGTTTATTCTATTAATCACATCGATTACAAAAAGAAAAATATGACATTCAAAGTATTGTTAAAAAAGAGCAACCTCACTGTATCTGAGACATTAATTGTATTTTGTTTGTCATTGTAAGCTATTTGTGCCTATGTGTCAAATGTGTTCACCTCCAAACCCCCCAAAAAACCTATAGCTTGTTAACATAAATAATTATATTGTTAACTATGACAATGACATATGAAAATGAGCATTATCTTTACAGAGCACATCTAGTAAGATGAAATATGTAATTGTGACCTATTTGTGGCTTAAAAGTAGAAACAGTTTTACATTGGAAAAATATAAATTAATTATTACTGGAAGTCTAAGTTAATAATGACACATGCATTTACAATGATTGTCAAAACGAAGAAATGAATGGCATGTGAAATTTGAAAGTATGGCAAATGATTTGCATAATGACAATATAATTGTTTGCAGATTTTCCCATCAAATGTTAAATATAGAACCAACGCAAAATTAATATGTGTTACACTACTACAGGGACATCTACAAACTAGGCTATAAAGGAGTTTTACACTATGAATGAGTGGAAGTTGTGGTTTAAGAGGTGTATGAACATGTTATTTGTAGAGTGTCACATAGACATTGCACGGGAAATATTAATTAATATGGGGAGAGCAAAAAATAGCTCATGGGAAGACCTTAAGAGTGATATGGGTAGAAAAACTGGCAGGAGCAAAGCTGAGAAATTGTTAGTGGTCATGTTGCACGTGGCCAAGAGGGCCTTTCTTGAGAATATACATTTCATTTTTTAGACTGAAGGACAGGAATGACATGCAGGAGAGGGGCTATGGTGAAAATTCAAGACTTTAGATCAAATATATAACCGTAGGTATCCAGAACAATAAAACGCAAACATGTGGCTTATTGCTAGCTAAGTTTCAATGGAAATTTGGAATACCACTATGATGTTAAAAATAGTAAAAAATATCTTAAGAGCAGGGCCACTGCAATTATGCAACGGTGTGGCTGTGGCGATTTATACATAATTATAGATTTTCTGCATTTGCCACATAATCAATCATCTGCCACCTAATCTGTTTATTTTAACAAATAAAAAAATCATCTCAAGTGGTTCAAAAGATTCTAAAATGCAGTGACACTTGTTGCTGCACAGTGGAAGGCCCTTTGCAAAGTTGGACAAGTCACCATTCTGTTGTTTGTGTAGTATTTTGTGAGTTATGAATGACAGAACCCTTTTGGCTCCTGATGGACTCTGTAAAACTGTGATGTCAATGTTAGATCATAATGAAGTAAATGCAAGTTTAGAATGTTGAGTTTGCTGTCACATGTAGATGAACAAAGACGTCTAAAACAGCTGTGTGTTTGGCGTAGTCATTAGCGGATACTCAGGCTGGGGACAAGATAGGGGTTAAGTTACCCAAAGATCACAGTGCTCTCCCAGAGAGTTTGCCGTGGGGCAAGCAAATTGCTTTTGCGTGCCACGAGTGCCTTCTTCGAAGTGCAGAATCAATATTTGGCATAAGTGGAGTTAAAGCTCATTTCCAGCTGGTGTAAAGCATTTGAAGATAACTAAAGCTTCACTGAGAATTCTACACATCGTTTGCCAAGAACCTGCTAGCAAGGCCATAAAGAGAGTTATTATGCTACTACCCAACATAAAACTATACATCACATGGAGTAATAATACTGAAGGCAGAGATCAACCAGGTTTCAAAAGCATGAAAGGATGCTTGAAAACAAGTCAGTTCAGATACAATAAACAGTCATCTTCTTACCAGAATAAATTAAAGAGAGTCATCATGTCCCAGCACTGGGGAAGTGGACCAAGGAAAAGTGCCTAGGGTTGGGCTTAAGGAGCTGTCCATGCCCGAACCAATACATCATCAAAGTTGCTGAGTGGGGCCTAAAACAACTCCACAGGTCTTTAAAGACTGAAAGGCCAAAAGCAGCCATCAGAACAATGAATGGAGACCAAGAAGAAAGTCACAGCCAGCATGTCGCAATGCCTTAGAGATGGTACGGATGAAGCAGATCTTAGTGGACAGCAGACAATATCAGAGAGAACTCATTTATCATTGGCAACCAATCCTGGAAATAATTATAATACCGCTACTTTCCTGAAACCACCACCACCATTTGTTACTGCCAAAAAGCAAAATATTGGTGATAGATGGCTTGCTTGGATAGAAACATTTCATGATGCACTAGAAGAAAACAATAACAAATACCTTAAGAATCTCACTGGTGAAAAGTAAAATTCATTAAGAAAATGCTGCAAGCTGCTGAGTTCTATACTGTCAAAGAAAGGAAGTCTTGAATCTCATATTCAATCCAATGCCAAATGTAGGTTACAAAAGCTACATCTTCAGTCAAGAATGACAGAGAGTTGGTGAAACCATAGACAAATTTATTGCAAGACTAGATACGCTCATCAACCACTGTCAGTTCAATTATTTAAAGATGAGGACGCAATGCGTCTCAGAGTTATTGATGGATGCCTATCAGATTCATGCAGACAAACAAAGCTAAGAGAAGCTCTTCACCTGGAGCCAGTTCTCTTGGCTGCCAGAGTTAAAGAGTATGCGAATTGACAAGCTGCTGAAATGGAGGTCCCCAAAGGGAGTCATTCATGAACATGAAAAGTAAGCAAAAGCACAAGGCTGAAGCTTCCAAATGTCCTGATTTGGAGTTTGGCTAGGGGTTACACCGTCACAAACATGACGGATATCACGTCCACCGTATTACGATCTCCATAGGTGTAGGAGGCTGGACTGGCTTGTAGTGAGTACCAAGGGGTACTTGCACCTTGCACCATGCCCAGTTATCCCTTATTAGTGTATAGGGTGTCTAGCAGCTTAGGCTGATAGATAATGGTAGCTTAGCAGAGCAGCTTAGGCTGAACTAGGAGACGTGTGAAGCTACTACAGTACCACTTAGTGTCATATGCACAATATCATAAGAAAACACAATACACAGTTATACTAAAAATAAAGGTACTTTATTTTTATGACAATATGCCAAAGTATCTTAGAGTGTACCCTCAGTGAGAGGATAGGAAATATACACAAGATATATATACACAATAGCAAAAATATGCAGTATAGTCTTAGAAAACAGTGCAAACAATGTATAGTTACAATAGGATGCAATGGGGAAACATAGGGATAGGGGCAACACAAACCATATACTCCAAAAGTGGAATGCGAACCACGAATGGACCCCAAACCTATGTGACCTTGTAGAGGGTCGCTGGGACTATTAGAAAATAGTGAGAGTTAGCAAAATATCCCTCCCCAAGACCCTGAAAAGTGAGTGCAAAGTGCACTAAAGTTCCCCTAAGGACAAAGAAGTCGTGTTAGAGAAATAATGCAGGAAAGACACAAACCAGCAATGCAACAACTATGGATTTCCAATCTAGGGTACCTGTGGAACAAGGGGACCAAGTCCAAAAGTCACAAGCAAGTCGGAGATGGGCAGATGCCCAGGAAATGCCAGCTGTGGGTGCAAAGAAGCTTCGACTGGACAGAAGAAGCTGAGGTTTCTGCAGGAACGAAAAGGGCTAGAGTCTTCCCCTTTGGTGGACGGATCCCTCTTGCCTTGGAGAGTCGAGCAGAAGTGTTTTCCCGCCGGAAGGACGCCAACAAGCCTTGCTAGTTGCAAATTGTGCGTTTGGCGTTTTTGGATGCTGCCGGGGCCCAGGAGGGATCAGGAGGTCGCAAATTGGACCTGAAGAGAGAGGGGACGTCGAGCAAGACAAAGAGCCCTCACTGAAGCAGGTAGCACCCGGAGAAGTGCCAGAAACAGGCACTATGAGGATGCGTGAAACAGTGCTCGCCGAAGTTGCACAAAGGAGTCCCACGTCGCCGGAGACCAACTTAGAAAGTCGTGCAATGCAGGTTAGAGTGCCGTGGACCCAGGCTTGGTTGTGCACAAAGGATTTCCACCGGAAGTGTACAGGGGCCGGAGTAGCTGCAAAGTCGCGGTTCCCAGCAATGCAGCCCAGCGAGGTGAGGCAAGGACTTACCTCCACCAAACTTGGGCTGAAGAGTCACTGGACTGTGGGGGGTCACTTGGACAGAGTCGCTGGATTCGAGTGACCTCGTTCGTCGTGCTGAGAGGAGACCCAAGGGACCGGTAATGCACCTTTTTGGTGCCTGCGGTTGCAGGGGGAAGATTCCGTCGACCCACGGGAGATTTCTTCTGAGCTTCTGGTGCAGAGAGGAGGCAGGCTACCCCCACAGCATGCACAAGCAGGAAAACAGTTGAGAAGGCGGCAGGATCAGCGTTACAGAGTTGCAGTAGTCGTCTTTGCTACTATGTTGCAGGTTTGCAGGCTTCCAGCGCGGTCAGCAGTCGTTTCCTTATCAGAAGGTGAAGAGAGAGATGCAGAGGAACTCGGATGAGCTCTTGCATTCGTTTTCTGAGGTTTCCCCAGAGACAGAGACCCTAAATAGCCAGAAAAGAGGGTTTGGCTACCTAGGAGAGAGGATAGGCTACTAACACCTGAAGGAGCCTATCAGCAGGAGTCTCTGACGTCACCTGGTGGCACTGGCCACTCAGAGCAGTCCAGTGTGCCAGCAGCACCTCTGTTTCCAAGATGGCAGAGGTCTGGAGCACACTGGAGGAGCTCTGGACACCTCCCAGGGGAGGTGCAGGTCAGGGGAGTGGTCACTCCCCTTTCCTTTGTCCAGTTTCGCGCCAGAGCAGGGGCTAAGGGCTCCCTGAACCGGTGTAGACTGGCTTATGCAGAATTGGGCACCTCTGTGCCCAACAAAGCATTTCCAGAGGCTGGGGGAGGCTACTCCTCCCCTGCCTTCACACCATTTTCCAAAGGGAGAGGGTGTCACACCCTCTCTCAGAAGAAGTTCTTTGTTCTGCCATCCTGGGCCAGGCCTGGCTGGACCCCAGGAGGGCAGATGCCTGTCTGAGGGGTTGGCAGCAGCAGCAGCTGCAGTGAAACCCCAGGAAGGGCAGTTTGGCAGTACCAGGGTCTGTGCTACAGACCACTGGGATCATGGGATTGTGCCAACTATGCCAGGATGGCATGGAGGGGGCAATTCCATGATCATAGACATGTTACATGGCCATATTCGGAGTTACCATTGTGAAGCTACATATAGGTAGTGACCTATATGTAGTGCACGCGTGTAATGGTGTCCCCGCACTCACAAAGTTCAGGGAATTGGCTCTGAACAATGTGGGGGCACCTTGGCTAGTGCCAGGGTGCCCTCACACTAAGTAACTTTGCACCCAAACTTTACCAGGTAAAGGTTAGACATATAGGTGACTTATAAGTTACTTAAGTGCAGTGTAAAATGGCTGTGAAATAACGTGGACGTTATTTCACTCAGGCTGCAGTGGCAGGCCTGTGTAAGAATTGTCAGAGCTCCCTATGGGTGGCAAAAGAAATGCTGCAGCCCATAGGGATCTCCTGGAACCCCAATACCCTGGGTACCTCAGTACCATATACTAGGGAATTATAAGGGTGTTCCAGTAAGCCAATGTGAATTGGTAAAATTGGTCACTAGCCTGTTAGTGACAATTTAAAAGTAATGAGAGAGCATAACCACTGAGGTTCTGGTTAGCAGAGCCTCAGTGAGACAGTTAGGCACCACACAGGGAACACATACATGCACACCTATGAGCACTGGAGCCCTGTGTGACAGGGTCCCAGTGACACATACATATAGGCCACAACCTTATGAGCACTGGGGTCCTGACTAGCAGGGTCCCAGTGACACATAACAAACATACTGAAAACATAGGCCCTCATTCTGACCTTGGCGGGCGGCGGAGGCCGCCCGCCAAAGTCCCGCCGTCAGGTTACCGCTCCGCGGTCGAAAGACCGCGGCGGTAATTCTGACTTTCCCGCTGGGCTGGCGGGCGGTCGCCTTCAGACCGCCCGCCAGCCCAGCGGGAAAGAGGCTTCCACGATGAAGCCGGCTCGGAATCGAGCCGGCGGAGTGGAAGCTGTGCGACGGGTGCAGTTGCACCCGTCGCGTATTTCACTGTCTGCACAGCAGACAGTGAAATACATGTAGGGGCCCTCTTACGGGGGCCCCTGCAATGCCCATGCCAGTGGCATGGGCACTGCAGGGGCCCCCAGGGGCCCCGCGACCCCCCCTACCGCCATCCGGATCCCGGCGGTCGGACCGCCGGGATCTGGATGGCGGTAGGGGGGGGTCGGAATCCCCGCGGCGGTGCAGCAAGCTGCGCCGCCGTGGAGGATTCAATGGGGCGGCGGTACACTGGCGGGAGCCCACCAGTGGTGCCGGTCCGACCGCGGCTTTACCGCCGCGGTCGGAATCCCCATTGGAGCACCGCCGGCCTGTCGGCGGTGCTCCCGCGGTCCTCCGCCCTGGCGGTCTTTGACCGCCAGGGTCAGAATGACCGCCATAGTGTTTTCACTATGAGCACTGGGGCCTAGCCATCAGGATCCCAGTGAGACAGTGAAAACAGTGACAAACATCCTGACATACACTCACAAACAGGCCAAAAGTGGGGGTAACAAGGCTAGAAAGAGGCTACTTTCTCACACAACCCCCCCCAAACGAAGGACAATAAGGCTAACCTTGACCAGTTGAGACTTTATTGTCTAAGTGGTGATAAGTAGAGAGTAGCTCTGCCATAGACTGGTTACTCCCTTTATCATCCACTATATGGTTACTTCCCTGTGGGGATGTAAACCACCCTGTTTGAAGTTTTTTAGCTAAGCAACAATGTGAAGATGTATTTTCAGAGTTTCTATCAGTAAGTTTTAGTTTAGAGCAGTGGGAATTGTCCACTGCACCTATTTGTAATGATGGAAATGCCAGACAGGGATGCTGTCTCAATAAAGCCATAGCTGGGCAAAAACTTTGTCCATATGGCTGGAAGAGAGAACAGGGATGCTGTTTCTCTTTAGTTGGAGCAGGGCAGGGATGCTGTCCTATGAGCTCCACACTAGGGCAGGGATGCTGTCCTAAGTGTTGTGAGGCAGTGCAGGGTTTCTGCACTAAAGTTTCTCTGGGAGGGTTGGAGGGATGCTCCATGTTAACTAAAATGGTGCTCTTTTTGTCACCAATGTTAGTTATCACACAGAGAGGTACTTCTACCTCAGGGAGTCCAGCTTTGCCAGCTGATGATTCCCTTGGAACAGGTGCCACCCCAGGAGAGGTTTCTCCCACCACAGGAATGGTATCCTGAATGGTAGGGTGGTTAGGGGATACTGTGATACCCTTTTTACCTGTTGATGGAGAGGGATCCTGAGTTTTCAGGCCTTCTCTCCTTTGCTTTTTCATTTCAGTAGAAATGAGAGGGAACAATTCCTCAGGGATGCCCAGCATGGCTGCATGGGCATAAAACTCTACATCAGCCCAACCTGAGGCCTCTAGGTCATTACCTAAGAGACAGTCTACAGGTAAGCTAGGTGATACCACCACCTGCTTAGGGCCAGTAACTCCACCCCAACTAAACTGAATTATAGCTAAGGGAAGAAACTTAGTGGAGTTATGGACATCAATAATCTTATACTGTTGTCCAATGATGTGTTGATCAGGGTGCACTAGGTTTTCAGTCACCAAAGTGATACTGGCACCTGTGTCCCTGTAGGCCAAGGCCTCAACACCATTTATTGAAACTGTCTGCCTGTACTTATCCATTGTAAGGGGACAAGCAGCCAGTGTGGCAAGGCTAATGCCACTAGGTGTGACAGAAACTGTCTTGGGACTGACTACCCCAGTTTCTACTATGGACCCAAAAGTGAACCCAACTACACCCTTAACTTGACTGTTGCCAGCAGTCCCACCACTAGTACCACTACTGCTAGGGGCACTAGAGCTTGATGTATTAGTGGTGGTAGGCTCAGGGGGTTTACCTGGACATGACTTATCCCCTGGCCTATGGCCTCTGTTTTTACACACAAAGCACCAAGGCTTTTTAATGTGTGCAGGTTGAGAAGAAGAGGAAGAATTAGTTTTATCCCCACCCTCTGAAGAGTGTTTAAGATTTGAAGTGGGATCTTTGGTTTTACCCTTATCCCCATGCTTATCTTGAGATTTTTCACCATCTTTCTTCTTATTGCCATCTTTGTCACCCCCTGTATGAACTTTTCTGTTCACCCTTGTTCTGACCCATTTGTCTGCCTTCTTTCCCAATTCTTGGGGAGAGGTCAGATCAGAGTCTACCAGGTACTGGTGCAACAAATCAGACACACAATTATTAAGTATATGCTCTCTCAGGATTGCGTTATACAGGCTTTCATAATCAGTAACTTTACTGCCATGTAACCACCCCTCCAAGGCCTTCACTGAATGGTCAATGAAATCAACCCAGTCTTGTGAAGACTCCTTTTTGGTCTCTCTGAACTTTATCCTGTACTGTTCAGTGGTTAAGCCATAACCATCCAGGAGTGCATTCTTAAGAACTGTAAAATTATTGGCATCATTTTCTTTCACAGTAAGGAGCCTATCCCTACCTTTTCCACTAAATGATAGCCATAGGATAGCAGCCCACTGCCTTTGAGGGACATCCTGTACAACACAGGCCCTCTCAAGTGCAGCAAACCACTTGTTAATGTCATCCCCCTCCTTATAAGGGGGAACTATCTTGTGCAGATTCCTGGAATCATGCTCTTTTGCAGGATGACTATGGGGAATACTGCTGCTGCCACCATGGGTATCTAAACCCAACTTCTGTCTTTCCTTCTCTAATTCAAAAGACTGTCTATCCAAATCCAGCTGTTGCTTTTTAAGCTTCAGTCTGGTTTGTTCCACCCTCAACTTATTGAGTTCCCTCTCTAACATTCTGTCATCAGGGTTGGTGGGAGGGACATTCCTAGAAACAGAGCTATGATGGGAATGAACAGAAGGAGACCTGTCCCTTACAGAAGCCACCCTAACAGCTTGGTTAACAGAAACATTACTACCAGTATGGTGAGAATAAATGCTTTTGCTATGATGTGAGACAACACTATTTGTATGGTGTGGCTCATCATCATTCCCAACTATGCTAGACTGTCTAGTAATGGGCAGGCTAGGGAGTTTCTTTCCTGAATCTTTTCCTGGGGGAGTCCCTGAATCAGATTGAGAACTATTAGGTACTTTTTCAACAGATGGGGCACCTATGGCCTTATCCTGTTCTCTAAGCATGTTAAGTAACAGTTCCAAGGAAGGATTCTTCCCTACACTCAAAACTCTCTCTATACAGAGACTCCTTGCTCTTTTCCAGCTAAGGTTGTCATATGCAAGTTTGGACAGATCACCATTTTGGCCTGTGCCAGACATTTTTAGAGAGAGTTAAAGTGATAGAAAAAGAGAAAAAAGTTTTCAGAACTTTTTGGAAAGACAGAAAAAAAGTTTTTAAACTTTTAAGAACTTTTTTAAAGTTTAGAGGTACTTTTCAGCACTTAGAAAAGAGTGAAAAGAGGAAATGCAAAACTTTTTGGCTATGTGTATATACACTGACCTTGTTTTGTATATTTTTCTCTTATGAAAAGTACAATGACAAGAGTGGTAAGTAGTCTCAAGCACTTATCCCACCACTGCACAACCAATGTAGGAGGCTGGACTGGCTTGTAGTGAGTACCAAGGGGTACTTGCACCTTGCACCAGGCCCAGTTATCCCTTATTAGTGTATAGGGTGTCTAGCAGCTTAGGCTGATAGATAATGGTAGCTTAGCAGAGCAGCTTAGGCTGAACTAGGAGACGTGTGAAGCTACTACAGTACCACTTAGTGTCATATGCACAATATCATAAGAAAACACAATACACAGTTATACTAAAAATAAAGGTACTTTATTTTTATGACAATATGCCAAAGTATCTTAGAGTGTACCCTCAGTGAGAGGATAGGAAATATACACAAGATATATATACACAATAGCAAAAATATGCAGTATAGTCTTAGAAAACAGTGCAAACAATGTATAGTTACAATAGGATGCAATGGGGAAACATAGGGATAGGGGCAACACAAACCATATACTCCAAAAGTGGAATGCGAACCACGAATGGACCCCAAACCTATGTGACCTTGTAGAGGGTCGCTGGGACTATTAGAAAATAGTGAGAGTTAGCAAAATAACCCTCCCCAAGACCCTGAAAAGTGAGTGCAAAGTGCACTAAAGTTCCCCTAAGGACAAAGAAGTCGTGTTAGAGAAATAATGCAGGAAAGACACAAACCAGCAATGCAACAACTGTGGATTTCCAATCTAGGGTACCTGTGGAACAAGGGGACCAAGTCCAAAAGTCACAAGCAAGTCGGAGATAGGCAGATGCCCAGGAAATGCCAGCTGCGGGTGCAAAGAAGCTTCGACTGGACAGAAGAAGCTGAGGTTTCTGCAGGAACAAAAAGGGCTAGAGACTTCCCCTTTGGTGGACGGATCCCTCTCGCCTTGGAGAGTCGTGCAGAAGTATTTTCCCGCTGGAAGGACGCCAACAAGCCTTGCTAGTTGCAAATCGTGCGTTTGGCGTTTTTGGATGCTGCCGGGGCCCAGGAGGGACCAGGAGGTCGCAAATTGGACCTAAAGAGAGAGGGGACATCGAGCAAGACAAAGAGTCCTCACTCAAGCAGGTAGCTCCCGGAGAAGTGCCAGAAACAGGCACTACGAGGATGTGTGAAACAGTGCTCGCCGAAGTTGCACAAAGGAGTCCCACGTCGCCGGAGACCAACTTAGAAAGTCGTGCAATGCAGGTTAGAGTGCGGTGGACCCAGGCTTGGCTGTGCACAAAGGATTTCCACCGGAAGTGCACAGGGGCCGCAGTAGCTGCAAAGTCGCGGTTCCCAGCAATGCAGCCCAGCGAGGTGAGGCAAGGACTTACCTCCACCAAACTTGGGCTGAAGAGTCACTGGACTATGGGGGGTCACTTGGACAGAGTCGCTGGATTCGAGGGACCTCGCTCGTCGTGCTGAGAGGAGACCCAAGGGACCAGTAATGCAGCTTTTTGGTGCCTGCGGTTGCAGGGGGAAGATTCCGTCGACCCACAGGAGATTTCTTCGGAGCTTCTGGTGCAGAGAGGAGGCAGGCTACCCCCACAGCATGCACAAGCAGGAAAACAGTCGAGAAGGCGGCAGGATCAGCGTTACAGAGTTGCAGTAGTCGTCTTTGCTACTATGTTGCAGGTTTGCAGGCTTCCAGCGCGGTCAGCAGTCGTTTCCTTATCAGAAGGTGAAGAGAGAGATGCAGAGGAACTCGGATGAGCTCTTGCATTCGTTATCTGAAGTTTCCCCAGAGACAGAGACCCTAAATAGCCAGAAAAGAGGGTTTGGCTACCTAGGAGAGAGGATAGGCTACTAACACCTGAAGGAGCCTATCAGCAGGAGTCTCTGACGTCACCTGGTGGCACTGGCCACTCAGAGCAGTCCAGTGTGCCAGCAGCGCCTCTGTTTCCAAGATGGCAGAGGCCTGGAGCACACTGGAGGAGCTCTGGACACCTCCCAGGGTGGTCACTCCCCTTTCCTTTGTCCAGTTTCGCGCCATAGCAGGGGCTAAGGGGTCCCTGAACCGGTGTAGACTGGCTTATGCAGAATTGGGCACCTCTGTGCCCAACAAAGCATTTCCAGAGGCTGGGGGACGCTACTCCTCCCCTTCCTTCACACCATTTTCCAAAGGGAGAGGGTGTCACACCCTCTCTCAGAGGAAGTTCTTTGTTCTGCCATCCTGGGCCAGGCCTGGCTGGACCCCAGGAGGGCAGATGCCTGTCTGAGGGGTTGGCAGCAGCAGCAGCTGCAGTGAAACCCCAGGAAGGGCAGTTTGGCAGTACCAGGGTCTGTGCTACAGACCACTGGGATCATGGGATTGTGCCAACTATGCCAGGATGGCATGGAGGGGGCAATTCCATGATCATAGACATGTTACATGGCCATATTCGGAGTTACCATTGTGAAGCTACATATAGGTAGTGACCTATATGTAGTGCACGCGTGTAATGGTGTCCCCGCACTCACAAAGTTCAGGGAATTGGCTCTGAACAATGTGGGGGCACCTTGGCTAGTGCCAGGGTGCCCTCACACTAAGTAACTTTGCACCCAACCTTTACCAGGTAAAGGTTAGACATATAGGTGACTTATAAGTTACTTAAGTGCAGTGTAAAATGGCTGTGAAATAACGTGGACGTTATTTCACTCAGGCTGCAGTGGCAGGCCTGTGTAAGAATTGTCAGAGCTCCCTATGGGTGGCAAAAGAAATGCTGCAGCCCATAGGGATCTCCTGGAACCCCAATACCCTGGGTACCTCAGCACCATATACTAGGGAATTATAAGGGTGTTCCAGTAAGCCAATGTGAATTGGTAAAATTGGTCACTAGCCTGTTAGTGATAATTTAAAAGTAATGAGAGAGCATAACCACTGAGGTTCTGGTTAGCAGAGCCTCAGTGAGACAGTTAGGCACCACACAGGGAACACATACATGCACACCTATGAGCACTGGAGCCCTGTGTGACAGGGTCCCAGTGACACATACATATAGGCCACAACCTTATGAGCACTGGGGTCCTGACTAGCAGGGTCCCAGTGACACATAACAAACATACTGAAAACATAGTGTTTTCACTATGAGCACTGGGGCCTAGCCATCAGGATCCCAGTGAGACAGTGAAAACAGTGACAAACATCCTGACATACACTCACAAACAGGCCAAAAGTGGGGGTAACAAGGCTAGAAAGAGGCTACTTTCTCACAATAGGCTGTTATGGGATAGTAATATGTAAAATGGGATATTTGTCACGTTTGTGATGGAGTAACCCCCGCTGCCAAACTCAAAATCAGGCCAAAAGTGATGTCACCATGTTAAAAGAAGTTGTGTTTCAGGTGTGGATTTTTGTTTTCACACAAAATTAAATGTCCCGCCATTAGACAGATATGTAAAAACAGTGGGAAGGAGAACCATTTTTTAATGGTTTGCAAGGTGAAGGAAAAAAGAAATGCGTCATGACGATAGGACAAAATGGCTGCCTGAACTTTCCAAAAGTGAGATTCAAAACACACCCACAACACCACTTAAGACAAATCGACACAATCGAAGTTCAACATCATCTAAATCGTTGTTGAAAAGCTTTGCAATATCAATATCAAGTGAAAGGGGAGAACATGAATGTGCAGTGTCGATGCTTACCTCAGAAAAATGTGCGCTTGTTGGACTTGCTACATTTGAAGAAAATACCAATCAAAGAAAATTTGACATGAGAAAAGCACCAAAGTCATTCAAACATTGTCTGAAGATTACAATGAATAAACATTGTTGTTCAATACCATTCAGTATCAATAGTTGTGTGTCAATAAACATTATGCCTGCAAAGAAATATAATCAACGATCTCCACTGCCACCATTGAGGCCATCGAAAACAAAAGTGTAGACATGGGCTGCATCTTCACCATTGAAAAGTCAAGGTTCATTTGAATGTGCTAGCGCCCATTTATATGCTTCAAGGTATGGTGCCAAATGCCTGTTTTCCCAGTTTCAGATCAGAGTACAGCTGCTGATATGGAACTTATCTCAGTGAACTACAATAAGAATGCTCATCACGAAATACTGAGTCAGTTCACTTTGTTGTTCTATGAGTTAGGAAAACCCAAGACTATGATAGTATAATTGCATGTCAATGAGGATGTACGTCCTGTTGCTCAAACACACAGACATATTGCATTTCATTTACAAGAAGCTGTTGAAAAGGAACTTGAAATGTTAAATAAACACATTATTATTGAGCGTTTTACTGGTCCAGGGCCATGAGTTGCTGGTGGGCTTACCCCATGTGGCCATGAGTTTCTCCCATAGTGTTAATACCCAAAGGAAAAGTGAATGAGCTGTAAGCATCTCTTTGGGTATGCATCAAGCAAACAAGGCAATTGAGAGATAATAACGTCCAGGTCTTCATATTGCTGACATGATAACACAATTGAATGGTATGCAGATCGTCTCTCACCTTGTCTTCAATAAAGGATATTATCAGTTGGAACTCGAGGAGAATTGCAGGTACACTGCAACCTTTTCTACACATATTTGGATTTCGACAGAGGGGTTACTCTGTCACAACAGTGATGGAGAGCCCACCCACCGAAATCTAAATCCTATTGTTTCCTATTAGATTTAGCATTCAGGGATGTCCACCACCGTTGTAAAAAAGTAAACCCTCCACAAAAATCAAAATCAGGCCCCAAGTATCGGTGTGTCATAAGATGCAGAGCTTTTTCAAGATGTTATTCCACGTATCAGACAGGCTGTCATGAATGCTTTCTACCATATGATGACATATTAGTTTTCAGAGCTATACAGAAGGAGCATGAGAAAGCTTTCAAGCAACTGTGTCATTTATTTATGGATGCAGGTTTTACTTTAAATTCTGAGAAATGTGTATTCAATAAGACAAAGCTAACGTTCTTTGGCCATATCTTTTTTGATGGAGGTATGACAACCCGTCCAGCTAAAGTGCAAGCATTGCAAACTGGCAGCCCCCTACAAGATGTTTCCATGGGGCGTTCGTTTCTTGGCATGGCCAGTTAATGTTCCAGATACAAACAAGATTTTGCTACTGTTAGTGCTCCATTGAGAGACTTGATGAAAAAGGACACTTCAGTTCATTGGTCACATTGGTAAGAGAATCAAACAAGCTATTGAGAATGCTACTGAGAAAGGCATATTTTAATCCAAAGCTCCATTTAGAAGTTGTTGGTAATGCTAGCCTAGCCTTGCAATGCACTGCTAACATCTAAATGCTTAAAAACATTTAGTAGGATATGCAAGCAAACATTTGTCCCAAACTGAACATGCTTATTTACAGCCTGCGAAAGAAAGTTTAGCAGTGGTGTGGGCTTGCAAACATTTCCATGTGTTCCTAAATGAAAGATGTTTACACTTGTGACAGATCATCAAACATTGTTGTCCATCTTTGTCAATTCAGAGACCAAGATGCCTCCTCTCATTGAACTTTGGGGTCTATGATTTCAAGAATACAATTACAAAATCGTGCACCATCCAGGGAATGATCAGATGCCTGAAAACTACATCTACAGAATACCTATACAGTGTTATGATGCCCAGCCAACACTGCTGAAGCCTACATGCATTTCATTGTGAAATCAAACACCCCAGCTGCCATTTAGCTGGAGCAAATTGTCACTACCATGAGTCAAGATAGTCATATGTTGAAAACGAAATCAGTCTTTGAACCAATAGACTCAACCTCTTGCTAGTAACTGTCAAGGAGACCAGATCCTCAGGGCTTGCGCATGTTCCCAACATGTTCACCTCTTGGCAGCTCCGAACTCCACTAGTTATGTAGCACAGATTTAAAGAATGGCCAAGTTGGGGAATGGGTTTTGGGTTGGAAGAGCGGGGAAGGAGACCTGTGGAAGCAAGAGTTAAACAACACAATTGCAAGATTAATCACTATGACTTTCAATAAGTTTTGTTTCAAATAAACACATGCTGAAAACATGAATGGGCTAAGGCTTCACTATAACTAGGCCTCAAGAATCTAGGTACCTGGAAATCAAGAAAGGTTATGCAAGGTTTTCTCATGAACATTCCAAAATTAACATATTGTATTTTGAACAATCAACTCTCTCTAAAACACTTCTTAGAATAATCTCTGCATTGTAGCAAGAATCAAAGAGCACATTTTTTTTTCTCTGCATGAATGAACTGTACAAGTACCATGAATAACACTGCTACGTCACTCTCTGATTAAGAGTTTCAAGACTCAAATGCTCAGGGAATATTATGCACCTTAATCATCCAGGTTTCAATGTCTAAAAATGATTGCGCACTCCGCCGATCTGTGTTTCAAAAGTTAAACACCAGAAATGAATTGCGCACTCTGTTGCCGATTCGAACACCTACATTCACATGCAATGAAATGATCACGCACACTGCCGATCTATGATTCAAGAGTTAAATGCCGGGAAAGAATCGCACACACGGTTCCCGATTCGATTATCAGGAACCAAATGCCATGAAAGGATCGCGCGCACTGCCGATCTGAATGCCAAGAAGTAAATGCCAGGATTGAATCACACACACTGTTGCCGATTCGGAATTCACAATAAAAATGCCATGAAATGGTCGCGCACACTGCTGATCTGAATGCCAAGAAGTAAATGCCTGGAATGAATCACGCACACTGTTGCCGATTCGGAATTCATGATTCAAATGCCATGAAATGATCGCACACACTGCCGATCTGAATGCCAAGAAGTAAATGCCTGGAATGAATCGTGCACACTGTTGCCGATTCAGAATTCACAATACAAATGCCATGAAATGATCATGCACACTGCAGATCTGAATGCCAAGAAGTAAGTGCCTGGAATGAATCGCGCACACTGTTGCCGATTCGGAATTCACGATTCAAATGCCATGAAAACAATCGCACACGCGATTTCAAGATTAGGCCCAAAACTCGAGTGTCACTGGAAAACAGAGTCGGGGTCCTAACCCGACCTCCGCCTTACTGCCCTGATTGAAGATCACCAAATAAATGAGAGCAGGCCTGGAAATGACTGGATAGGCCTCCGGGACAGGAGGTCTGGAAAATACTGCTGCTCTGCACCAGGACCGCTGAATAGTGAGCATGTGGAGCTGGGCTGGCTCCCTTATATAGAGCCAAGCCCCACCCATGAGCCACACCCAACCATGCTGCAAGAAAGGCTTCTAGAAAGTCTTGGAATAAAGGACCACACCCTGTAGTCCTACAAATGAACAATGAATTACAAACAGCATTAATGACTTTTCAAGATAAAAGCTCTGCAATGCAAAAGGTTAACATACTGCATAGAAACATAATGCATGAAAAATGCCTTTGCATAAGGACTGGGTTTTTGCATGTATGTCGCCCGTAGAGCACGCACTGTCCTGATGTTGACAGTATCAGTGAATATCAAAGGTTTAAAAATCTCAGAGATGAACTGTTCTTGACTCAAGAAAGCATTATCCTGAGATGTTTGAGAATTGTTATTCCAGAGAGTCTGCAACAACAAATAATCAAAGTGGCCCTTAAAGGACATCGTGGGAATGCTGCCACAAATCAAGCTCTCCAAGACAGATTCTAGTTTCTTCTTCTCGATGACAGATGTGACCAAGATTTGAAGGCCTGTCATCTATGCAACTGCCAGTCATTGAAAACCACTCAACACACCTTAAGTATGTCAGGGTTGCCAAAGCATGTATGGGAAATAATTATTGTGAAATCTTTCAGTCCTTTTGACAATGGGCATCATCTGCTGAATACTCAATTTTCCATAAATAGAAGATTTCTCGTCTATCACTCAAGAGAGTGTCATAGAGAGATTAGATAGCATCTTACTGACATGGGGTGTTCCTGCAATTTTAAGATCTGACAATGGCCTACCTTTCAACGGTCGAGAATTCAAAGATTTTCCCAGCCATCTTTATGTGAAGCATCAGAACTGCACACCTCTTTGGCCACAAGCCAAATGCCTTGTCGAACATTTCATGAGTACTTTGAAGAAAGCTGTTCATAGTGTTGCATTAGAAAATCTCAGCCATAAAACTGTCCTTAACTCCAAGCTTACCGTTCGACCCCTCACCAGACCACAGGTGAAAGCCCTGTAACTTTGATGATTGGGAGAGCCATGAAGATCAAGTTACCTCAATGGAGAAACAAAAGATTACATACTGAGGAACAAACCTGTATTAAGGACTTGGATTGTAAGCGGAAGATGAAGGCCTATGCCCACAAGTGATGACATGCAAAGGCATTTTTACCCTACAGGAAGCTGAATGCTTGTCTGTCAGTCTAGAATTTGTAAATCGAATGCTCCATTGATGCTGAGCCGTTCCATTTCATAATAAAAAAAATAAAAATAAAGAATAAATAGCTAAATAGCGTGCATCCCTTTAATTTGAAAATGAAAACCACAGTAAAGAAATCATAGTGCGTTTCATCAAAACAACCACAATATACTGTATTGAAAGACTGCCAATTTAATAATAAAAAATCTGCAACATAGCAGTCGATCTCAACATGATATATCTAAATATACATCTATATACCTATGTATCTATATCTATATCTATATCGATAGATAGATAGCTAGATGTGCATATATAAATATATATAATACATGCATATAGATATAGATACAGATAAAGATATAGATATAGATAGGTATGTACGTATGTATGTAGATGTACACACCAATCTCCAGGGCCTCATTGCCTCTCTTGTCCAATGCCAGTGGTGCATGTACTGTTAAGGCTCCCCGCACACATAAACAGACTTCCAAGGTATGCAATCGGTGCTCCCAGCGAAAAATATGCACACTCCATCCGTGTGCAGTTCATACGTTAGATTTACTAAATGATTGCTTATGTTGTAAAGTGGACTCGGAAGCGGAACAGAGACCAGAAGCGGAACAGTACTGCGCTGCTGTGCTGCTGTGAGAGAGGGCGCGAGAGGGCTGAGCCGAGAGCTGTGAGCCGGCCGGTGCGCCTGTGTTGGGAACTAGCCGGGTGAGCGTTAGCTGGGTAGGTAGGGACAGCAGGGGATGGGGGGCTATGGCGCAACGCGGGGGCGAACACCTGACACCCTCCCGCTGTCTGCTTGCCTGCCGTTTGCTCCCAGATGCTCCCGGCCCGTCGCTAGTGCTCTTGCTTCGCCGTGTGTGCCTACCAGAACCGCAGGGGCCTGTTCACAGGTTATTCTGGGGTCGGTGCTAGACCAGCTCAGTGCCTCCTTTTGATTTCTCTCACCCCTTGCTGGCCACATGCCCTGGTGCCCCCTGTGTGGAGATGCGCCTTGGGCAGCTCTGAGTGCGGCTTGCAAGGTGCCTGGTGAGCCCCACTCGCCTAGGCCCACCTCTCTACCCAAGCAAGCCAAACCTATGTGCACCAACATCAAAGATGATGCTACAGATAAGAGGACACCAAAGGCAATGAGGTCAGGTAGGCTGCAGAAATCCCCGGCACAGCAAGCGCAGCCCAGCAAGAGAAAGAGGGCATGCCTCAGCGACCCCCCCAGTGGAAATTTAACCAGGAGACATCCAGCCAACGGGCACCCACATGGGTCAGAAGGGCCCCGCAGCAGGGGGATCAATCATCGGCCAACCCAAAATAACATCAAGTTCCAATTTCTCAAAGATGGAGGAGCTGCCATTAATTCCTCCTCTTTCCTGGTCACTGCTTTCCCCATCCCACTGACACCTCCGATTCCCAACAAGAACCCAGGCATACAGCAGGATGGGAGGATGGGGCCCCCAGGCAGCCAGGGGCAACACAGGAACCAGAGCCAATATCTAGTGGCACAATAGCTGGCCCAACAACCACAACAACTACAATAATAACTGCCCTACACAATCTCAGCAGCAAAGCTACCACAGGCAGGTTCAACATCAATGCCATAAGAAACTCCCAAACAACTGGGCATAGAAAAACAAACAGACATGGGTAATGAAGCAAACACGGCAATAAAAGTAGAAATCCTAGAAAGGACCACCCTGTTAGGTGTAAGAAACAATGGGGATGACCTCACCCCCCCTTGGCGGGGAGACTGAGTCCAGAACACCAATACACCACTCAGGGTAAGTTGGAGCATGTGCAGAACACAACAAGCATGAGAAAGCCCTCATTATACAAAAGGAATGAGCAATTTGGGGTGCAACCGGGATCTTCCACAGACAAAGGGCATTAGAGGTCAACAAAGTGGAGCACAACGAGGCAGAAGCTGACCTCAACATAGAGGAAGACTTTGATGACCGATCACAGGAAGAATGGAATGACATCCTCACCTCATACTCATCAGAAAAAGAAAAAGAGTGCCCAACTGCACTTCGAGAACCCCGCACTTCGGCCCCTTATCAAAATCATGGCGGATCCCCCCCAACCGATAGTAAAAGAGAATCTCTTGAGGGAGCAGAAGACAGCGCATGGCCAGCAGTGCTTAGGACCATTCAGTCAATGGCTGATGCACTCAGCTATCACTCAGCTAAGCTGGATGTACAAGTAGAGATCTTGAGCTCAGTAGCAATCTTTGTGTCTGCTATAGATAAGCACTTCAATGACCTCAAGAACATCATCAAGAGGGCGCAAGAAGTTACTAATGATCTTACTCCAAAATGCTGTTGTTGTGCCAATTTTGCCGAACGGAGCCATCTGCCAAATATAGTAGAGGGTGTAATGAAAGAGATGGAAGACAGGAAGGGAGCATATACGATCACGCAACCACAGGAGGACCCACACTACTCATGACAGATAAATATGACAGTTCGAAATCAATGCCACTCCACCTGGAGAAGTGACATCAAACAGTCAAGACCCCTCCCCTCTGAGGAAAACCCCAAATAATGCCAAGAAGGGGAGAAGAACATTATTGAGAAACTCGAAAATAGAGCCAACTGCCAGCAGCAAGAGTACCACCAATGCCATACACCAGCCAGGACAACTAGGGAAAAAAAACATTTCCAAAAGGACTCAAAAGCGGAAATCTCACAAAAAAACTATCCCAGAACTGCATGGCTACAAAACTACCTGACATCTAACTAGTCAGCCCATGGATGCAACACTGGGAGCAATACCCCTGCAACCAACAATGAAGCTGCCCTAGTGGCGCCTTACCCCCACCCAGAGCATGAAATACAGCCACCCACAGCTAACCTCACAGCAAACCCCAATGAGCGTAAGAATCCATGGGGGAAGATGAGCAGCCCTTAGGCAGCCCCAAAGCCAAAGAAAGGACAACCCCAACTCCAGTTCAGAGTGACCTCACCATATGAAAATAAGTGGCAGGAAATCCCAGTGCAGGAAACTTGCCTAACAAAGCAGTGGTCATCTGAGAACAGCCAAGAGGCAACGGGGAGGCAGGGCACCACACCTCAGAGAGGAGTACACATGCTTACCCCACTCACAAAAGGACTGCCACAGGCCCAGGAGCCAGATCAGCTGTCCTTGAATGAAGATGCGAGGTGGCACGTAAGTGTCCTTCAGCCAGACACCAGTGGTACATCCCTGTACAAGCACTGATCAAAATGGCAAAAAGAAGCAACATAGCAACAGCCTTAGTTGGTTCTCTTGAGCACTTAGGACTCGGAGCACTAAATGGCCGATTCAGCAAAGAAATACCCCCCTATCTTTCCATGCTACAAATGGAAACTCACTAATTGATTTCACCTGGGTCTCTCTATCACTATTGCAAATGGTCTCTTCCTTTAAACTGAGTCTAAGGTCCAAAAGTGATTACCTACCACAAGAATTGGCTTTCACTTTGACCCCTGCCTTACACACGACCAACAAGGCACATGCCGACACCAAACACCTGTGCCAGCTGAAAAGAATCGAATTATCAGCTACTTCCCTAGCTCACCTGTCGGAGGAAGCTGACAAGCACTTAAAAGCCTCACACAGAAGAGAACGGTCAACTAAAGACAAAGGGGAGCAATTCACCACAAATGTTGCAGTCACGAGGCACCAACCACCAAGACCCTCAAAGAAGTCCTACTCCTTGCACAGCTAGAGAGGAAAATTTATCAAGCACTCCAATTGGTTGGCCGGTTTCCCGTTCGAGAATGCCACCTCACCAAATTGAAACAAGCAAAAGGAAAGCTGGAACAGGCGGTAAGGGAAATCAGGAGGCTACAGACTGAGAATTTGGGCCAAACTCATCCGGGACATTAAACACAAGAATGCCAGCAAATTCTGGAGCGCTGTAAATGTGCTGAAACACCAACAAGGTCCAGTTTCAGAGGCAAACATCTCAGGGGTGGACTGGGCATCTTTTCTGAAACTACATTTCCAGCAAACCAAAGGCATTGAGGATCTCGCTACCAAACTTGATAACCCAGCCACTGGCAACTCCAGTATTATGGACAGTGAACTAGCCATTTCCTGTGCAGGAACCCAGCGGCTAATAGACAGATTGAGAAAGACGGGATCCCCCGGCCTCAACGGAGTTCTCAGGTCATCCATAAACTGGACCTGCCCTAGTAGTCCGAAGTCATATCCCCCCTCTTCATCCACACCCTGTTTAGCAAATCAATCCTGGAAACTTGGAGGGGACCCATAAGCTCCTCAGTACACAAAGGCAGCGCCAAGTCAAATCCCAACAACTACCCCTGATCTCACTCATAGACAACGAAGCAAAGTACTATGCCAGTGCTCTCCTGGAACATCTGGTCAAGAACCAATAATCTCCCCAAACCAAACAGGGTTTACCAGTAACTCAGGTATGAACACTAACATTATGGCACTATCCCTCAAACTGGACTCCTCAAAGGCCTCAAAGCTCCCACTCTATCTCTGCTCCATTGTCTTCAAAGCAGCCTTTAACAGCATCAATCGAAATAGACTCAGGAAGAAACTCAAATGCTGGCAAATCCCACAGCAAGTGCTGAATGCCATTGAGACCCTGTACTCCAACACGTGGGTTAGGATTAAACTGGACAATGGTTCAAACCTATTCAGGAAGACCCCAACAACGAAAGGCCCAAAACAGGGCTGTGTCTTGGCCCGCATGCTATTCAACCTCTTCACGGCAGACTTCTTAACAGCGCTATCTTCAGTCACCTCCAACGCACCACGCCTGGGAAGCAATTGTCAAACCTGCTTTATGCTGATGATGCTGTGCAGCTCAGCAGAACAAAGGTAGGCATGCAGCTCCTGCTGAAAGCTATGGAAGACTACTCCCTTGAGAACAGGTTACAGATCAACCACAATAAAATTAAAGTCATAATAATTGGCAAGAGATCCCTGAAGGGGGTAACAACCTGGGGGCTGAGTAGAAGTACGGTTGAAGAAACAACAGCATACAAATATCTGGGCCTCCTGTTTGACCATCATGATTCCTTCCTCAAACATAAAGAAGAAATAAGACAAAAGGGGGGCGGACTCTCCATGGGGATACAGACACTGTCAACAAAACTGAACAAGTACACAATCAGCCCACTGCTAGAAGTAGCAAGAGCTAAGGTGATTCCAACTCTAGCCTATGGCAGCATTGCACTCTGCGGCAGGGATGCAGAGGTCATGGATGCCACAGTAGTGAGCATCAAGATGCAAATGTTCAAGCTCCCAAGGCACACATCACCAGCACAGATAAGGCTGGTGTTTGGCCTTCTCAAACAGTCCCTAGCAAGGAGAGCAGCTTTTACCAACTTTTTTCACAAAACAAGGGCTGCGACCACGAACGCCATAAATCATGACATCTGGGAAGAAATAGTGATGAATGCCCGCTCACCAGCAAGAATTTACCTTGACACCTCAGTAAAGCAGCTCATCATTGAAAGCCCATGGACATCAGACCTTAATAATAAACTTTTTTAAACTGTAACCGAAAGAACAATAAAGCTTCTGTCCATCACTGAAGACAAGATAGCCATCGAGAAAGGCACCACTTCTGGCTAGTCCTAAACAGCTATAAGACCCTATCCCCCCAGTCATATCTGGGGAAAGTTATAACCTATAGTTCTCCCAGTAGAAATACATGAGAGTCCATGGCGACGGCCACTAAATGACGGACTTTGCCGGCTGTGCGGGTTAACATGTTCTCCCTGTGGACCAGGACCCTGGAGGAGCACTGTAGGCTTCTAAGACCACTGTGGATCCACCTGGGGGCCCCTACATTTAGACATCCAACACTAATCTGTCTTAATTCTACCAACCAAAACCTGATTGCCCATATGGTGAGATATCTGGAGGGCATGGAGCGCACCCTGGCCAAGGCATTCATGGCTGATTACAAGACTTTGTAACAAGCCTTTTGCCAGGAAGCTAACACTATAAACTCCCAACATCAATTTCACCTGTTTTGAACAAAACTACTCCCACGGTCTAAATTTTTATGGATCCATTTCTTTTAAGCGCGATGGTTTGATTTTATACATTTTATTTTGTGTAAGTGCAATCATTTTCATTAACTCAGTGCACTGGCAATAAAAATTTGATTCGATTTGATTTGATTTAAAAGATTGTGATCATCCCATAATCAGAACGCAAAACAGGATTTTAACACCCAACGTGTTTCGGTGTTCCAGACGCCTTGTTCACGAGTGAAAGACTGTTGATTAGCACAGCATATATCACCAAGTGAGAGGAGTAATAACACAAACAAAGGACACAAAGGTCTCCTGAAAAAAATGTAGTGGCCATTTTGAAATTTGGAAACACATACAAGTGAATTACTTTGCTTCAAAACATTGGAAATATACCTTATATAAAGTCAATGCATTTCTACCCTATGATGTTGGGGTACTCATTTTCTGTCTAATCCTCCACATTAGCAACAATAAACAGGAAACTGAAAATTATACATTGTCTTGTATATGTTTTCAAAATTCTCAATGCTTCTTTGACACCTATATTGAAACAAAGTGGTAAAATTCATTTCTTCCTACTACTCTAATGGATTGAGCAAAAAAATATGGCGTGGTCAATTGTTTCTTTAGAATCACGGCAAGAAGGGCACTGCCAGTCAATTGCTCAAGGATCTCGTACCCATTTGCCTGTAAAAGAATGGCACGGCAAGCTCCTATACCAAAATTGAAGATAGGGATTCCTGGAGGCTGCAAGTTCTATTTCATGCAGGAACTGCTCTTTCACAAACCTATCCTTCAGCATAAAGATGGCAGAAGTCAGGGATCCTAAGTTAGAATGCCCTTGCAAACTGCCCATTTTGTATTGCCAGTAGTCACTCTTGATAGATTGTTTGGCAATCATGCAGGCCTCCCCAATGGCAACCCGTGGTCTCCCATGCCCAATTTTAATAAGGGATGTTTTACATGCCTAAGCCAGGGTATTTTGACTGAGCCTGGGGTACATAGCACTTCTTTAAGGCTTTGTTGGTATGAGTATAACTCTAGTGCTGCACAAAGCCTCAGTCAATAAAGGACGGGCCTTACTCCTATTTTGTCTGAGTTGAATCTAAGTCCCAAATTTAACCTTAGAGGGAGTGGGGGTACTAAAAGGGATACCTAACAATTGTTACATAAATCACATTTCAACAGCCACCAAGTTGGTTGCATCCCTGTGGTCCCACACCTCTGAAGCATAAAGTGCTGCTCCGAGTAATTCCCAAATAATCCAAGAATTCACATGCTCCGGGGGGAATCCTCTGTGACAGTGCCCTGTACAAAATGGTATGAACAAATTAGGCATAACTATGATTAGCTCTGACAACCTACCAATAAGTCCCTTGTATATGGTAAGGCAGGTAGATTTAGGGACCCCAGATGTGGTCTCTTGAGTCATTTTAAAAGCAGGCCTGTCTTACTGGCTGCTTTCAAATTAAAGTTAATCCCCAAAATCGACTTTGGAATTAAAGTACTTCCAAAGTCTCAAACTACCTTATTGTTACATATAGGTCACCCCTAATGTCTACCCTAAGTGCTCCAGGAGTTAGGTGCAATGTAAATATAAGCAGGTACTTTATAAAATATTTTTTATGAGCCCTGGTGAGGGAAAACAGCCAAATCCATTTCCCCATTGTAGTGCATTATCTGCATAGGTTAACATTGGGAGGTTTTATTTAACATTATTACAATATGATTTTCAATAGAAAAGAACAAAATCTTTCAAGTTTGGTATCAAATTAAAAATTAGAGTAAATCCAACAACTTGCTAGGTTTGGAGGTGTTATAACTAGTACTAGAGAAAGAGTTTAGGAACTCTTTCTGAAAGTTACCAAAATCAGCCCTGTAGTGCCCTTTCTTGATAGGTCAGTCTGTGGTAGCCTGGGTCAGGCTACCTTTGTGAGGTGTGATGTGGCCTGGGCTGAAACAAAGGATGCATCTGCTGGGAGGAGAGTTCCTGCAGCAGGTGGCAGAGCAGGATGGGGGGGGGGGGGAGTGTCCAAACTGGTTTTCAAAGGACAGAAAGCCACCTGGGACAGAAAATGGACCACTCCCATTTCCTGTTCCCGCATCCAGATGGGAGCCCCAATAATTGAATTAGAAGGATTGAAGGGGTGTGAAAGGAAAACAGCCACACCAGTGAGTGGGATCAGCCAGATGTAACCTGCAAGAAGAATTTGTCTCCATGCTGGATTTTAAAGAATCTTGTTTTCTGGGATTGATTTTTTGCCACACTTAGTAGGAAGTGGTCACCCCAGAGAGTGGTGCCCTGTACCCCATTGGTCAGGGCCACCCCCCTGCCTGCCAATCCTGGAGCAAGGATTCACATTGCAGGGCTGCCCAGCAATTCAGATCCCTTCTAGAAGATACTGGAGAAGGAGGACTGCCTTGCTGAGCCCCTAGTCTGCTCCTAAAGGACTGCATCCAGCTGAACACTTTGGGCTTCACCAAAAAAACGGCATTATCTTGCTTCTGCAACTCCAGGAGTGGACTCCCTGTAAGGTATAGGTACAAAGAGCTGGCAGATACTGAGCCCTTCACCAGCACCGCAGACAATGATCCCTTCACCAGCACCGCAGTCAGTGACCCCGCCACCAGCACCGCCGCTACTGACACCACCGTCAGCACCGCAGTCAGTGATCCCGCCACCAGCACCGCAGTCAGTGAGGCCGCCACCAGCACCGCAGTCAGTGGACCCGCCACCATCACCGCCGCCACAAAGACCGCCGTCAGCACCATTTCCACAGAGCCCGCCGCTAGCACCGATGCCACAGAGTCTGCCGCCAACACCGATGCCACAGAGCCCATCACCTGCACCGATGCCACAGAGCCCGCCGCCAGCACCAATGCCACAGAGTCCGCCGCAAGCACCGCCGCTACTGACACCGCCGCCAGCACCGCCGCTACTGACACCGCCGCCAGCGGGCCTGCGACATCCTGAGCCAGTGGAACCACCGCAGACATGGCTGCCATCCCCACTGGTCAGTCATACAAGGCTGGTGGTCAGTTCCAGGAGCCTGGCCAGCTTGCATGTTGCACCACCGTCAGTGGAGTGTCACATCCACTACCTCAGTCCTTGGCAGATTGAAGCACGCTGGGGACAAAGCCCCCTCCAGAACCAGTGGAGAAAGGCATCCACTACCTCAGTCCTTGGCAGGATGAAGCACTCTGGGCACAATGCCCCCTCCAGAACCAGTGGAGAAAGGCATCCACTACCTCAGTCCTTGGCAGGATGAAGCACTCTGGGCACAAACCCCCCTCCAGAACCAGTGGAGGAAGGCATCCACTACCTCAGTCCTTGGCAGGATGAAGCACTCTGGGCACAAAGCTCCCTCCAGAACCAGTGGAGAAAGGCATCCACTTGAGAGACTGTGGCTTTGCACTCCCCAGGATAAAGCAGTTGGCAACCCACCCACTGAAAAGACTTGAGAGACTTGGCTTTGCACTCCCCAGGATAAAGCAGTGGGCAAACCACCCGCTGAAAAGACTTGAGAGACTGTGGCTTTGCACTCCCCAGGATAAAGCAGTGGGCAAACCACCCACTGGAGAGACTTGAGAGACTGTGGCTTTGCACTCCCGAGGATAAAGCAGTGGGCAACCCACCCACTGAAAAGACTTGAGAGACTGTGGCTTTGCACTCCCCAGGATACATCAATGGGCATGGAGCCCCCTCGTGGAGCTGGCGTTGTGCACTCATCCGGCTGAGGTGCCCCCCGTTCCCTTCACCCTGAGGTGCCTATTTCATTTTGATCTGATGCCCCAGCAGTGTTCTCTCCGTTTGCAGTCTGGTATCGAGTGTGGGCCTCGCCCATGCATTTTGGGCCCAGTGGTCCATGGACTTTCAATGGTGCACTATCCGGACTTGTATATTTGGTGTACATAATTGTTTATACTGTATTTAAAGTTCTGACTAATGGATTGTTATTGATTACAATTGTAACAATCATTTCCTTTTGCCTTTGCGTTCTTCCGGGGTGTTTGGGGGGCGTAAATCTATTGTTGCAGCATGTATTGGTGTGTGTGTTGCTGTGGGTGGGGGTGGGGGTGTTGCGTGTTGCGTGTGTGTCACTCTCTTTTCCCTCCCCCCTCCCCTGTGTTGTAGGTGCAGTACTCACCCTGGTCGTCGCCGCCGTCGTTCGTGCTCCTGGTGGAGGAGCAGGAAATCTATTGCAGGGAGGATTTGGAGTTCTGGCTCCATGGCTCCTCATGGGTTGTGTAGAAGTGAGTGTTTCCCCTTCCAAGTCCTGTTTCTGCTGTGTTTTTGTTTGCGTTGAATCCGCCCTGGAAAAGGTGGCGGTTTGGCCTCTCATAATAGTGTGGGCGGTACATTGTGTTCCGCCTGTCTGTTGGCGGTGACCGCCATGCTGTTTGTTTGTACCGCCGTGGTGGTCGGAGTGTTAAAGTGGCTGTCTATGTTGGCGGTCTCCGCCATGGTCGTGATTCCCTTTTTTTTACCGCCGGCCTGTTGGCGGTCTTACCGCCGCTTTAACACCGACCGCCAGGGTTGTAATGAGGGCCATAGTCCCTATCTAGCTCGGCTTGGATAGCACTGTGCTAATACGATGCTTAAAAACTTTGCTAGATAAGCAGACATTTGAGGTGAGCAAAGTGTTGCTGGTGTTGCAGATTACTCCTTACTGGAGCTGCTCTCCACCTAAATTTGGAAACTACCAGAGCTTTCTCTTGTTTTTTGCATAATTTATGCGTCACTCTAACCCTGAAAAAAATACATGTAAAAAATGTTTCCTGGCACCTAAGAACAAAAAGTGCCAACTGGGGATATCCGGTTGCACTTCGCCGGGGCTAAGTCAAAAGTTGAGGCAGAACGTGATGGAGCCCTACTCAGATACACTGAGCAGAAGGCCTTAATCAAAGTTTTACCTTCACACTTTTCACACTTGACATTTTTCTGGAGCTTTTTCTCTCATCTTTGGGTGAGGCTTCTCTTCAGGCCGGCTTGTGATGAAACCTCATCGGCTTGGCTCAGGGCAAGGTCCCAGTCAACTCCTTGAAGTTTTTTTTGATGGAGAAAAGCTCTGGAGCTTCAGCAGGAAAAACCCGAAATTAAGGCTGGGTCGTGGTCCGATGTCACCAGCTTGACTCTTGTCCATGGGTCTGTCACCTTATGGAGCTTTTTTACAAAGTTGCTCCTAACTTTTCCAAACTTCCGGATCTTCTTCCATAAGTCCTTCTTGGGTCCTTGAAGTGTCCACAAACTTGATCCAAGGTTCCAGAAGTTGTTAGTTGCTCCTTGGAAGTTGGGACAACAGTTCCCAGAATGCACCCAGTCAGAATTCTCAAATGGCCACTGGACGCTGGTCAGCTGGGCTGTTCTTGAATGACATGATGCAGGGGACTCTGGCCAGCTATTTGTACCTATACCTTACAGGGAGTCCACTCCTGGAGTTGCAGAAGCAAGGTAATGCCGTTTTTTGGTGAAACACAAAGTGTGCTGCCGGGTGCAGTCCTTTAGGAGCAGACTAGGGGTTCAGCAAGGCAGTACTCCTTCTCCAGTATCTTCTAGCAGGGATCTGAATTGCTGGGCAGCCCTGCAATGTTTATACTTGCTCCATGATTGGCAGGCAGGGGGGTGGTCCTGACCAATGGGGTACAGGGTACCACTCTCTGGGGTGACCACTTCCTACTAAGTGTGGCAAAAAATCAATCCCAGAAAACAAGATTCTTTAAAATCCAGCATGGAGACAATTTCTCCTTGCAGGTTACATATGGCTGATCCCACTCAATGGTGTGGCTGTTTTCCTATCACACCCATTCAATCCTTCTAATTTAATTATTGGGGCTCCCATCTGGATGCGGGAACAGGAAATGGGAGAGGTCCATTTTCTGTCCCAGGTGGCTTTCTGTCCTTTGAAAACCAGTTTGAACACTCCCCCCCATCCTGCTCTGCCATCTGCTGCAGGAGCTCTCCTACCAGCAGATGCATCCTTTGTTTCAGCCCAGGCCATATCACACCTCACAAAGGTAGCCTGACCCAGGCTACCACAGACTGACCAATCAAGAAAGGGCACTACAGGGCTGATTTTGGTAACTTTCGGAAAGAGTTCCTAAACTCTTTCTCCAGTACTAGTTATAACACCTCCGAACCTAGCAAGTTGTTGGATTTACTCTAACTTTTAATTTGATACAAACTTGAAAGATTTTGTTCTTTTCTATTGAAAATCATATTGTAATAATGTTAAATAAAACCTCCCAATGTTAACCTATGCAGCTAATGCACTACAATAGGGAAATTGATTTGGCTGTTTTCCCTCACCAGGGCTTATAAAAAATATTTTATAAAGTACCTGCTTATATTTACATTGCACCTAACTCCTGGAGCACTTAGGGTAGACATTAGGGGTGACCTATATGTAACAATAAGGTCGTTTGAGACTTTGGAAGTACTTTTAATTCCAAAGTCGATTTTGGGGTTTAACTTTAATTTGAAAGCAGCCAGTAAGACAGGCCTGCTTTTAAAATCACTCAAGAGACCACATCTGGGGTTTCTAAATCTACCTGCCTTACCATATACAAGGGACTTATTGGTAGGTTGTCAGAGCTAATCATAGTTATGACTAATTTGCTTATACCATTTTGTACAGGGCACTGTCACAGAGGATTCCCCCTGGAACATGTACATACTTGGATTATTTGGGAATTACTCGGAGCAGCACTTTATGCTTCAGAGTTGTGGGACCACAGGGATGCGACCACCTTGGTGGCTGTTGAAATGTGATTTATGTAACAATTGTTAGGTATCCCTTTTAGTACCCTCCACTCCCTCTAAGGTTACATTTGGGACTTAGATTCAACTCAGACAAAATAGGAGTAAGGTCCGTCCTTTATTGACTGAGGCTTTGTGCAGCACTAGAGTTATGCTCATACCAACAAAGCCTTAAAGAAGTGCTATGCACCCCAAGCTCAGTCAAAATACCCTGGCTTAGGCATGAAAAACATCCCTTATTAAAATTGGGCATGAGAGATCACGGGTTACCATTCGGGAAGGCCTGCATGACTGCCAAACAATCTATCAAGAGTGACTACTGACAATACAAAATGGGCAGTTTGCAAGGGCATTCTAACTTAGGATCCCTGACTTCTGCCATCTTTATGCTGAAGGATAGGTTTGTGAAAGAGCAGTTCCTGCATGAAATAGAACCTGCAGCCTCCAGGAAGCCCTATCTTCAATTTTGGTATAGGACCTTGCCGTGCCATTCTTTTACAGACAAATGGGTACGAGATCCTTGAGCAATTGACTGGCAGGGCCCTTCTTGCCGTGATTCTAAAGAAACAATTGACTACGCCATATTTTTTTGCCCAATCCATTAGAGTAGTAGTAAGAAATTCATTTTACCACTTTGTTTCAATATAGGTGTCAAAGAAGCATTGAGAATTTTGAAAACATATACAAGACAATGTATAATTTTCAGTTTCCTGTTTATTGTTGCTAATGTGGAGGATTAGACAGAAAATGAGTACCCAACATCATAGGGTAGAAATGCATTGACTTTATATAAGGTGTATTTCCAATGTTTTGAAGCAAAGTAATTCACTTGTATATGTTTCCAAATTTCAAAATGCCCACTACATTTTTTTCAGGAGACCTTTGTGTCCTTTGTTTGTGTTATTTCTCCTCTCACATGGTGATATATGCTATGCTAATCAACAGTCTTTCACCCGTGAACAAGGCGTCTGGAACACCGAAACACGTTGGGTGTTAAAATCCTGTTTTGTGTTCTGATTATGGGATGATCACAATCTTTTAAATCAAATCAAATCAAATCAAATTTTTATTACCAGTGCACTGAGTTAATGAAAATGATTGCACTTCCACAAAATAAAATGTATAAAATCAAACCATCGCTCTTAAAAGAAATGGATCCATAAAAATTTAGACCATGGGAGTAGTTTTGTTCAAAACAGGTGAAATTGATGTTGGGAGTTTATAGTGTTAGCTTCCTGGCAAAAGGCTTGTTACAAAGTCTTGTAATCAGCCATGAATGCCCTGGCCAGGGTGTGCTCCATGCCGTCCAGATATCTCACCATATGGGCAATCAGGTTTTGGTTGGTAGAATTAAGATGGATTAGTGTCGGATGTCTAAATGTAGGGGCCCCCAGGTGGACCCACAGTGGTCTTAGAAGCCTACAGTGCTCCTCCAGGGTCCAGGTCCACAGGGAGAACATGTTAACCCGCACAGCCGGCAAAGTCCGTCATTTGGTGGCCGTCGCCATGGACTCTCGTGTGTTCCTACTGGGAGAACTATAGGTTAGAATTTTCCCCAGATATGACTGGGGGGATAGGGTCTTATAGCTGTTTAGGACTAGCCAGACATGGTGCCTTTCTCGAGGGCTATCTTGTCTTCAGTGATGGACAGAAGCTTTATTGTTCTTTTGGTTACAGTTTTAAAAAGTTTATTATTAAGGTCTGATGTCCATGGGCTTTCAATGATGAGCTGCTTTACTGAGGTGTCAATGTATATTCTTGCTGGTGAGCGGGCATTAATCACTATTTCTTCCCAGATGTCATGATTTATGGCGTTCGTGGTCGCAGCCCTTGTTTTGTGAAAAAAGTTGGTAAAAGCTGCTCTCTTTGCTAGGGACTGTTTGAGAAGGCCAAACAGCAGCCTTATATGTGCTGGTGATGTGTGCCTTGGGAGCTTGAACAATTGCATCTAGATGCTCACTACTGTGGCATCCATGACCTCTGCATCCCTGCCGCAGAGTGCGATGCTGCCATAGGCTAGAGTTGGAATCACCTTAGCTCTTGCTACTTCTAGCAGTGGGCTGAGTATGTACTTGTTCAGTTTTGTTGACAGTGTCTGTATCCCCATGGAGAGTGTGCCCCCCTTCTGTCTTATTTCTTCTTTATGTTTGAGGAAGGAATCATGATGGTCAAACAGGAGGCCCAGATATTCGTATGTTGTTGTTTCTTCAACCGTACTTCTACTCAGCCCCCAGGTTGTTAGCCCCTTCAGGGATCTCTTGCCAATTATTATGACTTTAATTTTATTGTGTTTGATCTGTAACCTGTTCTCAAGGGAGTAGTCTCCCATAGCTTTCAGCAGGAGCTGCATGCCTACCTTTGTTCTGCTGAGCTGCACAGCATCATCAGCATAAAGCAGGTTTGACAATTGCTTCCCAGGTGTGGTGCGTTGGAGGTGACTGAAGATAGTTCTGTTAAGAAGTCTGCCGTGAAGAGGTTGAATAGCATGCGGGCGAAGACACAGCCCTGTTTTGGGCCTTTTGTTGTTGGGGTCTTCCTGAATAGGTTTGACCCATTGTCCAGTTTAATCCTAACCCACGTGTTGGAGTACAGGGTCTCAATGGCATTCAGCAGTTGCTGTGGGATTTGCCAGCATTTGAGTTTCTTCCTGAGTCTATTTCGATTGATGCTGTTAAAGGCTGCTTTGAAGACAATGGAGCAGAGATAGAGTGGGAGCTTTGCGGCCTTTGAGGAGTCCAGTATGAGGGATAGTGCCATAATGTTAGTGTTCATACCTGAGTTACTGGTAAACCCTGTTTGGTTTGGGGAGATTATTGATTCTTGACCAGATGTTCCAGGAGAGCACTGGCATAGTACTTTGCTTCGTTGTCTATGAGTGCGATCAGGGGGTAGTTGTTGGGATTTGACTTGGCGCTGCCTTTGTGTATTGAGGAGCTTATGGGTCCCCTCCATGTTTCCAGGATTGATTTGCTAGACAGGGCGTGGTTGAAGAGGGGGGATATGACTTCGGACCACTAGGGCAGGTCCAGTTTATGGATGACCTGAGAACTCCGTTGAGGCCGGGGGCTCCCGTCTTTCTCATTCTGTCTATTAGCCGCTGGGTTCCTGCACAGGAAATGGCTAGTTCACTGTCCATAATACTGGAGTTGCCAGTGGCTGGGTTATCGAGTTTGGTAGCGTGATCCTCAATGCCTTTGGTTTGCTGGAAATGTAGTTTCAGAAAAGATGCCCAGTCCACCCCTGAGATGTTTGAGTCTGAAACTGGACCTTGTTGGTGTTTCAGCACATTTACAGCGCTCCAGAATTTGCTGGCATTCTTGTGTTTAATGTCCCAAATGAGTTTGGCCCAAAATTCTCAGTCTGTAGCCTCCCAATTTCCCATACCGCCTGTTCCAGCTTTCCTTTTGCTTGTTTCAATTTGGTGAGGTGGCATTCTTGAACGGGAAACCGGCCAACCAATTGCAGTGCTTGATTAATTTTCCTCTCTAGCTGTGCAAGGAGTAGGACTTCTTTGAGGGTCTTGGTGGTTGGTGCCTCGTGACTGCAACATTTGTGTTGAATTGCTGGGTGTATGAGTGAATAAACGCCTCCCATTTGTCTTTAGTTGACCGTTCTCTTCTGTGTGAGGCTTTTAAGTGCTTGTCAGCTTCCTCCGACAGGTGAGCTAGGGAAGTAGCTGCCCATTCGATTCTTTTCAGCTGGCACAGGTGTTTGGTGTCGGCACGTGCCTTGTTGGTCGTGTGTAAGGCAGGGGTCAAAGTGAAATTCAATTCTTGTGGTAGGTAATCACTTTTGGACCTTAGACTCAGTTTAAAGGAAGAGACCATTTGCAATAGACCCAGGTGAAATCAATTAGTGAGTTTCCATTTGTAGCATGGAAAGATAGGGGGGTATTTCTTTGCTGAATCTGCCATTTAGTGCTCTGAGACCTAAGTGCTCAAGATAACCAACTAAGGCTGTTGCTATGTTGCTTCTTTTTGCCATTTTGATCAGTGCTTGTACAGGGATGTACCACTGGTGTCTGGCTGAAAGACACTTACGTGCCACCTCACATCTTCATTCAAGGACAGCTGTTCTGGCTCCTGGGCCTGTGGCAGTCCTTTTGTGAGTGGGGTAAGCACGTGTACTCCTCTCTGAGGTGTGGTGCCCTGCCTCCCCGTTGCCTCTTGGCTGTTCTCAGATGACCACTGCTTTGTTAGGCAGGTTTCCTGCACTGGGATGTCCTGCTACTTATTTTCATATGGTGAGGTCACTTGGAACTGGAGTTGGGGTTGTCCTTTCTTTGGCTTTGGGGCTGCCTCAGGGCTGCTCATCTTCCCCCATGGATTCTTAAGCTCAGTGGGGTTTGCTGTGAGGTTAGCTGTGGGTGGCTGTATTTCATGCTCTGGGGGGGTAAGGCGCCACTAGGGCAGCTTCATTGTTGGTTGCAGGGGTATTTCTCCCAGTGTTGCATCCATGGGCTGACTAGTTAGATGTCAGGTAGTTTTGTAGCCATGCAGTTCTGGGGTAGTTTTTTTTGTGTGATTTCCGCTTTTGAGTCCTTTTGGAAATGTTTTTTTTCCCTAGTTGTCCTGGCTGGTGTATGGTATTGCTGGTACTCTTGCTGCTGGCAGTTGGCTCTATTTTTGAGTTGCTCAATGATGTTCTTCAACCCTTCTTGGCATTATTTGGGGTTTTCCTCAGAGGGGAGGGGTCTTGACTGTTTGATGTCACTTCTCCAGGTGGAGTGGCATTGATTTCGAACTCGCTGTCATATTTATCTGTCATGAGTAGTGTGGCCTCTCCTGTGGTTGTGTGATCGTATATGCTCCCTTCCTGTCTTCCATCTCTTTCATTACACCCTCTACCATATTTGGCAGATGGCTCCATTTGTCTACATTTGCACAACAACAGCATTTTGGAGTAAGATCAGTAGTAACTTCTTGCGCCCTCTTGATGATGTTCTTGAGGTCATTGATGTGCTTATCTATAGCAGACACAAAGATTGCTACTGAGCTCAAGATCTCTACTTGTACATGCAGCTTAGCTGAGTGATAGCTGAGTGCATCAGCCATTGACTGAATGGTCCTAAGCACTGCTGGCCATGTGCTGTCTTCTGCTCGCTCAAGAGATTTTCTTTTACTATCGGTTGGGGGGGATCCGCCATGATTTTGATAAGGGGCCGAAGTGCGGCGTTCTCGAAGTGCAGTTGGGCACTCTTTTTCTTTTTCTGATGAGAATGAGGCGAGGATGTCGTTCCATTCTTCCTGTGATCGGTCATCAAAGTCTCCTCTATGTTGAGGTCAGCTTCTTCCTCGTTGTACTCCACCTTGTTGACCTCTAACGCCCTTTGTCTGTGGAAGATCCCGGTTGCACCCCAAATTGCTCATTCCTTTAGTGTAATGAGGGCTTTCTCATGCTTGTTGTGTTCTGCACATGCTCCAACTTACCCTGAGTGGTGTATTGGTATTCTGGACTCAGTCTCCCTGCCAAGGGGGGTGAGGTCATCCCCGTTGTTTCTTACACCTAACAGGGTGGTCCTTTCTAGGATTTCTAATTTTATTGCCGTGTTTGCTTCATTACCCATGTCTGTGTTTCTTTTCAAATGCCCAGTTGTTTGGGAGTTTCTTATGGCATTGATGTTGAACCTGCCTGTGGTAGCTTTGCTGCTGAGATTGTGTAGGGCAGTTATTATTGTAGTTGTTGTGGTTGTTGTGCCAGCTATTGTGCCACTAGATATTGGCTCTGGTTCCTGTGGTGCCCCTGCCTGTCTGGAGGCCCCATCCTCCCATCCTGCTGTGTGCCTGGGTTCTTGTTGGGAATCAGAGGTGTCAGTGGGATGGGGAAAGCAGTGAACGAGAAAGAGGAGGAATTAATGGCGGCTCCTCCATCTTTGAGAAATTGGAACTTTGATGTTATTTTGGGTTGGCCGATGATTGATCCCCCTGCTGCGGGGCCCTTCTGTCCCATGTGGGTGCTCGTTGGCTGGATGTCTACTGGTTAAATTTCCTCCGGGGGGGTCGCTGAGGCATGCCCTCTTTCTCTTGCTGGTTTGCGCTTGCTGTGCCGAGGATTTCTGCAGCCTCCCTGACCTCATTGCCTTTGGTGTCCTCTTATCTGTAGCATCATCTTTGATGTTGGTGCACAGAGGAGCTGCCAGAGCCGCATCTGCACACAGGGGGCACAAGGGCACCAGGGCCTGTGGCCAGCAAGGGGTGAGAGAAATCAAAAGGAGGCACTGAGCTGGCTCTAGCACCGACCCCAGAAAAACCTCAGAACAGACCCCTACGGTTCCGCTAGGCACACACGGCGAAGCAAGAGCACTAGCGATGGGCCGGGAGCATCTGGGAGCAAACGGCAGGCAAGCAGACAGGTGGGCGGGTGTCAGGTTTCGCCCCGCGTTGCGCCATAGCCCCCCATCCCCCTGCTGTCCCTACCTACCCAGCTAACACTCACCCGGCTAGTTCCCTACACAGGCGTGCCTGCCGGCTCACAGCTCTCGGCTCAGCCCTCTTGCGCCCTCTCTCACAGCAGCACAGCAGCACAGTACTGTTCCGCTTCTGGTCTCTGTTCCGCTTCCGAGTCCACTTTACAATATAGGCAATCATTTAGTAAATCTCACGTACGAACTGCACACGGATGGAGTGTGCATATTTTTCACTGGGAGCACCGATTGCATACCTTGGAAGTCTGTTTATGTGTGTGTGGAGCCTTAACAGTACATGCACCACTGGCATTGGACAAGAGAGGCAATGAGGCCCTGGAGATTGGTGTATACATCTACATACATAAGTACTTACCTATCTATATCTATATCTTTATGCATGTATTATATATATTTATATATACACATCTAGCTATCTATCTATCAATATAGATATAGATATATAGGTATATAGATGTATATATAGATATGCTCTGTTGCAGATTTTTTATTGTTAAATTGGCAGTCTTTCAATACAGTATATTGTGGTTGTTTTGATGAAACGCACTATGCTTTCTTTACTGTGGTTTTCATTTTCAAATTAAAGGTATGCACGCTATTTATTCTTTCTTTTTATTTTTTTTAATTATAAAATGGAATGGCTCAGCATCAATGGAGCATTCGATTTACGAATTCTAGACTGACAGACAAGCAATCAGCTTCCTGTAGGGTAAAAATACCTTTGCATGTCATCACTTGTGGGCATAGGCCTTCATCTTCCGCTTACAATCCAAGTCCTTAATACAGGTTTTTCCTCAGTATGTAATCTTTTGTTTTTCCATTGAGGTAACTTGATCTTCATGGGTCTCCCAATCATCAAAGTTACAGGGCTTTCACCTGTGGTCTAGTGAGGGGTCGAACGGTAAGCTTGCAGTTAGGGACAGTTTTATGGCTGAGATTTTCTAATGCAACACTATGAACAGCTTTCTTCAAAGTACTCATGAAATGTTCGACAAGGCATTTGGCTTGTGGCCAAAGAGGTGTGCAGTTCTGATGCTTCACATAAAGATGACTGGGAAAATCTTTGAATTCTCGACTGTTGAAAGGTGGGCCATTGTCAGATCTTAAAATTGCAGGAACACCCCATGTCAGTAAGATGCTATCTAATCTCTCTATGACACTCTCGTGAGTGATAGACGAGAAATCTTCTATTAATGGAAAATGGAGTATTCATCAGCACTCACCATCAGATGATGCCCATTGTCAAAAGGACTGAAAGATTCCACAATAATTATTTCCCATACATGCTTTGGCAACCCTGACATACTTAAGGTGTGTTGAGTGGTTTTCAATGACTGGCAGTTGCATAGATGACAGGCCTTCAAATCTTGGTCACATCTGTCATAGAGAAGAAGAAACTAGAATCTGTCTTGGAGAGCTTGATTTGTGGCAGCATTCCCACGATGTCCTTTAAGGGCCACTTTGATTATTTGTTGTTGCAGACTCTCTGGAATAACAATTCTCAAACATCTCAGGATAATGCCTTCTTGAGTCAAGAACAGTTCATCTCTGAGATTTTTAAACCTTTGATATTCACTGATACTGTCAACATCAGGACAGTGTGCGAACTACGGGCGACATACATGCAAAAACCCAGTCCTTATGCAAAGGCATTTTTCATGCATTATGTTTCTATGCAGTATGTTAACCTTTTGCATTGCAGAGCTTTTATCTTGAAAAGTCATTAATGCTGTTTGTAATTCATTGTTCATTTGCAGGACTACAGGGAGCGGTCCTTTATTCTAAGACTTTCTAGAAGCCTTTCTTGCAGCATGGTTAGGTGTGGCTCATGGGCGGGGCTTGGCTCTATATAAGGGAGACTGCCAAGCTCCACATGCTCACTATTCAGCGGTCCTGGTGCAGAGGAGCAGCATTTTCCAGAGCTCCTGTCCCGGAGGCCTATCCAGTCATTTCCAGTCCTGCTCTTATTTATTTGGTGATCTTCAAGCAGGGCAGTAAGGTGGAGGTCGGGTTAGGACCCCCACTCCGTTTTCCAGTGACACTCGAGTTTTGGGCCTAATCTTGAAATCGTGTGTGCAATTGTTTTCATGGCATTTGAATCGTGAATTCCAAATCAGCAACAGTGTGCGCGATTCATTCCAGGCACTTACTTCTTGGCATTCAGATCAGCAGTGTGCGTGATCATTTCATGCCATTTGTATTGTGAATTCCGAATCGGCAACAGTGTGCACAATTCATTCCAGGCATTTACTTCTTGGCATCCAGACCGGCAGTGTGTGCAATAATTTCACGCCATTTGAATCATGAATTCCGAATCGGCAAAATTGTGCGTGATTCATTCCAGGCATTTACTTCTTGGCATTCAGATCGGCAGTGTGCGCGACCATTTCATGGCATTTGTATTGTGAATTCTGAATCGGCAACAGTGTGCGTGATTCAATTCTGTCATTTACTTCTTGGCATTCAGATCGGCAGTGCGCGCAATCCTTTCATGGCATTTGGTTCCTGTTAATCGAATTGGCAACCATGTGTGCGATTCTTTCCCGGCATTTAACTCTTGAATCATAGATCGGCAGTGTGCGTGATCATTTCATTGCATGTGAATCTAGATGTTCGAATCGGCAACAGAGTGCGCAATTCATTTCTGATGTTTAACTTTTGAAATACAGATCGGAGGAGTGCGCAATCATTTCTAGACATTGAAACCTAGATGATTAAGGTGCATAATATTCCCTGAGCATTTGAGTCTTGAAACTCTTAATCAGAGAGTGACGTAGCAGTGTTACTTATGGTACTTGTACAGTTCATTCATGCAGAGAAAAAAAAACATGTGCTCTTTGATTCTTGCCACAATGCAGAGATTATTCTAAGAAGTGTTTTAGAGATAGTTGATTGTTCAAAATATAATATGTTAATTTGGGAATGTTCATGAGAAAACCTTGCATAACCTTTCTTGATTTCCAGGTGCCTAGATTCTTGAGGCCTAGTTATAGTGAAGCCTTAGGCCATTCAGGTATTCAGCATGTGTTTATTTGAAACAAAACTTATTGAAAGTCATTGTGATTAATCTTGCAATCGTGTTGTTTAACTCTTGCTTCCACAGGTCTCCTTCCCCGCTGTTCCCAACCCAAAACCCATTCCCCCACTTGGCCATTCTTTAAATCTGTGCTACATAACTAGTGGAGTTTGGAGCTGCCAAGAGGTGGACATGTTGGGAACATGCGCAAGCCCTGGTCTCCTTGACAGTTACAAGCAAGAGGTTGAGTCTATTGGTTCCAAGACTGATTTTGTTTTCAACATATGACTATCTTGACTCATGGCAGTGACAATTTGCTCCAGCTAAATGGCAGCTGGGGTGTTTGATTTCACAATGAAATGCATGTAGGCTTCAGCAGTGTTGGCTGGGCATCATAACACTGTATAGGTATTTTGTAGATGTAGTTTTCAGGCATCTGATCATTCCCTGGATGGTGCACGATTGTGTAATTGTATTCTTGAAATCATAGACCCCAAAGTTCAATGAGAGGAGGCATCTTGGTCTCTGCAATGACAAAGATGGACAACAATGTTTGATGATCTGTCACAAGTGTAAACAGCTTTCATTTAGGAACACATGGAAATGTTTGCAAGCCCACACCACTGCTAAACTTTCTTTCGCAGGCTGTAAATAAGCATGTTCAGTTTGGGACAAATGTCTGCTTGCATATCCTACTAAATGTTTTTAAGCATTTGGATGTCAGCAGTGCTGTGCAAGGCTAGGATAGCATTACCAACAACTTCTAAATGGAGCTTTGGATTAAAATATGCCTTTCTCAGTAGCATTCTCAATAGCTTGTTTGATTCTCTTACCAATGTGACCAATGAACTGAAATGTCCTTTTTCATCAAGTCTCTCAATGGAGCACCAACAGTAGCAAAATCTTGTTTGTATCTGGAACAGTAACTGGCCATGCCAAGAAACGAACGCACCATGGAAACATCTTGTAGGGGGCTGCCAGTTTGCAATGCTTGCACTTTAGCTGGACGGGTTGTCATACCTCCATCAGAAAATATATTGCCAAAGAACGTTAGCTTTGTCTTATTGAATACACATTTCTCAGAATTTAAAGTAAAACCTGCATTCATAAATAAATGACACAGTTGCTTGAAAGCTTTCTCATGCTCCTTCTGTATAGCTCTGAAAACTAATATGTCATCATATGGTAGAAAGCATTCATGACAGCCTGTCTGATACGTGGAATAACATCTTGAAAAAGCTCTGCATCTTATGACACACCGATACTTGGGGCATGATTTTGATTTATGTGGAGGGTTTACTTTTTTACAACGGTGGTGGACATCCCCGAATTCTAAATCTAATAGGAAACAATAGGATTTAGATTTCGTTGGGTGGGCTCTCCATCACTGTTGTGACAGAGTAACCCCTCTTTCGGAATCCAAATATGTGTAGAAAAGGTTGCAGTGTACCTGCAATTCTCCTCGAGTTCCAACTGATAATATCCTTTATTGAAGACAAGGTGAGAGAAGATCTGCGTACCATTCAATTGTGTTATCATGTCAGCAATATGCAGACCTGGACGTTATTATCTCTCAATTGCCTTGTTTGCTTGATGCATACCCAAAGAGATGCTTACAGCTCATTCACTTTTCCTTTGGGTATTAACACTATGGGAGAAACTCATGGCCACATGGGGTAAGCCCACCAGCAACTCATGGCGCTGGACCAGTAAAACGCTCAATGATAATGTGTTTATTTAACATTTCAAGTTCCTTTTCAAAAGCTTCTTGTAAATGAAATGCAATATGTCTGTATGTTTGAGCAACAGGACGTACATCCTCATTGACATGCAATTATATTATCATAGTCTTGGGTTTTCCTAACTCATAGAACAACAAAGTGAACTGACTCAGTATTTCGTGATGAGCATTCTTATTGTAGTTCACTGAGATAAGTTCCATATCAGCAGCTGTACTCTGAGCTGAAACTGGGAAAACAGGCACTTGACACTATACCTTGAAGCATATAAATGGGCGCTAGCACTTTCAAATGAACCTTGACTTTTCAATGGTGAAGATGCAGCCCATGTCTACACTTTCGTTTTCGATGGCCTCAATGGTGGCAGTGGAGATTGTTCATTATATTTCTCTGCAGGCATAATGTTTATTGACACACAACTATTGATACTGAAAGGTATTGAACAACAATTTTTATTCATTGTAATCTTCAGACAATGCTTGAATGACTTTGGTGCTTTTTCATGTCAAATTTTCTTTGATTGGTATTTTCTTCAAATGTAGCAAGTCCAACAAGCGCACATTTTTTTGCTGAGGTAAGCATCAACACTGCACAATCATGTTCTCCCCTTTCACTTGATATTGATATTGCAAAGCTTTTCGACAACGATTAAAATGATGTTCAACTTCGATAGTGTGGATTTGTCTTAACTGGTGTTGTGGGTGTGTTTTGAATCTCACTTTTGGAAAGTTCAGGCGGCCATTTTGTCCTATCGCCATGACGCACTTCTTTTTTCCTTCACCTTGCAAACCATTACAAAATGGTTCTCCTTCCCACTGTTTTTACATATCTGTCTAATGGCGGGACATTTCATTTTGTGTGAAAACAGAAATCCACACCTGAAACACAACTTCTTTTAACATGGTGACATCACTTTCGGCCTTGCGTCCTCATCATTAAATAATTGAACTGACAGTGGTTGATGAGCATATCTAGTCTTGCAATAAATTTGTCTATGGTTTCACCAACTCTCTGTCATTCTTGACTGAAGATGGAGCTTTTGTAACCTACATTTGGCATTGGATTGAAACTGAGTTTCAAGACTTCCTTTCTTTGACAGTATAGAACTCAGCAGCTTGCAGCATTTTCTTAATGAATTTTACTTTTCACCAGCGAGATTCTTGAGGTATTTGTTATTGTTTTCTTCTAGTGCATCATGAAATGTTTCTATCCAAGCAAGCCATCTATCACCAATATTTTGCTTTTTGGCAGTAACAAATGGTGGTGGTGGTTTCAGGAAAGTAGCGGTATTATAATTATTTCCAGGATTGGTTGCCACTGAAAAATGAGTTTTCTCTGATACTGTCTGCTGTCCACTAAGATCTGCTTCATCCGTACCATCTCTAAGGCATTGCGACATGCTGGCTGTGACTTTCTTCTTGGTCTCCATTCATTGTTCTGATGGCTGCTTTTGGCCTTTCAGTCTTTAAAGACCTGTGGAGTTGTTTTAAGCCCCACTCAGCAACTTTGATGATGTATTGGTTCGGGCATGGACAGCTCCTTATGCCCAACCCTAGGCACTTCTCCTTGGTCCACTTCCCCTGTACTGGGACATGATGACTCTCTTTAATTTATTCTGTTAAGAAGATGACTGTTTATTGTATCTGAACTGACTTGTTTTCAAGCATACTTTCATGCTTTTGAAACCTGGTTGATCTCTGCCTTCAGTATTATTACTCCATGTGATGTATAGTTTTATGTTGGGTAGTAGCATAATAACTCTCTTTATGGCCTTGCTAGCAGGTTCTTGGCAAACGATGTGTAGAATTCTCAGTGAAGCTTTAGTTATCTTCAATGCTTTACACCAGCTGGAAATGAGCTTTAACTCCACTTATGCCAAATATTGATTCTGCACTTCGAAGAAGGCACTCATGGCACGCAAAAGCAATTTGCTTGCCCCACGGCAAACTCTCTGGGAGAGCACTGTGATCTTTGGGTAACTTAACCCCTATCTTGTCCCCAGCCTGAGTATCCGCTAATGACTACGCCAAACACACAGCTGTTTTAGACGCCTTTGTTCATCTACATGTGACAGCAAGCTCAACATTCTAAACCTGCATTTACTTCATTATGATCTAACATTGACATCACAGTTTTACAGAGTCCATCAGGAGCCAAAAGGGTTCTGTCATTCATAACTCACAAAATACTACACAAACAACAGAATGGTGATTTGTCCAACTTTGCAAAGGGCCTTCCACTGTGCAGCAACAAGTGTCACTGCATTTTAGAATCTTTTGAACCACTTGAGATGATTTTTTTATTTGTTAAAATAAACAGATTAGGTGGCAGATGATTGATTATGTGGCAAATGCAGCAAATCTATAATTATGTATAAATCGCCACAGCCACACCATTGCATAATTGCAGTGGCCCTGCTCTTAAGATATTTTTTACTATTTTTAACATCATAGTGGTATTCCAAATTTCCATTGAAACTTAGCTAGCAATAAGCCACATGTTTGCGTTTTATTTTTCTGGACACCTACGGTTATATATTTGATCTAAAGTCTTGAATTTTCACCATAGCCCCTCTCCTGCTTGTCATTCCTGTCCTTCAGTCTAAAAAATGAAATGTATATTCTCAAGAAAGTCCCTCTTGGCCACGTGCACCATGCAACATGACCACTAACAATTTCTCAGCTTTGCTCCAGACAGTTTTTCTACCCATATCACTCTTAAGGTCTTCCCATGAGCTATTTATTGTCTATGTGACATTCTACAAATAACATGTTCATACACCTCTTAAACAAAAACTTCCACTCATTCATAGTGTAAAACTCCTTTATAGCCTAGTTTGTAGATGTTCCTGTAGTAGTGTAACACATATTAATTTTGCTTTGGTTCTATATTTAACATTCGATAGGAAAATCTGCAAACAATTATATTGTCATTATGCAAATCATTTGTCATACTTTCAAATTTCACATGCCATTCATTTCTTCGTTTTGACAATCAATGTAAATGCATGTGTCATTATTAACTTAGACTTCCAGTAATAATGAATTTATATTTTTCCAATTTAAAACTGTTTCTTGTCAATGGGTCGGTCACCTTATGGAGCTTTTTTACAAAGTTGCTCCTAACTTTTCCAAACTTCCTGATCTTCTTATCTTCTTCCATAAGTCCTTCTTGGGTCCTTGAAGTGTCCACAAACTTGATCCAAGGTTCCAGAAGTTCTTAGTTGCTCCTTGGAAGTTGGGACTACAGTTCCCTGAATGCACCCAGTCAGAATTCTCAAATGGCCACTGGACGCTGGTCAGCTGGGCTGTTCTTGAAGGACATGATGAAGGAGACTCTGGCCAGCTCTTGACAAGAGTCAAGCCGGTGACATCGGACCACGACCCAGCCTTAATTTCAGGTTTGTCCTGCTGAAGCTCCAGAGCTTTTCTCCATCAAAAAAAACTTCAAGGAGTTGACTGGGACCTAGCCCTGAGCCAAGCCGATGAGGTTGCATCACAAGCCGGCCTGAAGAGAAGCCTCACCCAAAGATGAGAGAAAAAGCTCCAGAAAAATGTCAAGTGTGAAAAAGTGTGAAGGTAAAACTTTGATTAAGGCTTTCTGCTCAGTGTATCTGAGTAGGGCTCCATCGCGTTCTGCCTCAACTTTTGACTTAGCCCCGGTGAAGTGCAACCAGATATCCTCAGTTGGCACTTTTTGTTCTTAGGTGCTAGGAAACATTTTTTACATGATTTTTTTCAGGGTTAGAGTGACGCATAAATTATGCAAAAAACAAGAGAAAGCTCTGGTAGTTCCCAAATTTAGGTGGAGAGCAGCTCCAGTAAGGAGTAATCTGCAACACCAGCAACACTTTGCTCACCTCAAATGTCTGCTTATCTAGCAAAGTTTTTAAGCATCGTATTAGCACAGTGCTATCCAAGCCGAGCTAGATAGGGACTATGGCCCTCATAACCCTGGCGGTCGGTGTTAAAGCGGCGGTAAGACCGCCAACAAGCCGGCGGTAAAAAAAAGGGAATCACGACCATGGCGGAAACCGCCAACATAGACAGCCACTTTAACACTCCGACCACCACGGCGGTACAAACAAACAGCATGGCGGTCACCGCCAACAGACAGGCGGAACACAATGTACCGCCCCCACTATTATGAGAGGCCAAACCGCCACCTTTTCCAGGGCGGATTCAACCAAAACAAAAACACAGCGGAAACAGGACTTGGAAGGGGAAACACTCACTTCTACACAACCCATGAGGAACCAGGACGCCATGGAGCCAGAACTCCAAATCCTCCCTGCAATAGATTTCCTGCTCCTCTACCAGGAGCACGAACGACGGCGGCGACGACCATGGTGAGTACTGCACCTGCAACACAGGGGAGGGGGGAGGGAAAAGAGAGTGACACACACACGCAACATGCAACACCCACAGCAACACACACCAATACATGCTGCAACAATAGATTTACACCCCCAATCCCCCCCGGAAGAATGCAATGGCAAAAGGAAATGATTGTAACAATTGTAATCAATAAAAATCCATTAGTCAAAACTTTAAATACCGTATAAACAATTATGTACACCAACTATACAAGTCCAGATAGTGCACCATTCAAAATCCATGGACCACTGGGCCCACAATGCATGGGCGAGGCCCACACTCAATACCAGACTGCAAACGAAGAGAACACTGCTGGGGCATCAGATCGAAATGAAACAGGCACCTCAAGGGGAAGGGAAGGGGGGCACCTCAGCCGGATGAGTGCACAACACCAGCTCCACGAGGGGGCTCTTTGCCCATTGATGTATCCTGGGGAGTGCAAAGCCACAGTCTCTCAAGTCTCTCCAGTGGGTGGTTTGCCCACTGCTTTATACTGGGGAGTGCAAAGCCAAGTCTCTCAAGTCTTTTCAGTGGGTGGGTTGCCCACTGCTTTATCCTGAGGAGTGCAAAGCCACAGTCTCTTAAGTGGATGCCTTTCTCCACTGGTTCTGGAGGGAGCTTTGTGCCCAGAGTGCTTCATCCTGCCAAGGACTGAGGTAGTGGATGCCTTTCTCCACTGGTTCTGGAGGGGGCTTTGTGCCCAGAGTGCTTCATCCTGCCAAGGACTGAGGTAGTGGATGCCTTTCTCCACTGGTTCTGGAGGGGGCTTTGTGCCCAGAGTGCTTCATCCTGCCAAGGACTGAGGTAGTAGATGCCTTCCTCCACTGGTTCTGGAGGGGGCTTTGTCCCCAGAGTCCTTCAACCTGCCAAGGACTGAGGTAGTGGATGTGGCACTCCACTGACGGTGGTGCAACATGCAAGCTGGCCAGGCTCCTGGAACTGACCACCAGCCTCGTATGACTGACCAGTGGGGATGGCAGCCAGGTCTGCGGTGGTGCCACTGGCTCAGGATGTCGCGGGGCCGCTGGTGGCGGTGTCAGTAGCGGCGGTGCTGGCGGCGGTGTCAGCAGCGGCGGTGCTTGCGGCGGACTCTGTGGCATCGGTGCCGGCGGCGGGCTCTGTGGCATCGGTGCAGGTGGCGAGCTCTGTGGCATCAGTGTTTGCGGCGGGCTCTGTGGCATCGGTGCTAGCGGCGGGCTCTGTGGAAACGGTGCTGACGGCGGTCTTTGTGGCAGCGGTGCTGGTGGCGGGCTCACTGACTGCGGTGCTGGTGGCGGCCTCACGGACTGCGGTGCTGGTGGCGAGATCACTGACTGCGGTGCTGGTGGTGGTGTCAGTAGCGGCGGTGCTGGTGGCGGGGTCACTGACTGCGGTGCTGGTGAAGGGCTCATTGTCTGCGGTGCTGGTGAAGGGCTCAGTATCTGCGGTGCTGGTGGCGGTGTCTGTGGCGGCAGTGCAGGTGGCGGTGCCGATCTTGTTCGCCATGCAGGTTGGCGTAGACGTGGACCTGCCTTTGATTTTTTGTCCCTTCCCCACCTTGGATGGTGGCGCAGCTGTCTTCCCACTTTCCACTTTTGTTTTGCCTGAGCCCTTGGTTGCAGGTGTTTTTGCCTTCTCACTCCGGGATGTGGGCAACTTTTTCTGTTTAGGAGGTGGGGGAATGTCCTTGCCCTCACTGGCAGCCCTGTTGCTTGGGGCACTCCAAAATCCCTCTATTGCTGGCACCACTGTGCCCGGTGATGTGGTGGCTGAGGTGCTGGGTTGGGACCTGGAAAGGCGGGCCCTAGGGGACGGACGGGGGGGAGGTGTAGGGAAGAGGTCAAAATTTGATAGGAAAAGCTTTTTAGACACACTGGGATGGTAGATGGAGGGGGTTTGGGAGTGGAGGAAGAGGTAGTGGATGTAGGAGGTATACGTTTGCTGACTTTGGGTGAAGGTGCATGGGCTGGAGGCCCTTGTGAGGTGGATGGCTGTTGGGTGTGTGTTTGAATGCATGTGTGTACTATGGGAGGAGGGCTCACAGACACACTGGGAGAGGACAGAGGGGATGTGCGAATGGTAGTGGGGGTGGTGAGTGCACATGAGCAGTGTGTGGTGATGGGCGTGCTGCTGATAGAGGTAGAGGCTGAAGATGTAGTGCATGCAGGTGTGAGTGGAGACAAGACAGGGAGGGAGGAGGGAGACGTGGAGGAGGGGGACACAGTGGAGGCAGTGGATGTTGGTATGTCTGCATGGGTATGGTGCTTGTGTGAGTGCCTGTGGGATGTGTGGTGCTTATGTTTGCCTGAGCCACGCTTGTGTGTTGAGGTGTGTGCATGCTGGTCTGATTGTGTGCTTGGGATAGACTAAGGTACAGGGGATTGGGTCTGGGTGGAGGAGGTTGGAGGGGGAGGCTGGACACAGGGACAATGGCTGCCATCAGTGTTGAGGCCAGACCCTGAAATGCTCGCTGTTGGGCTGCCTGGCCAGAATGAATGCCCTCCAGGTATGCATTTGTTTGTTGCAACTGCATCTCTACACCCTGGATGGCATTCAGAATGGTAGACTGCCCAACAGTGAGGGATCTCAGGAGGTCAATAGTCTCCTCACTGAGGGCAGCAGGGCCGACTGGGGCAGGGCCTGAGGTGCCTGGGGCGAAGGAGATGCCCACCCCCCTGGGTGAGCGGCCACGGGACACACGCTGAGGGGCTGCAGGGAGGGAGTGCTGGTGGGGGGGTGGCGGCTGTACCTGTTGATGCGGTGGGCACAACCGCAAGGGAACTCCCATCAGAGGAGGAGTCGGTGTTGCTGGTCTCAGCTCCTGTCCCCACCGTGGAGCTGGTGACTTCAGACTCCGTTGTCTCGCCCTCCAGGGCCATGTGGGATGCAGCTCCCTTCTGCTCCGGTGGCACTGCTCCTCTGCCTGATAATGCTAGTGCACACAAGAACAGGGAGACCACAAAAAGGGGGGGAAGAAAGAAGAAAGACATGTACAGTGCATGCAAATCCGCTACTGTTGGTGGACACTACAGACACAGCAGCCCTCTGCACTATGCCATGCACCTAGAGTTCCCTAATTAATCACAGGGACATGGGGTACAAGGCCTATGCCCGATTGCTGCACACGTGGAAATCACAGGAGCCTGACTAGCTGTAGATGGCTCTTACCACTGGTGGGGTTGGAGTGCCACATTGCCTGCCTCAGAAAGGGTCCTTGCCTACAAAGCTCGCCCTGGCCTAGGGTAACCCATTGCACACCTCCCCCACCCAGACACCTCCTAATGCGTGCAGAGTCAGATGGATGAGATGGTACTCACACCCTGGAGGCTGCTGTGATGCCCTAAAGCGCCCATCCAAGTCCGGATATGCCACCGCCTGGATCCGGAACATCAGGGGGGTCATGGTGCAACGGGCACTCCTCCCACATTGGGAGGCCATCCCCAGCTGGGCCTCTGACATCTTCTTGCTCCAGCCGGACGTCCTCCGCGATGGCACGCCAGATATCCTTCTTTTGGTGGGTACTGACCTAGAGGAAAAGTACAGGGGAAAAGGATGATCTTTAACCGTCCGGACCGTAACAGTCATTGGCCCACGTTCCCACCCTTGCCCTGACGCACATAAACTCACCGTCTGCTCATACAGGCCTCAGTCCCCCACTCCCCGTATCTTCCATCCACACCACTCCAAACAGGCATTGCCCATACAGCATGCTCACAGTGTACTCACCTGTTTGTCTGGAGGACCGTAGAGTAGCGTGTACTGGGGGAGGACCCCATCCACTAACTTCTCCAACTCCTCCGAAGTGAAGGCAGGGGCCCTTTCCCCAGACACATGAGCCATCGTCACTTCCAGACACAGGTCACACCAGCACTTGCAGTGTAGGTCCTCTCCTGTTGAAGGTAAGGTATCAAGTGAGTGAACAGAGAGAAAATGGTGGTCACGTCCACGGCGGTGCATACCGTCACCACCGGCGTACAACATCATTGGCTCCTGGGACCCATAGGGCCCAATGTTAACCAATGCAGGATTGTGCTGCGGTCTTCGACAGCCTACCGCGACGGTGTACACCGCCAGCGCAGTTACCTCATATCCCCTTGTCCCACATTACAGGTCAGGCAGCCGCCATTTCAGGGGCCACATGGCATTATTTTTAAATGTGTCACATATATCTAGGCCTTGCATACACACAGTGACAGGCACATAGCGGATTGACAAATGTGTGCAATAAATTATTTTTTTACTACCTCAGTGTTGGCTGACTCTGTGCTCGCTGTTCTCATCCATAAGGCACGTACGCTGGGGCAGATGAAGAGATGGCGGCATCCTCCGGTGTACAGACCGCTGGTGGACCTGTCGACAATGGAAGACAGACACATCATTATCACTTACAGACTTGATCATGCCACAATCCAGGAACTGGGTGCCCAGTTGGAGCCCGACCTGATTTCAGCTATCCGCCATCCCACAGGAATCCCCCCTCTAGAGCAGGTCCTGTCAGTACTCCATTTCCTGGCAAGTGGGTCTTTTCAAACAACAGTGGCCATTGCATCAGGGATGTCCCAGCCTATGTTCTCAAACGTGTTGTCCAGAGTGTTGTCTGCCCTGCTGAAACAGCTACATCGTTTTCCCTCAGGTGGAGGATTTGCCCACAGTGAAAGGTGACTTCTACGCCCTAGGACATATCCCCAACATCATAGGTGCCATTGATGGGACACATGTGGCCATGGCGCCCCCCGCAGGAGTGAACAGGTGCACAGAAACAGGAAGAGCTACCATTCAACGAATGTGCAGATGGTGTGTTTGGCCGACCACTACATCTCCCATGTGAACGCCAAGTTTCCAGGCTCAGTGCATGACGCTTACATTTTGAGGAATAGCAGCATCCCTTATGTGATGGGGCAACTCCAGAGGCACCGTGTGTGGCTAATAGGTGAGGACAAGGACCCTATACCCTGTGATTAGTTGTCTGGGTCTGGGGTTGTCCCTAAGGGTTTATGTGTGTCTAACAGTTGTCCCTCGACAGTTGCAGGTGACTCTTGGTAACCCAACCTCTCATGGCTACTGACCCCAGTGAGAAATCCCAGGACATGGGCAGAGAAACGCTACAATGAGGCACATGGGCGAACTAGGAGAGTGATCAAAAGGACCTACGGCCTCCTGAAGACCAGGTTCCGGTGCCTCCATATGACAGGTGGTTCTCTCTACTACTCACCAAAGAAGGTGTGCCAGATCATCGTGGTCTGCTGTATGCTGCACAACCTGGCTTTGTGATGATAGATGCCTTTTCTGCAGGAGGATGGTCCAGAAGGAGGTCTTGTGGCAGCTGTGAAGCCTGTGGACAGTGAAGAAGAGGAGGCAGAAGAAGAGGATATCGACAACAGACACAACGTGATCCAGCAATACTTCCAGTGAGACACAGGTAAGAAGACATCACTGCCTCCTACATCTCATACAATTGTTAGACCTATCAAATGTCTGTCACTTTCACCCAGTGTATGGACTCTGTGACAGGCCGGACTGGGCCGGACCGCACAATGCCCCTGCTTGTGCTGGCACTTCCTCGACCGCCCCAGATGTGTCTCCGGGTTCAAATATTACGTGGGCCAGAGTCCGCATCAGCGGGAACCTGGACAGTTAAAGGGTCAGGCATCGCGTTGGGGAGAGGAGAAGGCAATTGTGAGGGGAGAGGATGGGACCACAATGACAGAGGAAGGCGACCGAGAGGAGGACGAGGATGGGATTGAAACCCCAGACAGGAGTGGAAGACCCAGGGATCTCACGGGGCCATCCGCTCCACTCGAGTGCGGAAGAGGAGAGAAGACCAGGACTGCGGCGGTCCCAATCGGGGACGAAGAGAGCTGGCTCCGGGGAGCAGAACACTACTACCCGCCACGCTTCAGGAGAAGCGTGGCAGAGTCAGGTACGTGGACGTGGCCTGGGCAGGGTTAGGGAGGACAGGAGGCGGACAAAAATTTGGGTTAGCAATTGAAGGGCTGTAAGAGGCGTGATATGCAAGATTAAGCACACAAAGGTTGGAGGGCATGAATTGGGGAGGACCAAGGCACGAGAAAGGGTGCGTGGGAGTGAAGGAAAATAAATAAAATCAGCACAACAAGAACCAGGTTTGAGAAAAGAAAGAGAGAACAAATACTACAGGGACAGTATAATCGAGAAATAATAGAAAACCCAGAGAAAAGGAACAGAGGAAAACCCAGAAGCAACCACCCCAGAACAGAAAGGAGAAAGAAAACCATAGGTGAGAGAGAGAGAGAATAAACAGATTACACCAAAATACCAGGAGGTCACCAGAAGAGGAAAAGGGAAAGACAGAGGCAGGAAGAGAAAATAAGAAAAAAAAAAACACGTACACTAACCAAGACTATTCTTCTTCTTTTTCACATGTGCTTCCCGAGAGACCTAAAAGGAATAAAGAGAGAAGAGGAAGAGACCATCAAACCCTGCCTGGAGTAGAGACTCGGAGAGTGGAAACACAACAAAAGATCCATTCATCACCATAAACTGCTATATACAATCAATAAATACCACTTACCTGTACATTCGAAGAGTCCTGTGTGATTACTAGCGCCAATCCTGCAACAGACCCTGACCTGTCACTTTGCCTTTCCATTTCACAGATGTGGGTCCCACTGTGTGACCTCTGCTATGTTACCTCATGGACTAGAGCTGTGTGACATAGGTATATTGACAATACAATGGACATTGCTATTTTCATTAGTTATAGCAAATACACATTTGTGAAAGCACAGAGTGACTCCAGATTGTTTTGTGATTCAAGGTTGTTTATTTAAGTGCAAATTAGTGGAGGGGGTTGGAAAATGGTCAGGGGTGATGGTGGAGGAATGTCCATGGCAGAGTCCAGTTATTTGTCTCACAGGTGCATTGTCCAAAGGGCCATAAGAAGTAGAGCTAGAGTTTAAGGATGGACAGGGTGACGAAGTGAGACAGAAGGATGACATTCAGGGTGGTCTCATTTCTTGGCGGGAGTCTAGGCATTGTTCTCTGTCTTTGTCCTGGCTCTCAGGGACCGTTTGCGGGGTGGTTCTCCATCTGCAGGGGGTGGGGTGCTGGTGTCGTGGTCCTGTGCCGGTGCCTCCTGTCCACTAGCGCTGGTGGAGGTGGTGGGCTGTACATCATCCAGGCTAGTGTCAGGGGCCCCTTGTTGTGCCACAGTGTCCCTCCTGGTGTTCACAAGGTCCTTCAGCACCCCTACAATGGTGACCAGGGTGGTGTTGATGGACTTGAGTTCCTCCCTGATCCCCAAATACTGTTCCTCCTGCAGCCGCTGGGACTCCTGAAACTTGCCCAGTACCGTTGCCATCGTCTCCTGGGAATGATGGTATGCTCCCATGATGTTGGAGAGGGCCTCGTGGAGAGTGGGTTCCCTGGGCCTGTCCTCCCCCTGTCACACAGCAGTCCTCCCAGTTCCCCTGATTTCCTGTTCCTCTGTCCCCTGAACCGTGTGCCCACTGCCACTGCCCCCAGGTCCCTGATGTTCTTGGGTTTGTGGGTTTGCCTGGGTTCCCTGTAGTGGTGGACACACTGCTGCTTGAAGTTTCCATGGGACAGAGGTATGGGCCCGCTGGGTGGGTGCTGTGCTGCTGTTTCCTGAGGGGGGAGGCTCTGTGGTGGCATGTGCCAGTGTGTGGGGAACTAACTGTCCAGAGGTCCCAGATGGGCCGGGCTGGTCATCTAGATCCAGCAGTTGGACAGCGCTGCTGCCATCAGTGTGGGCCTCTTCTGTGGGGGGGGTGGACATGTCTGGAACTTCCTGTCCGGGGACGCTGGGTAGGGGTCCTGCAGGGGTGTAAAGGCATGATTATTGCATCTGTGTGTGCCATTTTGTGCAATGGGTGGGTGACCCTGTACGCTAGTGCTTACATTCTTGTCTAGGACCTTGCGAAATATTTGGTCTGGGGAATCTGTGTGGGTATCTGTAGTGGACATGCTTTGGTGATGGGTGTCCATGCTTTGGTGATGGGTGTCCATGCTTTGGTGTTGCATGCAGGGCTTGGTGTTGGGATGGGTGGTTTGTGATAGTGGGACATATGTGAGGTGTTGGAGTGATGGGGGTGAGGGTGAGGGTGGGGGTATATGATAGCATGCAGGTGGGGTGGGGGATATCACAGTTAAGATTTGACTTACCAGATTCCATTCCTCCTGCTACTCCTGCAAAGCCGTCAGGATGCAGTACAGCCAAGACCTGCTCCTCCCATGTTGTTAGTTGTGGGGGAGGAGTTGGGGGTCCGCCGCCAATCCTCTGAACTGCAATCTGGTGTTTTGAGACCACGGAACGCACCTTCCCCCATAGGTCGTTCCACCTCTTCCTGATGTCATCCCGTGTTCTTGGGTGCTGTCCCACTGTGTTGACCCTGTCTACGATTCTGCGCCATAGCTCCATCTTTCTAGCAATGGAGTTGTGCTGCACCTGTGATCCGAATAGCTGTGGCTCTACGCAGACGATTTCCTCCACCATGACCTTGAGTTCCTCCTCAGAGAACCTGGGGTGTCTGTTCGGTGCCATGGTGTGGTGTGGGTGATGTGGTGTGTTTTGTGATGTGTGATGGGATGTGTTTGTGTGTGTTGTGTGAGGTGCGTGGATGTTGTGTGAGTGATGGTGTTGTGTGCCTGTAGATGCTAGTTTGTTGATGGTGTTGTCTCTCTCTGTGCTTCGTTCTCAATTTTTGTCGCAGGGGTGTGTGTGTGATGTGGTTGTGTGTTTTATATTGTATTGATTGTGTGGGTGTAGTGTGTGTATGTGTATCAGGTGTGTGTATTTTGATTTGTCCAATGTCGTTGTGTTTTGTAAATGTGTGTGTATTTTGAGCGCGGCAGTGTGTACCGCCAATGGAATACCACGGTTGAAAGACCGCCGTGTGGATTCGTGGGTCGTGATAGTGTGGGCATATTCCTGTTGGTGTGATGGTGGAGGTTTTGTTATCGCCAGTTTATCACTGACCTTTGGTGTGGCGGACTTGTGTAGGTGTATAGATTTTGGCGGATTCCGGCCTGTGGGTCGTATTAGCTGTAGCGGATTTCCGTGGCCGCAGCATTGTGTTGGCGGTCTTCTGCACGGCGGTAAGCGGCATTTACCGCCAATGTTGTAATGAGGGCCAAAGTCTTTTGCCATTTGGACAGCAAAATCTTTAAGCACAGGATTGACACAGTGTCACCCTTGCGGAGCTGTAAAATGACAAAAGCCATTTACCACTCCAGGCACAGTATTACAGCTTTGGACTGATCAAATACCGTCCAAGCCAACCTGGAATGATTAAAGCAACCCCTGACATGGGTTTTGCTCTCATTAGAGCTTTTCAGAGGAGTTTATCTTTGTCCAGACCCAAGGGAGCACCCAGTATAAGTCAAAACAAGGTGTCCACCCTCAGTATGTATCGATTTGCATTTGGTAGTGGGAGCTGACAACTCTCACCAAGTAAAAGCATACATAACTCCTCTTTCAGCAAGTGGGAGCTGTCATTCAACTCCTGCTTTCTGAAAGTGAAGTTTGTATCTCTTTCCCTGCACGCTAACATGCATGCAGGGCAAAAATGAAAACATTGCTCCCACATGTAGGGAGCTACTATTAAAGCAGCTCCCTGCTTGCGGGAGCAATGCCGGCTCCCGCAGGCCGCAGGTAGCTGGCTAGGACATTCTCTCTCTCTCTTCTGTCCCATAATGGGATGGAAGAGAGAGAGAGAGAGAGAGAGAGAGAAAGAGAGAGAGAGAGAGAGAAAGAGAGATTGTTATTACAATGGTTTTTCCATACAGGGACTACAAAGTGTTTGGTTCCAAATTTGTAGTTATGTTTTGATGCACCACAAAACAGAGTCACCTCTGGCCTACTGGTAAAGTTATTGGAATATTATTCAGTAGGATGAAGGTTCAAATCCTAGTAACTTCAGTAGTATGACTGTATATTTTCAAGTGTTTTGAATGTTAAACATTCCCTGTCATGTAACATGTACGTCTTTTACAAATCAAAATCATTGGGTTGAAAGACATAGTTATGTTTGGAAAATGCAACATAAGGAGTCACCTGTAGCCTAGCAGTTAATATTTCAACATATTAAAAGTTGAGGCTTCAAGTATGGGTGTGTCAGTGGCCACATCTCTGCTTTTATTTCATTTCACTTCACATATTTAAGGTACATACGAAAAGGTGATGTCACTCTGCTTACTTGAAAAATTCATTTTTATTTTCAGACTGATTATATCTCATTCTGAGTATATAATTCTTCAAAACCTAAAAACATTCTCTCTCTCTCTCTCTCTCTCTCTCTCTCTCTCACACACATAATCTGTCTCTCAATTTCTCTCTGTCAATCTATTTCTCTAAATCTCTCCCTCTCTCTGTCTCTCTCTCAATGTCTCATTCTCTCTCTCTCTATCTCTCTCTCTCACTTCCATCCCGAGAGAAAGATTGTTATTTCAATGGTCTCTCCATACAATTAATTCACCATCATTGCTCTTTTTGCAGGAGGTTGCAGTCTGCATGTATGCCCACAAACCTAAGGGTCTTCAAAGCGTTCAGCACAGTGACCTGTGGTCAGAAAGTGGTTGCTCATATGTGTTATTGTTATTCTGTTCCTAGTATTACTCCTGTGTTCTCCAGTGTTGTTAGACCTGGCATCTTTTGGCATGTTTCCCTTGTCTTTATGCCTTCTGACCTTCTGTTTTTATTGTATGCTGGACTTTGTTTGTGCTGGTTTATTGTCTCTGTGAACTTTACAACTGCAGATCAGTGCTAACGCGCAAGTGCTCCCTGTGTAAATTGTATTGGTGATTGGGGTATCCATGATTGGCATATTTGAGGTACCAGGGCCTGCAAATCAATTGCTACTGGTGGGCCTGAAGCACAGATTGTACCACCCACATGAGTAGCCCTGAAAACATGTCTCAGACCTGCCACTGCAGTGTCTGTGTGCGCAGTGTTGTACTGCCAATTCAACCTGGCAAACCCATCCCTTTTATTACATGTAAGTCACCCCTAAGGTAGGCCCCAGGTAGCCCCATTGGCATGGTAAACAGTACTTAAAAGGTGTGACATGTTCTGTTGTATTTACATGTCCTGATAGTGAAATACTGCCAAATTCGCCTTTCACTACTGTAAGACCTGTCTCTCCAAAGGTTAGCATGAGGACTGCTTTTAAATATCTTTTAAGTGCAGTTTCCCACAGGGAGCAAATGGGGATATGGAGTTTGGGGTCTCTGAACTCACAATTTAAAAATACATCTTTTGGTAAAGTAGGTTTTTAGATTGTCTGTTTGAAAATGCCACTTTTAGAAAGGGGGCATTTTCTTGCTTAACCATTCTGTACCTTGGCCTGCTGCGGAATCCACATCTGGGTCAGACTGACAGTTGGGCTGTTTGTGAATTCCTTCTAGACAGTGACACAATGGGAGCTGAGGTGTGTCCTATTGAGTCTTCCCAAGCTAGAGTGGGAGGAAGGAGATGATACCTGCACCTGAAAGGGCTGTACCTGCACTCACACAATGCAGTCTCCAACCCTTTGTATTGTGTCAGGATCTTGTGAACAACAGAGACTTTCCTTTGAAGTTTGCCTACTTCAAAGGCAGAAATGAGTTTAAGTTGTGTACCCAAACCCCGAGAATTTGGAACACTTCTTGATCAAAAGGAACCTCTTCCAAGGAGATGAATGGAACAGCTAGAAGAGGAGTACTGTCCCTTTGCTGTGTGTGCTTTGCTGGGTTGGCCTGCAGTTGCTGCTTCTGACTTTAAGAGAACAAGGACTGGACTTTGCTGTGTATCCTGCTTGTGAATTATCCTGCTTGTGAAGTTTCTCCAAGGGCTTGAAGTAGAGCATGCCTCCTATTGGAAGTCTCAGGGATATCAAAGACTTCAGGTTTATCTGCTTACAGCACTGGGAATGGTGTGTTTTGTGATGCAACAGAAGAAAGACTGCCCTAATACCGTCAACGTTGCCGCTGCCTTCACTGTGACCTGATGACGATGTAAGGAGCCGTGCCCCATTTTGCACCTCATCCCTGGTATCACCGCCACCTGATGCTGTCACTGAGTCCCTGTGGGCCCCGCACTCCGCATTGCCTTGCTCACACAACAGCCTGAGTATCCCCAAAGAAGATGCTCTACGCTGCACCAACACCACTGCCTGCACCGTAGACTGATTACATCACTTGTGAAGTACACAAAGCACCATCCTGCACTGCAGCCCTAGTCCACCGACGCCAGCGCCATCGACTCCAGCAATGACAACAATGTTGCCACCCACTTGCACCAACCCACTTCACACCACAGACCTGAGGGCACCGCACTTTGCATCGTCTTGCTTTGCACTGCAGCCCCGACACCATCAACGGCAGCGCTTCTGAATTCGTCATCAGCCCGAGATTTGATCTACAACACATGTGACTTCAAGGGCCCAATGACCCCTGCACCGACCCCCGGAACTGACGCTCACTAAAGTCTGCCAATGCAAGCCGACGGCAATGACGCCAGCGACTCAGCACTCCAGATCGCATTACGAGGACCACAATGCCATTTATTTTCAAGGTACTGTTTCCTGACACCGTAGCTGGCTCACAAGTGGTTGGCCTAAACTGTTGGATTTGTTGTTCATGACACTATGATAGCCACGGACAGAACTATCGACTTCAAGGAACTGTATTTTTGAATAATCCTTGCAAAATTCATATCTTTATAATTGTATGTCAGATTTTTCTCGTTTTGTTTTTGTTTTACACAGATAAATATTGGCTATTTTTCTAAAACTGGTGTGGTGTCCTTTTGTAGTTTTTTACTGTACTACTGTGTGTTACGTGTGAATGCTTTACACATTGCTTCTGAGGTAAGCATGACTGCTCATGCCAAGTTTGCCAATGTGGTGAGCTGGGGTTTTCTGAGCGGGGTATCTCACTGACCCTGACTAGAATGAGGGTCTCTACTTGGACAGGGTGTAAACTGACTACCAACTAGAGACTTCGTTTCTAACAAACCTGCATTTTCATTTTACAGCATGCCATACCTTTATAACGCGACTTACAGGGACATGTAATAATGTAGACTAAATGAGATGTATTGAAATTAATGTGCTTTTTTAGTGTCCACTTAAAATCATAGTCACGATTGATTGTTTTGATAGCTTTAGTAAGGTGGCACAATGTGCCTGATCCGCAAGGGTAATGCCCAACTATGGGATTTAGGTCCCACGTTGTAGAGATGGTCTGCTTTCTTTTTTCTTTTTTCAAGGGTCTAGTGCGTGTGAAATACTCTTTCAAATTCTTTGCCCAATTATGTGTAAAATGTGTTCTTTCCCAATTCAAAATACCTGACTTAATTATTCTCCAGTTCTTGTTCACTATTTTCTTGATCCAGTTAAATGTGAAGTCATAATTCATGACACATGGCAATTTGTCCTATGTTGGGTTGAGTCTCTTTATGGTAAAAGACTCTCTCTATCCTGGTGCCGCGCTCATTTGTAACTCTTACTGGCAATGTGCAATGGATAGTTTCTTATTTGCAGCATCTTTGACAGTTCCTTCGCTTTACTCTCATAATCATGAACATCACTACAATTCCCGCCAAGACGTAGGAATTAACGGCATGGTAAATTCTCCTGCACAGAACAGGGATGAAAAATATCAAACAATAACAAGGTGTTTTCATCTGTTGGTTTCTGATATGTTTTTGTCTTTAGTCACATTTGTTTTGTTGATATAACTGCATCAAGAAACAGGAGTGAGATGTTACTAATTCTACCTGTGAAATTCAGATATTCATCTCCCATGTTCAAACAAGTATGAAATTCAGATACTGACATTTCATCACCTTCCCAAATGACAAAAATATTGTCAATGTGACATTTTCAGAATGTAGTCTTCTCTTGGTGAGGATTACCAATCACCAGAATATGTTTTTCTTCCCATTGGCTCACATAAAGGCTCACATAGAGTCCCACAAGACTCTGGGAAAATGTATTCTCCATTGATCTTTTTATGCATTTGGAGAAACAGGGTCCCCTTATATGTAAAAATATTTTCTGTTAGAGCCAGCCTGCAACATTCCTTTAAAAAAAGTCTAGGTGTTTGGTGAATCCATTCTTGTCTAAAAAGGGCATGCACTATAGTATCCAGAGTGTCCTTCTGAGGCAAACTAGTATACAGGCTCTCTATATCCAAGCCAACCAAAAGGTTCTTATCAGGGTCAAACACAAGATTTTCTCATAAACATAAGAGGTCTCTTGTATCTTTCAGATACGTTGGTCTATTTTGCACTAGTGATCTCAAAAATTGACCCAGGAAATATGAGAAGGGTTCCAGGATGGATCCTTTTCCAGACACACTAGGACGTCCTGGTGGGGAAGACCTATGTTTGTGCATTTTAGGGAGGGTATAGAAATAAGGAGACCTATGGTCGTTTTTATATAGGAACTCAACCTTTTTCTTGGACACCCATACATTCATTTCTGCTTCTTCTATTGTGATATTGAAGATTCCTTTTAGTCTCTTTTTGGGTTCTTGAGTGATGACCTTATAATACCTTGCATCTCTTAGTAAGCCTAATGACTAATTCCTTATCAATAGTCAATTCATGAAGGGTCCTTCATTCCTTTGCAGTGATGTTTTTAAATGTTCTTCATGTTGAGACATTTAGGGCCATATTTATACTTCTGACGCAAAACTGCGGCAGCCCAGTTTTGCGTCAAAAATATTACCGCTGGCTAACGCCATTTTGGTGCACCGTGCAGGCGTCATATTTATACTTTGACGCACGGCGGCGCAAACAACAGGTGGGAGTCATTATTTTTGACACACACCGCGGCATCAAGTCGTAAAGGAAAACTATGTTAACGCGGCGGAAATGACTGTGGGTCGATTTACGACACCGCAAACCGGATATGCGCTGTTTTTTTTTACGCAATAGCGTCAAAAAACCCAGCGAACACAGCCATTTCACCAGAAGAGAGCCAAAATGGATCCCAGATGCCACTACAGACCCCAGGAAGATGACAGCAGACCAGGAACCAGCCAGGAGGACCCACACAAGAACCAGGACACATTTAAGAAGAAAAGAAAGTGTCGCTTTAGTGCAGAGGAACAGGAAATTCTGGTTAAAGAGGTAACGGAACATCAGCACCAACTGTTTGTCACATCAAAGTTGCCAATCAGGAGGAGAGAGGCCATATGGCAACAAATTGTCGACAAGATTAACAGTGTGGCTGAAATAAGCAGAACTCTCATTGAGTGCAAGAAAAGCTGGCATGACTGCAAGCACAGGACCAAGGAAAAGATGGCCAGGAACAGGAAGGCAGCACTGCAGACTGGAGGTGGGAGTCCAGCACACCAGGAGGCCCTGGACCACATGGAGGAGATGGTCACAGCCGTCATCCCTGAGGAGATCGTCACAGGGATTCAAGGACAGGACAGCGCAGACTACCAGGAGACAACGCACATGCAGGGTAAGTCGCATGGGGAATTATAATGCACTTATGTCAACTGCAACCGGGGGGGAATACCTACTACACATTGCATGTAAGTAATCATATACATGGAGTGGCATGGGTAAAGGGGCACGGCATGTGGGCATGGCCTGCACAGACAGAAGCTGGGGCACACCATTACACTACACCAACAACAGTCCCATAGGGGCATGCTGTCATGCCAACGATGGAGCAAAGGGAAAGCCACAACAGGAGGGAAGGCCACTAAGTCAAACTGACATCCTGGCACACGTCAGCCAACATACCCCCTACATTACCTATGGCCCTATTAGCAATCCTCTAGCCATACCGACAACTGCAATGTAACTACGACAACAGTTGCCACTACCACCTCTGCTCTGTGTGCAGCTCAAGTAGCCAATGGCAGTAACCTACCCATGGATCATACACACCTAAATTAGGGGGTGAGAATGACAACTGCAACAATCCCCAGAAATAAGACAAAAGCCCCAGTACTCTCAAATGTCAATGCCCATAGTTGTTACAAACATCAGCCAATGTAAACAACAATAGGAGCTACACAGCACTAAGGACACACCCATGCGGCATAAGTCAGGGTCCATCCTGTGCCTGGGTAACAAGGCAACATCCCAAATGTCATACTGCTCGGATAACAGCATTGAGGAGGGGACACATATAACTGGTCACTGAAATACACCTGCACAGTCAGAGGAGGAGATAGGACACTGATACGACTATCAGGGCAATCCACTGTAACACACATTCCCCAACATCAGCAGGGCACATTACCAATGTCAACATCCATATCGGATCATAACATTACCATGCATAGGATATGCCACATGTCAATTACATTTAAGTCGATGTGAAAAATCAGAGATTGGGGCAGGTCCAGATTGTTAAGTGTGCTGCCAGGGCCATCAGTACACCCACAGCCAGTGAAAGGTCTCACCATGAGAATGGATGTACACAGAGGGTCGAGTAGGAAAAGAAGGTGGCAATTCTCTATTTGCCAAAAATCAACCCCTAGAGGCGATGAGGCTGACAAGTCTGATAACTCAATAACATACATTTGACACACAGGTGGGCCATAGGCCTGGAAGAATGCCCATCTGAAGGACTGGAGAAATTAACACAAAACAAGATCACAAAGTGAATTCATCAAAAGGCAGGCATGTCACATCAAAATTGCCACAACACAGACACACTAATTGTACCCTGTTTCATTGCAGAGGAAGATGGATCTCCTGCCGATATGCCTGTCCCAGATTTCCCTGATGACATGGATGATGAGCCGATAAACATTCCCTAGGAGACCATCCAAAAGGTCCTTGAAACCCTCCAGACCCCACCTTCTGTCACAAGGAGGAGCACAGAACAAGCAGCCATCGCAGAGGAACCACCCACCACCCCAATTGTAAGACCTGCCAGCTCCACTACAGCTGAGACTCAGACGACACTGGCACCAGCTTTGAGAGAACTGTAGTTGGAGTACAGCGGGAGCTGGCCAAGGAGGTGCGGGTGGGGATGCAAACTATGGCAGCCAGCCTAGAGGGGGTGCGTTCGTGCATGATGTCATCTGCAGATCAGGCAGCAACTATGCAAGCCCTAACATCTATCTTGCAGGAACTGCAGAAAACCCAGAAGGAAATCAGCACAGCTGTAATACAGTTGACCCAACACCTACAACAGCAATCCTGTCAACACGTGCATGAATGCAACATTGAACCCCTCAGGGCCGACCTGGCTTCCTACCATCGTGATGTGGCTGCTATTCTCAAGAACCAGCAGGCCCTCCTTGCAGCAGTACTGCCCTTAAGACCTTCACAGGGAGCAGCGACCGGGATGTCTGACTCCACGTCTTCTAACACTGAGGTGTGTGTTGCCCCTACACAACCACACCAACAAGGACAGAGGAGGCAACACACACACATCAGAAGAAGAAGACATGGAATAGATCACATTCACAAGGAAAAGTACCCGGAAGCACTAGTCCCTGCCACATGGCCAACTATTACCAAGGTCCTGCGCTTTGTAACTTGCCAGTCTTGCAACAACTCTACTTAATGACTGTTCTGCTTACCACTGTATATCTTGTCAGCCAGCCCAGTGATTGTCTATCTCCTACTCATTGGCAAATCCTGTCCCTCTGCACTGTCTAAAACATCACCCCAGCACGTCAAAAGCATTTCTGTAACCCCTTGCGTAGGATCACAATGCAAGATGTCACTCCAATTTACATATAGCACTACAGCACTTTTCAATAAATAGCACTTACACAACAAATCTGTCTCTGGGTAATGTAACATATCAACTGTGCAGTAGATAACTGAAATGCGCCTACTGTCAAATTACATAGCTTACATAGCTTGTCAATACAACTGTCCTTATATTATGTAGTCTGATAATTCTGCACAGTGCCCATGATTGCATCATACTCTGCCCATCCTGAGGGACATATCTGATGAAGTGAGAAACCATACACCATCATGCTGTGTTGGACAGAATAATGCTTCCTCAGGGGATATCTAAGTCATCAAATAGTGGCTGCAAAATGTTGTCACCTTGCAATACTAACACATATAACAGTGCACACAAATCTAAGCAAACACTACAAGAAACTGCATGAATGAAGCGGTCTGAGTTTACATACTAATAGGTACTCATGCTGAATGTGTCACAAATGACGTATGTGAGTCATGAAGACAAGAGTGTGTGTGTATGTGACCATTGTATGTTAGGCATCACATCACCTTCCTGGAGGTGAGCTGATGATGTGCTGGAGCGTGGTCTGTGTCTGACTGGGACGCGCGGTTTCTGTCTTCCTCTGCTGGAGACACAGAGTGGAGGGTTTCTCCCTTTGTGGAGCACCTGTGGGCTCCGCCCGCTGGGCCACGCCCCGTCCACCCTCGAGGTAGGTGGGGGAGTTCCCGCCTTTTTACCAGGATGATGGATGGACGACTAAGTATTTTTTACCCATGATTCTAATTATGTATTGTATGTGCAGATGTGTGTGTATAGTCATGTGTGTGTGTGTATAAATATATATATATATATGTGTATGTATGTGTATATGTTGTTTCTGTGCCTGGCATGTTTCTATGAATTTCTGCTCTCTTTTTATCACACTTATCTACTCATCGCTCTTATGTCATGTCTCTATCAAACTATCCTCCATTCTCACTCGGACTCATCCCAAATCCCTTCGACCACTTTCATCTCCTAAATATCTCTGCCTAAGCTCATCCCTCCACCCCCACATCTAACTCACCAAACCTCACTCTACCTCTGTGACCTCCCACACAACCCTACTAAATTCTCCTGCATTCATCTCACCCTGCTACTATGCTCTCCCTAACCCTTCCACATCCTCTTTCCCCTCCGCCCCCCTTTTATTCATCTCAAGCCTTTGGATTAAGTAAATGAAGGATAAACTCCCAATTAACACTTCTGGATTTCTTTCCTCCTCCACCCCTCCATTACTCCAGTCAATCTAACTAACAAACTCTCATATCCGCAACTCAAATTAACTCATAATAATACTAAAACTGTACTCCTTATTAAATTATACTAATCCATCACTAATTCTTGTTGGGTACCGGAGTAGTGTGCTACTCATCGAAAAGCGCTTCGACGCCTCGTCAGGGGTAGTAAGAGCTATATAAATACGATTACAATTACAATTACAATTACAATTAGCTCTGGGATGTTCCGTGTCCTACTCAGTATCTCAGCAATGCTCCATGAGGCAACACTCTTATTTTGATAAGTAGAGATGAAGGTGTGCAAAAAGGAATAGCCAGACCATGATATGGTGATTAAAATAGGTGTTTATTTAAATTAGTTAACTAAAGTGGTGAAGGTGAGCATATTCAGAAGAAATTATTTACAATCTGTTGCCGCCTGCGTATACCAGCGGCCGTATTCTGTAGTTCCCCCTCTTGTTGCAGGCCAGCATCCTCCTCTTCCTCCTCTTCAGGCATATGTGGCTCTGGTTCCAGGAGGGAAATGTTTCTTTTGATACAAATGTTGTGCAATATTGCACATGTGAGGATGATCCTACAGACCATCTCGGGGGAATATAGGAGGCTACCACCAGTGATGTCGAAGCAGCGGAACCTTGACTTGAGGATGCCGAAGGTCCGCTCGACAATGCTGCGTGTCCCCCTCTGGGCGTCATTGTATGCACGCTCTGCAGCAGTACTTGGGTTGCCGAAAGGTATCATAATCCATGGCTGGATGCCATACCCCTGATCAGCTGCAAGAGAAAATGAATGGGATCATGTTGATGTAGCTGGCACTATTGAAAAGACCTTACATGGCAGTAGTTGTCTTGTGTTGTCTGTGACTCTTTTGTGTACTAATGTGGCATCCTATGCTTGTATGGCTGTACCATCTGCATTGTGTTGTTTCCTTGGCTGAACGAGTGTTTGCCTGCTGACCGTTTGTCAGCAGTATGTTTGGGGATTTACAGTACAGTGTGCCCTCCCTAGCATTGTGACTTGTGATACAGGTGTCCGTGTGTCTTCACTGGGGGTGAGATGATAGTTCCATGCACAGTTAAAATTGAAAGTGTTGTTAACACGTTCATATCAAAGTACCCTGGACATCCCATACCTTGAAACTTATGCAATGTATTAATGTAAAGGTCACTGGGACACTTACAATTTGCAAGGTGACATTTAGGCAACCACACTCATTAATGTCTCAACATTAGGCTGTACAGTAATTTCCGATGTGTGACAAGTTCAATGGTGTCTTCAGAAACATGGCTAGCGATGTCACGACCTCAGTATGTTCCTGTTCACATGTTGCTGTTGTGGTGTATGTGTTGTGTGTACTAGAGGATTGCTGTGCAGTGTGTATATAGGTAGGTTTTTGTACTTACCAACAAGTAGTCCATTGCCATACCATCCATCCTGGAAGTGTTCATTGATGGTGCAGTGACGGAAGATGTATGAGTCATGTACACTCCCAGGATATTTAGCCACGATGTTGGTGATCAATCCCTGGTGATCGACTATGGCCTGCACGTTGATGGAATGTATGTGCTTCCTGTTGCGGTAGAGGTGTTCAGTTGCAGCAGGTGGCACAAGGAGTACATGTGTGCAGTCGATTGCACCAAGGACGTGTGGGAAGCCACTGATGAGGTAGAACCCCTGTTTTGTTTCCTGCTGCTTCTGCAGTGTGTTAGGGAAGCAGATGTGGCAGGGTGTCAGTCGAATGATGGCATCCAGTACTTTGGGCAAAAAGGCAGAGAATGATGGTTGTGATATTCCTCCAACCAGGGCACCAGTTGTTTGAAAAGAGCCACTTGCCAGCATATGAAGTACGGCAAGCAGCTTGGTTTCTGTTGGGATGGTGCGGGGTGTCACCAAAGTGGGGGCCAACTTCTGTTCAATGTTGCGCAGCAGCTGCTGAATGGCCTGCTAGTTCAACCGGTACCTCTGTATGATGTCGTGTTCCCTGAGGCCCTGGAGGTGGTTCTTGGGTGGAATATCCTCTCCTGCCTTCTGCGCTGCCTTTGGGGTCCCTGCTGATGTTGTTGTAGCTGCTGTTGTTGCTGCTGGGCTCTGCGTCTGCATGCACGCTGGATTAGAATCACCTCCATGGCTCCCTGTTGCTGCTCTGCTGCTCTGCTGTTTGTTCTGTGTGTTCTGATTAAATACAGGTGTGTTTGCCCCATTTTAACACCTGCCCTGACCCAGGCGTTAATTTTTGACGCAAATCGGGCTGTGCAGCATTTTCTGGCTCCGCCTCCCGGCCATGCGTCATTTTTGCCCAAAAGCATAAATACGACGCACAGCTGTTTAAGCCATTTTTTGGATGGGAACGCCTACCTTGCACATAATTAATGCAAGGCGGGTTGCCGCATCCAAAAAATTACGCTCACAGCGGAATTTTGTCGTCTGCGGGCTCGGGCGTCAAAGTTTAAATACGGGGCAACGTTTGCGCTGATTGTGCGTCAAACTTTTTAATGCACAATCGGCGCAGACGGAGTATAAATATGCCCCTCAATGATTCAACCTATTTGAAAATGTCTTGTTCAAAGGCCAAGATCTCTACCGCAACCATGGTTTTGGGAGGGCAGGAAGTCGATTTTTTCTCAAATTAGTATCTCTCTCTTCTGTATTAGTCTCTTTTCCAGTGAAGAAGGCCTTTAACTTAAATTTTCTACAAAACTCAGCCAGTTCCATGTAAAGGCCGAACGTGTCGAATCCTAGGGTAGGTACAAAGCCCAATCCTTTGTCAAGAATGGAGATTTGATCATCTGTCAAGGTAGAGCCTATAAAATTAAATATCAGCAACTGTTGTTGCTTATTCCTGGGATCTGGTCTTTTGTTTTGTTCCTGGTCTGCATCTCAGAGTTGTTGTCCTTCCATCAGACCTCTTTTCTACTCCTTCCTCTTTGTTGATATTGGCCTTTTCCTGAAAAAAGGGTGCCTAAGTAGTGGTGGATAGCGTGGTGGAGGCCCTGCCATATAGGTGTTGCCCCAACCTCATAAAGGTGGATATGGTGGTTATAAGAATTGGGTTGGTTGGCTATCAAAGAGTGGAGCTTGCCAAGGTTGTAACCACCCTTGGCTTCTTCCTCTATTTCTTTCTCTGTTATTGCATCATTCTCTGGTACGCTCTTCGCTATTCCATCCAGATGCATATAAAGAGTTGCCTCCTGATGAATCATCATCATCATCAATTTCTTGGTCCTTTCCATGATTGTAACCTTCCTTTAAAAAGGAATAGACCTTCTTTTGTGAGAAACATTTCAGATCCTTTCCCCATCTTGTGAATCTTGCTCTGCATGAGATATTCCTTCATTAAATTCATTTCACTGTTGATATCTTCCAACATTCAATGTAGCACGCTAGCTAACACTGCATATTTCTACACCTAAGTTCATAAGTGCGATTGGCCAAAAGATATGCATTTTATGGGTTACTTTAAAGATTTTAATATCAGGAGACAGTAATGGCTAAAACCAGACATATTATAGTTTTCTCAGAGTTTTTAGCAATTTGAAATAAGGTGCAACACTCAGCACAAAATGTTGTCTCCTGCTTCTGTCCATTTAAATTAGAGAGTGTCATGCCCTTTGTCCTTTCTAATGCACTTGTTCACAGCTGTTTACAGTAGCAGCAAAGTAAAAGGTGTGATATTGTGTTTGAAATATCAACCAGTTGTTTATTACATTTGTTCCTCAACCTGTGTCCCTAGGACAGTGGCAACCATATTGTGCCCTCCAGTCCAGGATCCTGAGTAGCAGCACAACACCTCGGGCAACGATGGTCCTGGAACCAGTAGTAAGGGGAACCCTGTGACAAGGACACAGGCTTGTGGGGGTAGGGTGAATGGAAGGGATGTTGTGGGCCACAGGGGTGAGACCACTGGGGATGCTCCTGGCCAGGACACCATCAGCCAAGTCTTCAGGGTCTACCAGGAGTCCCAAGGCATGATGGGCCACGTAGAGACCTAACTCTGGGAGATCAAGCAGCTGCAGAAGGACATGATAGGGATATGCTTCAACAGTGGGAGGCCACCAATACCAGCATGACAAACAAAGGTGTTGAGGGACATTAGCAGTACCCTGATCAGCGATCGTCAGCAACACTCTACCCCTTCCTTTGGCGCAGCAACACCAGGCACTTCTTCATTGGTACCAGCCACTGGAAGGGAGGCCCTGTCAGAGGAAGAATCCGCCACAGACACCCCTACCTCTGTAGCAGCAGCTCCCCCATGCAAGCGAGGACGTCCAGCTAAGAATCAAGGTGGTGCAGATGGCAAGACATAGACCACTGCCAACGACTGACCTCATCCTGAAAGAACTCCTTTGTGTGCCACATATTCATCTGTTGACTGTCCTTCAACCACCTTCCATTTTTTATGGGAGGAGCACACTGGACTTTGGACTTCTAATGGTGTGGAATCACTTCAATGATTTCATCCCCCATGACTGAACCCTTCACTATTTTGGTCCGCCATGTCCCTTATTTTTATTCTATGCATACATTCACAATAAATACCGCCTATCACAAAGTTTGTGTCTGCTTGCTTCTGTTTTAATTACTGCCATGAAGCGATATAAGACCATGTGAAGCTAATGATGAAGACATAAGATACTAGTGCAAGGTGTAATGCTAAGGATTACAACCAACACAAACAAACACATTGGTACAAGTGTCTGCTCACACCAAACATTTTATTTCACTATGCAGCACATGGGGTGTCCATATGTGTGGACTGTCACAGCCTAGAATAGCTGACTCATATTGTGTCAAGGTAGATATACAGGGGTACAGTCCCCCAGACCACAGAAGGAAGGACCTTGTCAAACATTGTCCCATAGAATAGGTAAACAGAGAAGTGAATGGTGTCACCAGCTTGAGCCTTATCACACACAAAAAACCAAGTCATCCAACATCACATACACCTAGATACTGACAGAGGGCAGTACAACGGTCCCTGATCACCAGTCCATCATAATCAAATGACCATGCATCTGGTGGTATGACACAAACATAGGTCTGTGTTGTGGCACAGTATCTATATGATAACGTGCCCTTGTGGGTTACATTATGTTGGAATGACTACATGAGCTGTCAAAACCCGCATTAACGAACATAGAAGCAATATTAGATGCAAGCGGATTACAACAAAAAACTATGTGCGCATTTTCTAGACACTCCACATTCCCCAGATTACCTTACGTGGGTTATTCTTGAAGCACCAAAAATGCGCCCCAATGATCCTAGCTTCCTTTTTAAGACTGAACAACGATGGGTTTTTAAACTGGAGAATAGCATTCAAGGATTAAATGATGAGATACCTTGGGATTCCCCTTCTGCATAAATCTTTTCTACCATTTATCTTATTTTTATGTCTAGATTTTGGCCCATTCTGTAATTTGCCTCTAGATTTTCCCTCCTCCATTCGGGACCATCTTATCCCTATGTATTTACATGGTTTGTTTACTGGACCACACATTGGTTAATAAAGTAGTTTGGATAACTTTCCTAGTTTTACAATATTGGATGATTGTTGTCATATTCCCGTTTTTGGAGAGCCCTTTCTCACTGGGGCTTGTATGATTTTGCCATTTATAAATAGCTGGACTAATTGTCCTCTCGTCATAAGAGGACACTGAATCCTTTTTTTGTGTCCACCACTTGTGAATAAATGTGTAGTCCGTCTTTTATGTTTTCCACTGGATCACTAAGAGGACATTGTGTCCTTCTTTAGTGTTCACTACCTATTTACACACGTGTAGTCCGTTTTCCATTTCAGCATCCCTCCAACGAGCGAGCCGGAAGATTCCCTTCCGGGTCCGCACGCGTTATTTGAATCTCCGACAGCACCCGTGGTTGTTGTTACGGGCACGCATGTCGGAGGGTAGGTTTCCAGCGCGGACCCCAGGCAGATACAGTAAGTGCCACCATGTTCGAGTATTTTTGAAATGGGTTCTCTTTGATTGTAAGTCTTGGCAGATCTTCTCATCGCTTGGTTTAGTTAGAGTAATTATTACTTTTTCTTATCGACCATATGAATTGGCAGGCATTGACTAAGATATTCCTTTTCTACACAGAGCTTCCTAATAGTTCTATTTGATAAATACCATTTGTAAGGATCACTTCCCTCTGAGTATTTAGTTTATGATGGCTGGATTTCGGCATACGATGTTTACTTGACTACATGTTTCCTATTATCCAATCTTTTTAATGACTATTAATACATGCAGTGCCAACTTTTGTCCCCGACACGCGTTTCCCCAGGAGCCGTTCCTGATTCTGGGGGTGGTTATCTTATTATTTTTATGTATGATGTTCTTTTATACACTTCTTTCACGAGTGCACTTTTTTCAATGTATTTACGTCACTTTTACATCTGTGAATTTGATTCTCTATTCCAGGACGACCTTTTTGTAACAACCAGTCAACTCAATGTAAGTGACAGTTTTTCTTTACTTTTTAGTTCAGTGATTCCTCAGTTATAAGGCTTTGGAGAAGATGTACTTGAGTGAATTTTGTTTTGGTCCTGATGAAGCGTCGTAGGATCCTGCTGGACCGATTGACCCGAAACATGTCGACCCTTAAACTAGAGCCCCTAGATTAGTGGTGATTTCTAGTTCGTTATGTTGAAAGTATTTGAGCATTATCACTCATTATTTTAACTTTTGCTTGGTTTTTAATCTTGGTCTCCACCTCACCTATACTTATTAAATTTATGATGTCTTGAGGTGGATAAACAATTTTATTTATCTTTGTAGCACTCTCTCCGGTCGGAGTTGGATCCCATTCCAGGGTCCAAACCTTGATCTACCTGCTACTTAGAGAGCTACGTGGTTAAGAGCTCCCTGTAGGGAGCCCACCAGGCATTGCAGTACCAGCCTGATCAAGAGCGTCCCCGATGATGAAGCAAGTCATCCATTGAGATGCATGAGGGTTTTGCGCTCTAGCCATTCCAGGTCCCTTGGTAGGCTATTTATTTTTGGAACAGTGTACACTTTATATTATTACTATTTTGGGGAACTGTACACTGGACCACTAATCTCCCAGTCCCTCCTACTTGTGTTTTTTGCACAGGCACTGTGGCCTGCAATGATGAAACATATCTTCGGCTAAATATTGGTCATACAAGAAGAGTGTTTACTCTATGTGAAGGGTGAATGACACAATTGCACTTGATGACAACATATTTCATGGTCACATGATCACACAAATGAAGCAATTGGGCCACCACAGTGCACTAAACAAGTACAATGTGCTCTTCAGTCCTTCTACCCACACACTGTGCAAGTTGGCTTGACTCAGGTCTCATACATCCCAAATCTGTTACTCACATTACCTGGAAACATCCTTGTGCACTTCCTATGTCAGAACAGCATTAGATACCTGCCAATGTCACAACTTGGAAATGCCCATATGAGGATGTCAGTGGAAGATACCTGTACAAAGACAAAACTAGGAGTATAGATTTGAAAACATACCTATTACACAAATCACATAACAATCATCTGGAAATGAAGTTACATTTGAAAGAGACTGCCTAAAGAAAAGCAGCTACATCAAGGTGGGAATATGTCAGAGGCTAACTCTTCAGGCACCCTTAGGCTGAATATTGCTCACCATTGGCTCCCCAGTGTTATGCCAAAACACTCTACCTCACACATTCTGACAACTACAGTCCTTCGTACAGTCACAGTCATTACATCATATGATATACTTACACTCACGAAAAGTAGTTATTGATGAGATCTTCCTGCAAGTTAAATCCTTCCTCTTTGCCATTGTCATCCTCACTTGGCATTTCAGGTGGCTCACCCAGTGGCACTGCAGACTGCCATTCCTCTGGGATGTATGGGATGTTCCTCCACAGGACAACGTTGTGGCGCATGCAGCAGGCCACAATGATCTTACACACTTTCCCGGGTGACTAGAGTGGGCTCCACCAGTCTGGTCCAGACACCTAAATCTGGCCTCCAAGACCTCAAAAGCATGCTGCACTACCCATCTTGTTCTTACATGGGCCTCAGTGAAGAGGACTTCCCCTGGTGCAGTTGAATTCCTCAGCTGCGTCAACACCAAGGACGGTTTGGACATGGTGAGTCTTCTGTTAAGGAATGAGAAATATGTGTAACAATGAGTCCCCCCTTATCAGAAATTTCTCACCAGACATTGCACACACACAAACAGGACAGATGTGACTTACAAAATAGCCAGGCCGTCTCTGGGTACAGTCGTGACATCAGCTTGGGGGTAGTGCTGTTTAGCATAATGAAGGCATCCTAGACTAAACACAGAAAAGAGGCATACACATGCAAAATGTATAGGTCCGCCAAGCATACAACTTGGACGCTGATGGAATGGAAGTTCTTTCTGTTGTGGTATACTTGTTCTTTGGCATGTAGTGTGACCAAGCCAACAAGTGTGCCATCAATAGTCCCACCACATGTGGGATGTGTGCAGAACCATAAAAGTCAGCCAGCTCGGGGATCGTGCTGTTCAGCATAATGAACGTTTGACGTTGCTTAGTTACAACTGCAACACGGAAGACGCGGTTTTAAACACACGCGTCGAATTGACCGAGTTAGCGTTCACTCACCGAATACGGGAGACGATATAAGCAGCAATCTTTCCGTCTCCAGATGGGCGCTCCTAAGCAGTAGGGTCCATCGTTTAAGTTTATTGAAGAGGAGATATAAGAGTCCTTGGGTCCATTTTGATCTTTAGAATTAAGAGATTCATTTGCCCTTTTCCAGTCCTGATGAGGCCTTAAATCAGTAGGCCGAAACGCGTTGACTTTATGTATTGCAAGTGCATTGGGCTTGATAAAAAAATGGAATATATTGTAAAGACTTAAGTTGCACTGGATTATACTTATGTGAAAGAAATACATAACACCTTGTTAAGTGAGTGCACTTAAAAGCCCAGGTCCTTAGCATTCAGAAGTGGATCACATGTGGAGTTATAACAGTGACCACGAGTCAAATATATAGGGCTTTGTTTTCTTATATTGTCATATTTGTGATGAGGTTTTATGTGAACGTTTTGTGAAGTCATTTTTTGTGTGTACAGTCATTTATGTAGTGTATCTAAGTTTGATGTCTTCCCACATCCTTTTTTGTTATAAATGTGAGTAAGAAATAAACTCAGAAGGTACAGAATAGAGGTCTGTTCTTATTACTTAGTATTTAATTTGTCTCTACCTGCCACCTTTTGCTTGGTTGACGTTCAGCATAATGAAGGCATCATGGACTGAATCCCCAAAACAGGCATACACATGTGCAATGTGTAGGTCCGCCAAACATACAACTTGGACGTTGATGGAATGGAAATTCTTTATAATGTGGTATACATGTTCTTTGGCATGCGGTGCTACCAAGCCACCAAGTGTGCCATCAATAGTCCCCACCACCTGTGGGATGTATGCAAAACCATAAAAGTCAGCTTTCACAGAAACAGGATGTAGCTGTCCAGGTGTTTCAGTATTGCAAAGAGGAAATCCTTCAACAGTAGACTGAACATAGGTTGGGACACACCACCAGTTTGGGCCACTGTATGTTAGTATGTTGGAAGGACCCTATGGCTAGGAAGTGCAATACTGACATGACTTGTACAATGGGTAGTATGCTGTTTAGATTACTAATAGCTGGCATCAGATCTGACGACTCCAACTGACGACATAGATCCACTATTGTTTGAAAATTCAGACGATACAGGAGGATGAGGTGTCTTTCTTCCATGACCTGAAGGTCTGGCAGTGGATGGTAGACCAGTGGTTGTTGCATCATCCTTCTCCCTTGGTACCTATATGTATGACAGGAAATGAGTTCTGACATTAGTCACTGTGTCCAAAGCAACATGCATGATGCATGTCAAGGTTACCAAGACACAAGACAATTTAGAAGGGATAGACATGGCAAACAGTACACATCACAGCTGTTAATGACAAAAGGGTCACGTTACCCCCCTGGTTTGCCGCACATGTGTACACATAAGGTATCTGGACCTAAATCAAAAATGTGCATCACAAATATCTCTCAGAATATGACTGGATGTCCCAACCACAAAAATGACCTTTGACGGGGGTACACTGTGCCCCACTGTAAATTGCCATTTGTGCCCTTGAGCGTACTACTATGGTGTTTGAGTAGTAGGACCTACATGACAAGACAAGATGAACAGGTTTTTGTGAGGTGTGATGCATTGTTAAAATCCCAATACAGCATTTCATGCCACTAAAATGGCGCCTGTCTAACCTACTTCACTGGACATTTGGAACCGCCCACAACTGCCAGTGGAAGTCGTCATGGCGGTAGGCGATTGGAACTGTGGCGGACACAGTCATAGGCTTACACTGCTGCCAGTGGTGGTCGCGGAACATTGGCTATGTCCACCAGCGATGAAGACCACATATTTGGCGGATGTGACCACCATGTTCTGCACAATTCTTCATTAGAATCCTGACACTGCTGCCAGCAACACCTCCACTACTGAGCTGCTGTGTACCACCTCTGGGAGCAATCATGCCATGTCCAGCAGGTGGTAGGGCCACTGCCTTCGTATCAGAGAGTTGGTGAGCCTGGTGACTGAGGTCCTACCCCTGTAGGAACAGCTCTATGGTGCACCAGAGGAGCAGACAAGTGCCTCATGTGCACAGCATTCTCTGTACTTCCTCATCCTTTCCCGCCTTACAGGTTAGAATGTGCCCATGTATGGCAGATCAAAAACTCATTTATCTGTAGGTGCAGTTTTTGTGGCATCAATGGGAGAGTCAATGTGCATGTATTGATGGCCAGTGCCACATGTTGAGTTCATTCACATTGTGGTGTGTGTGTTTATTGTGTTTCCTGATTCACCTTTTGTTGGATGCACATAACTAGGTGAGGTGACAATACATCCATCCACTGACATCTCTTTTCTCATGAATGTTGTATATGCGAGGCAACATGTATAAGCATGACAGCATGCACTGAGTATGCTTCTTGTATGTGTCAGTTGTGAGTAATGTGAGGTATGTGTATGTTGCCACAGAGGTTTAATCACACATCTGTCCTTGCTAGACTGTTGTTTGTAAGGCATGTCATCACTCTCTCTGCCTTCCAGGTTGCCACACACACACACACACCACTTGCTAATTTGCTGCTGGCTACATGATGGACTGTCATGCATAGAAGTGTTTGGGATGGAGTGCCGTGTAGGTTCAGTCTGCTGAGCCTACAGAGAACAGGACCTGTCACTCGTATCTCACTGTGGCTATGTAACTGTGCCAATATGCCCACCCCCTGTATCCCAGCAGATCCTGTCATGTGGCCAATATGAGTCTCTGGTTTAAAAACATGCCCAGAATGCCTCTTTCCTTTGATGAGATTGATAATGGGTATATGGGTGGGTTACTTATCTGTGACAGATGTGCACTTAGTATCATAGTCAATATGTGTCTTTGACAAATGACAGGTCCCTTACTCCGACAGCCCTTTTGTCACCTTCATACCAGTCATATTTGCCATGTGCAGGCTCATTGCATACCTGACATTTCCACAGTGCAGACAGTGTGTTGATTCCTGGGAGACCATGATATGTGACTCAGTAGCTTGGTCACATAGTAGACACTAGTCATGCCTTTGTTTGTTAAATGCCATGTCTGTAGGATGGACATATGTTAGAAATTGGGTCTTTGGTTGGCAGTCAGGTTACCCCCTGTCCAAGCAAGGACCCTGACTTTAGTGAGGGTAAGTCACACACAATTCAAATTAATCTGTGCCCACCCTCTGGTAGCTTGGCACTGAGCAGTGAGCTTAACTTAGAAGGCAATATGTAAAGTATTTGTGCAATAAATCATGCAATAGCACAGTATAAACACCACAAAAATACACCACACAAATTTAGAAAAATATAGAATATTTATCTGGATAAAATAAGGTCAAATTGTACTCGTTGAAATATTACTTTAGAGAATAATAAAAAGTCTTTAAAGCAATAAGTGTCTCTTTCAAGCACAAAGTACCTGGTTTGCGTCTAAATTATCTGCAAGGGACGGCAGAGGAGGAGATGCATGGAAAACAGGGAGGTGTACGTCGGTTTCTCTGGGCACACACAGAAGATGCGTTGATATTTTTCACACAGTCAGGGTCTTGCATCGATTTCCGGCACTCTGACTTGGATCCTCTTTGGGTTGTGGGGTATTTGGATGCCCGGGGACGATGCAGAGAATTCCTGTGTGTGCAGGATGAAGTCACAGGAGCTGCGTCCATCCGGTGGGTGATGCAGGGAGATTTCTGTTGCAAGGTAGGCACTGCGTTGATTCTTCTCATAGGAAGTCAGGCTACGTCGCTTTGGCTCCACTTTGCGTTGATCTGATGGGCTGTGCATCAAAGTTCTGGTCGCAACGCTGGCGCTGCATCGATCTCCACTCAGGGAGCCAGGCTGCATCATTCCAGTTCGGCGTGCAGTGATTTTCTCACCGTGATGCAGGATGTGCGTCGTTTCTGCCAGGCTGTGTTGAAATTTCACCGCACAAGTTCTTTGTAGAGATGAAGGGGGTTATTCTAACTTTGGAGGAGGTGTTAATCCGTCCCAAAAGTGACGGAAAAGTGACGGATTTACCACCAGCCGTATTACGAGTCCATTATATCCTATGGAACTCGTAATACGGCTGGTGGTATATCCGTCACTTTACCGTCACTTTTGGGACGGATTAACACTCCTCCAAAGTTAGAATAACCCCCGAAGTCTTGTTGGCCCTCAGCTTTCAGAAAACAGGAGGCAAGCTCAATCCAAGCCCTGGAGAACACTTCTCAGCAGAGCCAGAGGGAGGCAAGGCAACAGGGCAACAGCAGGGCAGCAGTCCTTTGCAGAAAAGCAGTGAGTTCTTTGGGGAGCCATGCAGCTTCTCTTGGCAGATTACAGGTTCTGGTTCAGAGATTCTTCACCAGTGGTTCCTTGTCCAGAAGTGTCTGAGTTGGTAGGGTCAGGGACCCTGCTTAAATACCCAAATGTGCCTTTGAAGTGGGGTAGACTTCAAAGAGTGGCTTAGAAGTGCAAAAGGTCCTCCTTCAGTTCCATCCTGTCTGCCAGGATCCCAGTAGGGGGTTTGTTAGTCCATTGTGTGAGTGCAGGCCACTGTCTTTTGACATGTAAGTGTCAGGCCCGCCACCCTCCCATCCCAGGAAGACCCATTCAGTATGCAGATGTGTGCAGGTGTGACTGAACATCCTGTGCTTGGGGGTTGTCTGAGTGAAATGCACAAGGGAGCTGCCAACTAACCCAGCCAGTCGTGGATAGTAAGGCACAGAAGGGTTTAAGTGTAGAGAAATGCTTACTTTCTAAATGTAGCATTTCTAGAATAGTGATATTAAATCTAACTTCACCAATAAGCAGGATTTTCTATTACCATTCTGGCCATACTAAATATGACCTGGTTCCTCCTTCAGATCAGAATCTACCACTCAAACAGGATATGAGGGTAGCCCTGATGTTATCCTATGAAAGGAGCAGGCCTCACAGCAGTGTAAAAATTAATTTAGGAGTTTTACACTACCAGGACATATAGAACACGCATGTTCATGTCCTGCCTTTTACCTACATAGCACCCTCTCCTATGGGCTACCAAGGGCCTACCTTAGGGGGGACTTATATGTTGAAAAAGGGGAGTTTAAGGCTTGGTAATTACTTTTAAATGCCAAGCCAAAGTGGCAGTGAAACTGCACATACAGGCCTTTCAGGGGCAGGCCTGAGACATGGTTATGCCCTACTTATGTGGGTGGCACAACCAGTGCTGCAGGCCCACTAGTAGTATTTACTTTACAGGCCCTGGGCACATGTAGTGCACTGTGCTAGGGACTTACAAGTAAATTAAATATGCCAATTGAGTATGAGCCAATGTCACCATGTTTTAGGGAAAGGGCATATGCATTTTAGCACTGTTTAGCAGTGGTAAAGTGTGCAGAGTCCAAAAGCCAGTAAAAATTAGGTCAGAAAAAGAGAAGGAGGAAGGCAAAAGGTTTCGGGGTGACCCTGCAGAAAGGCCATTTCCTAACAACATACATGTCTAAAAGCATGTTCTGTGGCACAGATGCATACCACAGAACCCCACCCCTGAAGTGACACAAGTCTGCAGTTGTTATAGCAAATGTCCACACATGGAGAGGTTAGAAACTTTATGTACCCACCATGCCAGTCTCTTCATTGTTGCCCATGTGTGATGTTTGGGTTGGTACTCTGCCAGTAGCCTGTAGGGTATATATGCAGAGATGTATTTCATAGTGGCTCACATCTTCGTCAAGTTGCTAGAGCACATCCCACGAAATATCAGAAAGCCTGCCTAGTCATTATAAAGCCTGAGCAGGGTGGTGGATTGGTCTGCAGATTGGGAAATGTATGTCAGTAGTCATGCCCCTGTACTTATTGGCTTGCATGTGTGACACTTGCGGAGTATTGACAAAATGAGAAAGTTCTAGCTTGATGTAACAGGCATGTATATGACTAAATCATTTGTGATGAAACTTGTGATCATGATCTCTTGATTTGTCTTTTGCATCCATGCAGGTCAAGGCCCATCAAAGGAAATGGATATGGAGAGCCATTGCCAAGAAGATGTAGACCCTGGGGTCTACAGCCAGTGGAGTGCCCACTGCAGAAAGAAGTGGGAGGACCTCAGATGCTGGGGCCCGAAGATCGCAGAGGCCCATCTGGGGCTGTCCTCCCAATGTGGGCGTGGTGCCCGTCAGATCATGGCCCCCCTAATGGCCCGCATTCTGGCAGTGGCCTATCCAGAGCTTGATAGGCATTTGCGGGCAGCACAGCATCCACTAGGGGGTGAGTACAGGCCATATTCCTGCCTGCCCCATTGCCAAGTTATTGAGTGAGGATTTGACTGCTCCCCCCGACTATTAGGGATAAGCCATGTGTCACACAGTAGAGGAGAGATTTTTTTGTCTGACATGTCATGTGTTGTGTACTGATGAGCCTTGCCTATTGGACCAGGGACCTAGAAGGAAACAGGGTGGAATCCTCACACCACCTGCTCTAAAAGAACCACATATTGCTGTTTACAGTGATAAAATCATATACTGTTTGTTGTTGTAGTATCTGTATTTTCTATGCAGCAGACCACTACTCCTCAATGCTCCAGACCACAGGTAAGTAGGTGATGGATCATTGTCCTCAGCCATGTTTCTGTGTAAATGTGTATGTTAGCATTTGCCACTCACAAGCTTGTTTTCTCAGTGTAAGATGGCTGCTGGTGCCTCACTGCAGTCTGATGTGAAGCTGTCCAACATACATGTGACAGGGCTTACTATGCAATTTGCGTGCAGCAAAAGATCACAACTTTCCCTTGGTAAGTGGGGAATGTCAATTGGCATGAATCATGTGCCATCACTATTGCCAACATTCCTTGTGCTTACATGTCAGCATGTGTCTCTTTCTCTTTAGAAAACATTTGCAATCTGCAGTTTCATGCATGGTCTACCTATGTTGATTGGATGGTATCTGTATTTCCTCACATATGTGTTCCTGGCAACCTGTGTGTGGAATAAGCCAAATACAATGGGGGTATATTCCATGGTGGGCCACATACAGGAGTGTGTCGCCATGGTTTATTGGCTGACACATTCCTTAATGCAATATGTCATGTAATTTGGCATGTACAACTGCAATAGCAATGAAGGAAATGAAAGGTAGGGTGAGAGTTTTTAGCCACAATGTAAATATCTAACATCTTGATGTGGCATCAGGTGGAAAAATGCACTGCATATATAAATGTTAAGGCATGCATCATAGAGTGACTTCCAGTTATGTTTTAGACACACATGTTTGGGTACAGGGATTCATCCACAGACAGACACATGGGTTTGAATGACCAAGATGGGGTGGGTGATGTAGCTTCCCATTGGGCTGCAAGTCATTGCAACTTCTGTGTCTCTCCAACATTCAAAGGAGTAATGGCTGCTACTGATGCACTCAGAGCATGTCATTATAAAGGGTACCAGACATTTATGGTGATTACCGTGGGGCTTGATGATTCAAATTGTGGTGTATTTTGGGGACATCTCTCCCTAACATATTGCACATGATGTATACAGTGTTAATTTCCATGCCACATATGTGGCCTATCTGTACAACATTGATACTACCTCTTCGACTTTATTGGGACAAATATCACTTGGTGAAGTGCACATTGTTGAGATTTTTCCAGTGTGACATGGGTATTTCCGTGTTACCTTCTCCAGACCATTGTACTTTTGTCATCAACACGGCTGAACTTTGAAGCTTCATTTCTTATTTTTGAGTCATTATGTATGGGACAAATAGATGTGTGCATGAGCTTTTGTGGAATCTTTGGGATGGACTTTGCATTGGCCTACAATTGTATGCCAAAAGGTGACTGTGGTCTGCTCCATGAGGCAGAGCTTTGAGGGTGATGAGGTCTCATAGTTGTTGAATGGTTATTGTAATTGTACGAAATCAGCCATGCAATTGTAGTTGTGTGAGATCCAGATTTTCATGTGAGCAACTGTTGATAAATCAGATGGCATGCATGCATTTGGTATGGCACATGTATGGGTCACTTAGGTGGAGTTTATTGCTGGGGCCTACTTGACATCATGGTAATGTCTGCTAATCAGAGCTGCTTTTTAAGTGTGATGATGGACATGTTATTACCCTTTTTTTTTCGTCTTGGGAACATCAGCACAGGCAAGAGGAGATGGGGCAAAACAGAGCAAGAAAGCATCTGGCCACTGGACCTTGGGTCAAGACACCATGGACACAGAGGGACCCAAAAGCCCAGAGGCCAAGGGGAGTACTATGGGGGGGACTGGATCTACATTCTCAACATCATCGGATTTTACCTCCAGTGGCCATTCCCTAGTGGTGGTGGACCCATCGGGGCAACCCCCTGTACCATTGGTGTCCACCAACCCTGTTCTATCACTGCCTTCCCTGTTGCTCCCCACCCAGTTAATTGTGCCTGCTCACCAAAGAGGGTGGGTGTCTCCTTCTCTGCAGACACCTCCACCCTAGCCCCTGCTACCCCAGCGGCCCTCAGTGAGGAGGTTATTGAAATAAGAGGTCTTTTCAGGCTCTGGCCTCTTTACTGACGGCAGCCAGTCACTCCCTACTTTCCACCCCCCAACTCCCTCTTCCCATTGCAAATCCCTCCTTCTCCTACCTACCCAAAGCACACAGACAGATCTACAGGCATCCTCATCAACAGCCAAAAGGAGAACACACAAACACAAGCACCACAAAAACACACCAGCACACACACAAACAATAGCCACCAATAGACGCAACAACTTCCCTGGAGACCCTCCACACTCTCAGTGTTACACACACCACATTCAGCGTAACCACAGGCACCATGCCAACAGTCAGTGACACAACCACCACACCCATCATACATGCAGACACCACCCCAGCAGACTTGCAGACATCCACCACAAGTACCACACCCACAGACACCACCACTTTAGATACACAGACATCCACCACATCCAGCCAACCCACAGTCCCCACCCCAACAGCCACACACATATCCACAACTCCCACATCCCCAGCATCTCCACTTCCTGTATCCCCAAGACACACAAACATACTCACTCACTCACTCAACAGACACCCACTACACACAAGCATACCTCCCAGAAGCACACACCCACGACATCCACAATAACACAGCCTACGACCACTCCCTCAACTTCCCAATCCTGATCCCCTTCTGATGGCTGTCTCCATGTCCATAAGAACGTTTTTTTGTTTGACCTCAACCTTTGCCCTATTCCATCCATCCCCCTGTCCCAAACCAAGGAAGCCCCCAACCACCTCCCATGTTGTCCCTTCCACCTCCAAGGCCTCCACTGCCCCACCAGCAGGCAACCGTACCTCTCCCCCCAAAAAGAAGCACACCTCTCTCAAGAAGAATACCACCCCTCCCAAGCCCAAGCCTAACCCCCTCCAAATCCAACCGCTGGATAATCCCTGAGGTGCCTGCTTGCCCCCTTGATGCCCCTTCAGGTGGAGCTTGTCTGGCAGTAAAGGAGTCAAGTCTGAGTATAGTGATGTGCATGAACATTTGCTTATGAACTGGCTAATGGCCTTGGACATTTTCCATTTTCTTTATTAAACCCAACCAGTTGGTTTTATTTGGGTATATATTTATCCTGCGATTCCTTTTCTACCTTTATGCTGTTCCTGAGGGACGTGTGTTGTGTGGCTACAGTTGTGTGTAATAGAGTCAGCTTGCTGCTCTATTTGCTGCTGTTTGCAGTATCTGCAAGAGAAGAGTATATGTTGAGTGTTTGTTGTGGTAAGTATTTAATCTTGTTTTGTCCAATGTGAGCATGTATGGTGTTGAACTTGTCCCCCTGATGTGGCTTGTGTATTCATCTGTTGTGTGTCAGCTTGAGTTTTTTTTGTGCGGACATGGAGATACGTATGTTGAATGTGACAACAGTCCCTGGCCTGTGTGGAATGCGAGGATGTGAGTTGTGTTGGTAGATGTTGCGTAGGTTTCACTGTCCCCATGCCTGAGGTATATGGCCATGTGTTATTGGGCAGTGTTGCAGAGCAGTGTGAGTGAGCTGGCCAAAGGGTGCACATTGTGACTGTGGATGTGTTCAACTTGATGCATGTTTTGCACTGTGTATAGGATGCGATGTGTACGTGGTGCCTGTGGCGTGCCCCCATATGGTGGGGACGACAGAGCTACAATCTGTTTTTGAGTTTTCTTATACAGGTAGCTGTGCGTACTTACAGCCGGTGGCATCAATGGCGGTGTTGGTTTTGTGCACCTTGGAGGGTCCTCATGGATCATCAGCAGTGGCAGGACATGTGCAATGGGCTCCATGGAGGCAGCAGACAAATGCGGCTGCCTTCAGGTAAGTATCACACTTTCTACCATCCGTTTCCACCTTATGAGATGCGGTGATTGGTGATTTGACCACATTGGTGTTGTGCAAATGTGTACTATGGCTGGCTGAAACACAGGCTTCACCGCCTTGCTAATGAAGCCTTGTGACCCTGGTGGTCTTTGCTGCCTGGTGGGCCCGCCAGAACTGCAGAGGTCCTTGCTCCATAGGCCATTTTGACTCATAATACTGTGGTCCAACCACAATCCTGAAGGCAGTCGGAACAACATTGCCACCATGGTGGTTGAGGGACCGCTTTTCTTGAACGTCCGAAAGAGCAAATAACCTCTATTTTTTTGGCTCTTGTCTTGGAATCTTTTCATGAATGGGATGAATAATTTACCCTTTAGAGGGATGACCCCATGTTATTTTTGAAAATAGGCGTTTTATTAGAAGACTTCAGAATAGTATATCGAGTTTGACCAAATCAAATGATATGCCATTTTGACCTGCTGCTTTAGAGGGCCATGTATTTTTGAGGAGATTAAGGCCCTCATTCTGACCTTGGCGGTCGGCGGAGAGGCGGCGGTCGGACCGCGAACAGACCGGCGGTATTAAAAATGGCATTCTGACCGCGGCGGTCACCGCCGCGACCGACCGCCACTTCCCCACTCCGACAGCCACGGCGGTCATGACCAACGGGCTGGAGTCTGCGCACTCCGGCCCGGCGGTCGACCCAAGACCGCCAACGGTATCATGACCCTGCTTACCGCCGCGGTTTCTGGCGTTCGGGAACCGCCATGCGAACCATGGCAGTAGGCACTATCGGGGCCAGGGAATTCCTTCCCTGGCACTGATAGGGGTCTCCCCCACTGCCCCCCGAGTCCTCCCCCCACACCCTCCACCCCCCTGCCACCCCCCAGAGGTGGTACAAACCCCCTCCCCACCCCCACCCCGACATGCACATACACGCACCCCGACATGCACACACCCCCAACATGCACATATACACACCCCCTACACACACACATACACAACGGGGACACATACCCGCACACATACATGCCGACATGCGCACCCGCCGAACTGCACACATTGCCCATAGGCACAGCAGCACTCCCCGCCCGCATGCACGCACTCACACACCCCCTCTACACACTCACACGCACACCCCCATGCACGCACACATCACACAACACCCCCCCACCCCCTCCCCTCACGGACGATCAACTTACCTTGTGCGTTGGTCCTCCGGGAGGTGACAGGAGCCATGGGGAGGTGACCGCCAACAGAAGACCGCCAACAGAAGACCGCCACACAGAAATGTGGGTCGTAATTCTGTGGGCGGTGTTCTGCTGGCGTGGCGGTGGAGGTTGACCAGTCTCCACTTTCCCGCCGACCGCCAGTGTGGCTGCTGGCGGTTTTCCGGCGGAACGCTCCCAGCGGTCAGAATGCGCACAGCGGCATACCGCCGCGGTCGGCGGTCTTCACCGCGGCGGTAACTCGGCGGTCTTGCGAAAAGACCGCCAAGGTCAGAATGAGGGCCTAACTGTTTAATCCTCAGTGTTATTAAAAGTCAGTTATTTTAAAGGCAGGTTGTTAGAAATGGGGTCTTTGGGTGGCAGTCCTGTTACCCCCTGTCCAAGCAAGGACCCTCACTCTAGTCAGGGTAAAAGAGAATCACCCTAAGCTAACCCCCGCTCACCACCTTGGTAGCTTGGCATGAGCAGGTAGGCTTAAATTCAGGGTGCTAGGTGTAAAGTATTTGTACCAACACACACACTAACTTAATGAAAAACACTACAAAATGACACAACACAGGTTTAGAAAAATAGAGAATATTCATCTAAACAAAACAAGACCAAAACGACAAAAATCCACAATACACACGTCAAGTTATCAATTCAAAACCAAAAAGAGTCTTCATGTAATTTTAAACACAACGCTAACACTGTTAGCGTGACAATTTACTTGGGCGAGTCAAAAATAATAGTGCACGGGCGAGTGTGCGTCAAAAGGGGATTGCGATGTGCGATATCACTCACGAGCGAGACCGTGCATCATTTCTTCTTCAATCAGGTCGGCATGTGTTGTTTCTTCTCTCTGCAGGAGAGCGATGCGTCGATCCGAACAGTACTCTCGGGTCTGGGCAGGCCTTGCGTCTTTTTTACACGCCCAGCGGTGTTTGTGTCGGAAATCCTGCTGCACGATGATTTGAAAACCACGCAGTGCGGGTTGGGATCTCACCAGCTTCCATCAGCAATGCTGCGTGTCGTTTCTCTGGCTGCGTGCGCCGATCTTCCAGCCGAACTGCAGGCGAGTGTCAATTCTCATCTGCGAAGCTGGCGGCGCACCAATTTTTCAGCCACGTCTCAGAGTCAATCTTTTTCCCGCACAGCGGTCTGTGCGTGGATTTCTTACTCTTGTTCTGCCAGCTTCTCCTTTCAGGGTCCCAGGAACTGGATAGGCACCACTTGGCAGGGTAGGCGTCCCAGCAGAGGCTCCAGGTGCTGGCAGAGTGAAGTCTTTGCTGTCCCTGAGACTTCAACAAGAAGAGGCAAGCTCTATTTCAAGCCCTTGGGAAATTCTTCACAAGCAGAAAGGCACACAAAGTCCAGTCTTTGTCCTCTTGCACAGGCAGAAGCAGCAACTGAAGGATAGTTCCACAAAGTACAGTCACAGGCAGGGCAGCTGTTCTTCCTCAGCTCTTCTCCAAGCAGAGGTTCCTCTTGGTTTCCAGAAGTGATCTAAAGTCTGTGGTTTTTGGTGCCCTTCTTACACCCAATTTGCCCTTTGAAGTAGGCTTACTTCAAAGAAAAGTCTCTCTTGTTTGTGAAATCCTGCCTTGCCCAAGCCAGGCCCCACACACACCTCAGGGGGTTGGAGACTGCATTGTGTGAGGGCAGGCACAGCCCTTTCAGGTGTGAGAGACTATTCCTCCCCTCCCTCATAGCACAGATGGCTCATCAGGATATGCAGGCCACACCCAAGTCCCCTTTGTGTCACTGCCTAGAGAGAGGTGCAAACAGCCCTACTGTCAAACTGACCCAGACAGGGAATCCACAAACATGCAGAGTCACAGAATGGTTTAAGCAAGAAAATGCTCACTTTCTAAAAGTGGCATTTTCAAACACACAATCTTAAAATCAACTTTACTAAAAGATGGATTTTCAAATTGTGAGCTCAGATACCCCAAACTCCACATGTCTATCTGCTCCCAAAGAGAATCTACACTTTAATCATATTTAAAGGCAGCCCCCATATTAACCTACAAGAGGGATAGGCCTTGCAATGGTGAAAAACAAATTTAGCAGTATTTCACTGTTAGGACAAATAAAACACATTAGTATATGTCCTACCTAAAACATACACTGCACCCTGCCCATGAGGCTACCTAGGGCCGAACTTAGGGGTGTTTTACATGTAAGAAAAGGGAAGGTTTAGGCCTGGCAAATAGGTGCACTTGCCAAGTCGAATTGGCAGTTTAAAACTGCACACACAGGCACTGCAGTGGCAGGTTTGAGCCCTGTTTACAGAGCTACTATGGTGGGTGGCACAACCAGTGCTGCAGGCCCACTAGTAACATTTGATATACAGGCCCTGAGCACCTCTAGTGCACTGTGCTAGGGACTTACCAGTAAATCAAATATGCCAATCATGTATGAACCAATTACATACACATTTTGTATTAGAGCACTTGCACTTTAGCACTGGTTAGCAGTGGTAAAGTGCCCATAGTAACAAAAACAGCAAAAACAGAGTCCAGCACACATCAACAACCTGTGAAACAGAGGCAAAAAGTTAAGGGAGACCACTCCAAGGATTAAAAGTCTAACACAGTTTAAAATACATTTGCGCTCATTATATTGCTTGTGTAGATGGATTTTATATGATTCTCCTATCTATCATTTGGAACGGTGAGATCATTTGGATTGCAATACATTTTTGTTTTGTATCCTCTTCAGTTTCAAAATGCTTTATCATTACGTGTTTTGATGGCCTTTGATAGTTGTGCCCAGACATTATCTTGAAGATTCTGTTTTATGTCAACTATTTCACTCCTCACTGATTCCTTAAATATTTAATTTGCACATCAAGTTCAAATGAAATGGGTTACCTCAAGATGGATCAAAGATTTTTAATATACATTGTTTTGTATTTGATAAATTTTTATCCCAGGTGTATAACTCATTGTGACCAAGGTCAGTTTCCTGAAGTTAAAAACACAAAATTGCCTCAGTTGTATTAGCCAATCTAGGATCCAATTATTAAGGTTTTTATAATTAGTTGGACCAATCCTCAGAGTCAGTAATGACTAAGGAAAGCTCCCACTCTTTAGTTTTGTAGATTAGTCCTAGCATTTCCCTTTCGGTCTGATCTTTTTAGATCCTATTACAATCATATGATCAATAGTTAAGATTTTACTAGTTTTTACCCTAACCTTTGTGTGGTGGTGGAATATTCTGAACTGTGCCAAGAGACTTATCAGAATTTATGATTGGTGATGATATGGGCAAAATATTCAGATTAAAATGCTTAGTTAGAATGATAAATAACTGACTACATTGCTGTGAAATTATGTCAAATTCTGTTAGAATTGAATGTTATTTAATTGTCCAGTGGGAAATACATATTTAGGGTCAGAATTTGAGTTTCTCATGTTGACCTATTAAGACAATTAACATTTAACTTTGATTTAATTGTGATACTCTTAGTATTAAACTTATTTGTGTAATAGTCAACAATCCTCCATTTGGTCATTCCACATCTTTCTTCCTTGCTAAAGTTTCATGGCTTGTGAAGTTTGGTAAGGAGGTATTAGAAGATGTTCTTGTTTCCTGAGCACAAACTAAATTATATTATTTAAAATCTAACCAATTTTTTTACCACTGAGGTTAATCTATCTATACCTACAATATTCCAAGAGGAACTTAACAGCTCTACATTATCATTACCTTTGCTTCTACCCCCACAAGGATTAGCGTATAATATTCAGCTTTATTAAGGGACCTACTTTTATGGTTTTGCCTGGCAAGGTTACAAATTGGTCGGCCCCCGATTGTGGAAAGGGTAGTTATTTTTAGATTTGTAAATGGGGCTTGTGATGAGAGGCATTTGAAATTGGGGTTATCCTTGGTGTCATTTTTAAAATAGCTGAAAGTGAGTTTTATGCCTGTAAATGAGTATATTTAGCTTTTTAACTTTAGTAATAAACCCCCACTCCACCAGATACTCTCTATGGGCCAATTACCTTTGCACCATATATTGTGTTGACCAAGTTGTCTGAGTAAATTCTCCACTAGAGGTAGAATTTTGGAGAAAATAGATATTCAGTAAAATGGAAGGATTGAAAAACTTTAGTTCTTGGAAGAAGTTCAGTAGTTCAAGGAAGTTTTGACAATTTAATATATCAAAGTCTCCTTCTGATTTGTACATTGGTATAACAATTTATTTTATGTGCCTCAAATTTCCTGTTCTATACGATCTCATCTTCTGGATTAACAAAAGTTTTTTCCTTAATGATTTAGTGGATTCTATGACTTCACGGGGTCGTAATGAAAGTGACAAGTTGTTTTTTTCTTTTTTTAGGTTACCAGACCAAGGTCTCTGTGATCCTGATATTTATAATGAGAAGAATTTACCTGCAATAATTAAGTGCCCAATTTATAATTCGGTGGACAGAGTCCTCTCTGTTGACCTGGCAGAGAATTTAGGGGCATATTTATACTCTGTCTGTGCCGAATGTGCGGCAAAACTTTTGACGCACATTTGGCGCAAACCATGCACCATATTTATACAATGATGCCTGAGCCCGCGAACGGCAAAAGTCCGACGTGTGCGTCATTTTCTGGATGTGGGAAACCGCCTTGAGTTAATGACATGCAAGGTAGACGTTCCCATCCAAAAAATTACCTAAACAGCTGTGCGCCATATTTATGCTGCTGTGCAAAAATCCTGCACGGCCAGGAGGCGGAGGCGGAAAATGACGCACAGCCTGATTTGCATAAAAAAATAACGTCTGGGTCAGGGCAGGTGTTAAAATGGGGCAAACACACCAGTACTTAAGGAAAACACACAGAAGCAACAGCAGAGCTCCAAAAGAGGAAGACATTGAGATGCTTTTCATCCAGCATGCACGCAGACGCAGAGCACAAGACGAACAACAGCAGCTTCCATAACACCAGCAGGGACCCCAAAGGCAACGCAGAAGGCAGGAGAGGATATTCTGCACCAGGACAACCCTTCTGAGACTCCGGCAACAAGACATCATCCAGAGGTACAGGCTCAACTGGTAAGCCATTCAGCAGCTGCTGCTCAACATTGAGCCACAGTTGGCACCCAGCTTGCAGACACCCAACACCATTCCATCAGAAACCAAGCTGCTAGCTGTCCTCCACATGTTGGCAAGTGGCTCCTTTCAAACCACTGGTGTCCTGGTTGCTAGGATCTCACAGCCCTCATTCTCTGCCTTCCTACCAACGGTATTGGATGCCATCTTCTCCCTTACACCCTGCCCCATCTGCTTCCCCAACACACAGCAGAAGCAGCAGGAGACCAAACAGGGCTCCTACCAAATCAACGGCTTCCAACACGTGCTTGGTGCCATTGACTGCACACATGTACGAATTGTGCCACCTGCTGCAACTGAACAGCTATACCACAACAGGAAGCACACACACTCCATCAATGTGCAGGCCATTGTGGAACACCGGGGATTGATCACCAACATCGTGGCAAAGTATCCTGGGAGTGTACATGATTCAGTCATCTTCCGTCACTGCACCATCAATCAACACTTCCAGGATGGATGAAATGGAAATGGCCTACTTGTTCGTAAGTACAGAAACCTACTTATATACACACATCACAGAAACCCTCTAGGACACACAACACATACACCACTACATTGACACGTGGCCAGGAAGACACTGAGGTTGTGACACCGCTAGGCATGTTTGATATCCTCACCCAATGGGATACACACCTATGGACAAATGACAGTTCCAAATAACAACAGATGCGACTCCACAGACACAAGGGAACAATTTAAAAACAACACAATGACAATAACATGGCCTAAACTGGCAGTACAACTTGGAATATGAATCTGTCATTATCACATCAATAACACTCAATCAAGCACCCTTCCAACCAATAAGTACTGTGTAAGGTGTGTGCAATGTGTTATGCTGCAGATCAAACACCATGAGACAAATAGCATGATGATGATGATGATGTCTACAATGAAGGTGACATGGAATCAATGAGGCTGTACCAATATCTCACATCACTCCTGCTCTGACATTGCCCACTACCAATAAGCTAGTGGACTGTGCTAAGAACACATATTGATGTGACAATATTGAAAGTGCACATTCCTACACATACGGATTGAGACAATTTCACACACACACACAACAGATGTACAGGCATATGGACATTCTGACACTCTAAACTTCAACCTCACAACCATGTTAGCCAGCTGAACTGGAACAGGTTCAGTAGTATAGGTGCACGTTTGAACATGAGTTGACTCGGCAAGGGCAGAGAAATAGGTCTGCAGAGAACTTGTCACACACGGGATATTTGTGCATAGTCAATTGTCAACACGTCAGTGCTGACAAGTTATGGAGATGTGTTGTAGATTGTCACCTTGCCAAATCAAAGGGCCTCACTGATGTTTAACAAATTCTATTGCATATGTTAAATTGGATGGGATGTCCAGGCCATATAGATGCAACTGTCTTACCACCACTGTGGAATTGATTCTGTGTATGGAAGTATCATGTCACCCCCAGTGAAGACACATGGACACCTCTTTCACATGACATAATGCAAGGGAGTACACAATGTACTGCAACTCTACAAAAATACCGCCAACATCCGGTCAATCAGCCAAACACCTGTTCAGATAATGAAACAACCCAATGCCTAGGATTCCACACAATAACACAAACACAGATGAGTCACAGACAACACCACATAACAACTGCCATGCAAAGTGATAATTATGGTGTAAGCAACATCAACATTTTCTCACTCATTTTCTCTTTCAGATGATCAGGGGTATGGGATCCAGCCATGGATCATGACCCCATTTGCAAACCCAAGCACAGCATCAGAGCGTGCCTATAATGAGGCACATCGGAGGACACGCACCTTAGTCAAGAGGACTTTTGGCATCCTGAAGTCAAGATTCAGGTGCCTCAACATCACCGGAGGCAGCCTCCTATACTCACCAGAAATGGTCTGCAAGATCATTTTGACCTGTCCCATCCTGCACAACATTTGTGTAAGGAGGACCATTCCCCTCTATGAACCAGATCCACAAATGCCTGAAGAGGAGGAAGAGGAGAACGTTGTCCATCAATATGAGGGGGGCCATCCAAACACAGCTGCAGGATTGCGTCGGAGACAACACAAAGTCAAAAACTTCTTTTAACTATAGTCACCATCACCATTGTTTTACCATATGTCATTAAACACCTATTCTATTCACTATATCAGGGTCTGGGTAATCATTTTTGCATCACATTATCCCTAAGATTCATAATCAGAGTGTAGCCTCATAAAGCATTGCAGGATTACATATTGGGATACTGAAAAATCCACATCACATTTGATGGGTATGAATGTACATCCAACTTCACACACACTGTAAATGACATGTATCCTGTCCATTTTACATTTGAAGTGCAATAGCAGAGGACCACAGCTATTTCACACATACATGTTGGCAACATGGTTCATTGCATCATATGGCACACAACTAAGACACCATCATTCACTAAGGAAAAAAATACCTCATACATGAGGCAGTGGATGTGTTATAGCATTGATAACAAGAAGGTATGACCAGACCCTTGACAGCAGCAAGTGTGACATCAGCTATCTTTGCAAGGAGTATGTGTGACAAGAAATCCATGTAAGCAGCAAATGGATAGCACGAGTGCCCCAGGTATGACTAGCATTGCTCACAAGACATCCCGTGCACATGCCATCCCAGGTCATATGTCCTTTCACTGCCATGTTCTCTGTCCCTCCCCACCCTTCTTGAGGGGGCCCTGGAAATGGACTATTTGTACCCAGATAATCCTTCATCTACACACACCCAGACTCACATTCTGACTCCAGTGTGCTTCCCTCTTTATTATGGTATGCCATAGTCATTGTTCTTCTGTCTGCATGGACTTCTGTTTGGATAATGCACTGCCTTGTAGTCTGTAGGACCTGTAATCACCTGTCCATTGCTTCCCATGTGAAAGGTACTGCTGGCCCTTTGAACTTGATTCTCACCAACAGGACTTATGAGAGACTGAAGCTGCACACACCTGTGAGCACCTCCATGCAGACCAGCCATTTGCACATGCGCTGCCCTTGCAGCTGCCTGGAACGGCATAGAAATTGTCATTATATGTATATCACTGTTATGCATTGCCGTATAAATCACTTGTGTAACACAGGCCTTGGGTTATTGTGTAACGTTGCAGCACACTGGACAAAAACAGTTTACATTTTTCACAGTGTTGTTTCACCTTTGACCAGTATCAGTCGTCTCACTGTGTATTTGCCTTGTTAATTTTTGTTCCTGATTAACCCTGCATCCTGTTAGCCTGACTGGTTCCTGCCTTTGCGTTACCATAAAGGTTCCCTGTGGGTACATTTGTCTCATAGTTGCTTTCCATGCCCTCACTCTCCTCCTGGGGTATTGTGTCAGGTAGGCCTACAATGAATACTCAAATACATTGTATAGCGTAATCAGTTTGCTTATTGTATCATGGGGTGGAACTTGTCGTCAAATAGCCTAATCATGGCCCATCCCTTGTCTGGGTTTCATTTATGCATGAATGACAAATAGTGACAGTGTGCCATGGCTGTATGCATGGATTGGGTATGGTGCCTCCAGCACAACAACCAATGTTAGATAATGTGCATGAAATGTAAACACATGTTTGTACCCTGACGATCCACACACTGATTCACATTGCCCCCAAAATATTGCTGGGGCTTGCGTGATGAGTAGCTGTGAGATTAATCAGCACAGAGGCACTGAGGTTCCCGGATGCAGTGGGAATTTTAGAGGCCACCCTGTGTACAAATGTTGTGAGGAAACCAGCTGGTTTAAAATTACTGATTCATTAACTTTGTGAGGACACCAAAGTTGCCCTGTTGTCAGGCTCATAAAACTTCTGCAGTGCCATAGCTGGACTATCCCCATGTGTGTTGTCTATTCCTCTTTGGCTTTTATTCAATTCAGCTGTGAAGGATACTTTGTTAATGCAGGGAATGACTCCACAGACTCATGACCAGACCTGCATGTAACTGTGACAACATGGACCCCAATAATGATACAGGCTACAAATTGGCCAGCACACTTGAACTGAACACCTTTGTGCAATTAACGACTGGAAATATGTGAACACGTGCTGCTTGGTCTGCTGGTCCTCCACTGCCACAGGAGAAACATAGGTCATTTATACGACTTAAACTGTGGCGTGACATTACATTTGTGGATTGGTTTTTGGACTCGGTGTTACAAACACCGTACCCACATAGCATTTTCTAATGCCTGACTCATGGGTAGTATATAAACAAGTGCCCAGGAAGTGGTATCCATCATTCCAGGACATGTGATGGCCTAGTCTTGGAACATTGCCATGATCAACCGTCTTCTATCAATCCTGTGCATGGTTTGTCATTAGAGATGCTTATGTCCCAAAAATCTGGGAAGTTCGCACAGCATTTGTTGCTACGTGTATTGCAAACACATTTCCACACTGAATAGCATCTGATGGTTGGCCACATTGACAACACATGCATACAAGCACATTTAAGAAAACACGTCTTGTGATGTTCACACAGTGGGAGAACTAAATTTGTAAGAGCCAATTCACACACATTGACACACAGGCAATGAGTCACTGTATTGAGTTGCGTAGCCTTGCAAGCCTGTATCAACGCACAACCTGCTCAAGCTGGGTAAAACCAATTTGTATTCCACACATTTAAGCATCTATTGCGTCAGTGAAGAGTGCAAATCCGGTACAACAACTAGAGGATCATGGTCCGCAGTAGTATGATCTGCCACATGTGCCCATACACCGGAATGCACAATGTAGGTGCAAACAGCGTATCTCTGTATAGTCAGACCTGTCATGTTCTAATCAAATTGAGAAATGACTGCATATGCGTAGAAAAATGACGCTCACTGCCATGATACATCAATTGGCCCTGAGCGATAAGTCCCAAACTGTACTTCATGAAATTGGTTAACTATGATAAATATTAGAAAATATGGATGCAGGGTAATTTCTAAGCATGTGCGTAAAACAAAATGACGCACAGACTGTAAGCGTTATAATATTTTGACGCAGAAGAATAAAAGCTAACCGCATTTGAGGCAGGAAGTGATGTAATAGGATATCCTGTTTACAGAATTGGTACAGTGGGTGTACTTTCACTTTCACTTTGAGTTGGAAAATGGGTTAATGGTAAGGGCAGGTAAGTACCTACACTTAGCAATAGGCCACTAACCTCCACTTAGGTCCAGTTAGGTCTCAGTAAATGAAACCTAGCTCAACCCTTCGAAGCTTGGCAACGTGTGACAAGGCTTAACTTAGGAGACAGAGTGTAAAGCATTCAAATATCACAAAACAGTAATTAAATAAAACACAGGAAACAGTTTAAAAATCCAAAATCAATTTATACAAATAGATTATATTCTTATCTTTAAAATGACACTAAAACAAATAAAAACGGATAAGGGGAACCGGAGATATGAATTTTTAAAGAATTCATTATTTCTAGTGCATAGAAGCAACTAGCGCTCAAAGGGTTAAAAAAAAGGTCAGACTGGAAATGAACAAAGTCCAGAGTTCAGGCCACCCACGAGTTAACACTGCCACACTTACTTTCAGAAGTGTTTGATTTAGGAAAGTGGTCCACATCACCAGCCAAGGGTTCAGAGGATCTGGTGTGCCTCTTGGGGTCTGGGACAACAACTCCCACAATGCACCTCTTCGACTTATGGAGTTGCTCCAAACATCTCCAAACTTCTGGATCTTCTTCCAGAGGCCCTTTTTCTGTCCTAGAAGTGTCCACAACTTGATCCAAGGTTCCAGAAGCTCTGAGTTGCTCCTTGGGAGTTGGGACTACAATTCCCAGAATGCACCTGGTCAGAATCCTGACGCTGGTAAGCTGGGCTCTGCTGGCCGGACTTGATGCAGGGGACTCTGGGCAGCTCCTTTGTACCTGTAGCAAACAGGGAGTCCCTCCTTGAAGCAGTAAAAGACAGGTAAAGTCCTTTTAGTAGTGAAGCCCAAGTGTGCAGCTGGTGCAGTCCTCCAGACTGCAGTGTCCAGGTGCAGGTCAGGGGTCCAGCAGGGCAGTCCTTCTTCTCCTGTAGTTCTTCCTTGTTGGAGTCTGATAGGGATCTGAGGTGTGGGTGCAGGTCTGCCGTTTTTTTCCTTTCTCCTGGGTCCTGGTTCTCCAATCAGGGGCAGGGTCCTTCCCCCTGTGATGACCACATCCTGTGATGTGTGGCAAAAATCAATCCCAGGGAGCAACATTCCTCAAAAATCCATCACGGTTGTAAGTGATTTTTGGAGGTTATATCTGGCTGAACCCACCCCATAGTGTGGTTAAAAATCCTAAACACACTCCTCTCCTGCCCTCTCCTAATCTAATCAAGGGGCATCTAATTGACTGGGTTTGCAGGATGTGAGGGTGTTGCTTGGTTGCTCCAGCTTATAGGTAGGTTGACTTAGCCAATTCTAATTAGCCTAATTTGCATACTGATGTTACACAGAGCACAAGCCCTGGGACTGGTTAGCAGTACCCAGGGCACCATCAGAGTCAGGAAAACACCAGCAAAAAGTGGAAAATGGGGGCAAAAGGTTAGGGGGACTGCAATCAGCCCTGTTCTGTCACACTTTGCAGTCTGTGATTTTTCTTGACTGTGTGGCTGTATTTAGACTCGTCTTTCTGTGAATATTGTGAATTTGTCTCCTGTGTGCTCTTTATATCGTCTTTTGGTGTTTCCTAAGTGTCTGTGGTATCCTGTGTAAGTGTATTTTTGTCATTTCTGCTGTCTAATTTTTTCTTTGTACTGTTGGGAGTCTATTGTGGGTAATGTTAGTTTTGGGATAGTTGGGCTGTTATAGTGTTCTTTACTTTTCATTTCCCTCTCCTCCTTTTCCTTCATTATCCTCTGTACCCCCTTAATTCCTTCTTTTTTTTCAAGCATGTTGGGTAGGCTAAGTCATGGTAGAATTCGAGACGAGGAGCTGGGGGGATTTATTTGGCTGGTGTGCCACTTTCTCCCATTGATGATAGAGGCAGGTGGCCGGGTGATACAGGGGTATCACACAGAAGCAAGGAGGCTCCGGTGGGCAAAGGTCCTGTACCATTTTAAAAGAATATACAACACACTGCGCAATGACCACCGGCTAAAACACTGTTGGGCTGACCTGGTTGCCAAGGAGCACCATCTGCTGGACCACATGGGTATTGTGACTGGTGGCGCTTTTGGTGAGTACAATTCAGAGTAATGTGTGCATTTAAATGCTCTATGGTGACAGTAGCAGATTTGTTCATATGCTGCAGGCAATGTTTTTGGACATGTGGAATGCAAGTTAAACATACAGTTGCCGTGAGTTGTACAATAATTCCTACACATTACCGTCATTTGTTGACGCAACAGCTGCACTAACTTACAAAACACAACTGGGGCCTGTAAATTAGTGCTGCCTTCACGTCAATAGATGATGTAAATGTGGCTCTAACATATGTTTTATGCAGGGTCTGTGAGTGTACCAGGAAAGACATGCTTTTAATCCAGATATTTTCAAGAACTAACGTGTCCCCCAATTATTTCAGATACATGTCTGATCTGGATTTTGACACATACGTAACAAGTTATTTCTGACCTCAGGTAACATCTTAGGCTGATAGTTTGACTTTGTTGTCCGCAATTAAATTAGGGATGGATGCCAAAAGTAATGCACACGGGTTCATATCTAAATGTATGGTGCTACTTTCCATAGCTGTGGAACATAGGGGGTCATTACGACCCTGGCGGAAGGCGGAGAACCGGCGGTAAGACCGCCAACAGGGTGGTGGTCTTACTGCATGTAATTATGACCATGGCGGTTACCGCCATGGTCATCCGCCGGTTCTCCGTTCCGCCCGCCGGGCTGGAGACCTGGGTCTCCAGCCCGGCGGCCGTCACTATACCGCCGGTGGTATTTTGACCCGGCTTACCGCCGTGGATTTCCAGCGGTTTGAACCACCATGAAATCCATGGCGGTAAGCACTATCAGTGCCAGGGAATTCCTTCCCTGGCCCTGATAGGGTCTCCCCCACCCTTCACCCCCACCCCAGCTCCCTCCCCTACCCCCCCACCACCCCTGCCACCCCCCAAAGGTGGCAGGGCCCCCCTCCCCACTCCGACCCCCAACATCACATCACCCATACCCACACGACACGCACGCAGGCACCACCTACACACTCACACGCACACATGCCAACATACATGACTACATACACCCACACACACAGGCAGACATGCACACCCACATTCAAACATACATGCACACATCCATACAGACATACCCACAGACATACACGCACTCATTCCCATACACACAACACCCCCGCAAGCATACACACACTCACACACCCCTTCACATACACAGATGCACAGCCCCATGCACCCACACAACACCCAACGCCCACCCACCCCCCTCCCCTCACGGACGATCGACTTACCGAGAGCCATGGGGGCAGCTCCGCCGACACCACACCGCCAACAGAACACCACCACGGCGAATCACAGGACGTGATTTGCTGGGCAGTGTTCTGTTGGCATGGCGGTGGAGGTGGAGCTACCTCCACTTCCCTGCCTCCCGCCAGTATGGCTGTTGGCGGCTCTCCTTCCGTAAAAGGACGGAGAGCTGCCAACGGTCCTAATAGGCCGAGCAGAAAACCGCCACGGTGGTCCCTCGGCGGTCTTTCAAAAAGACCGCCGAGGTCAAAATGACCCTCATAAAATTAAGCAAATGATACAAATTGAGGGGTAACAACTATCCATGGCCCTCTGTTCATTGTACTTTTGTGTTTTGCATTGGTCTTAGTCACAATAGTTGGACCCGAGCTAATGCATTTGCCATCTGTGTTATTCTATTGCCATGTACTTCTCATAAGTTACGGGATCATCATGGGATACCGGACGTTGAAGAATATATGATCACAATGGATTAAGTGCATGATGTCGTGCAAGGGACCCCTGACCAATTCCATCATACATATAAAGTTCACTAATACTTTGCTAGTTTAGTTTGGCACACCCATGCTGATCTAGTGCAGCATATGTTTAATAACTAACCTCCCAGTATGGAGGCTATCACTGACATGGGTGTATGTTAAGATCAGAAGACCAGCATTCCCGTGACTGCTGTCATTCCTGAGGTACATACAAATTGAAACCTACATCATCATGATTGACACAGTGGTACATTTGCTAAACCATGTGTTAATAATATCACAGTGTCAGTTTGCTGTACATCCGCTGATCAGCCAACTTGGCAAATGTAAGATGATGAATGTGGCTCATCTGTGATTTCCTAAACCCATAATGGGTAAACAGGGCATGAGTGACACATTTCAGGTGCAATGACTACACCTGTGCCCATGCAGTCTGTCATGGATGACTACAATATACACTGTCAACATATATCTCCTTGTTGTATCCAAATATTAAAACTGGTCAATCCATGGCTATCCTCAAACTGTCACCAAATAATGCACAGGATCCCTGCCATTATGGTGTCATAGGGGGCATATGTGGCTCAGGGTACCCTGTTCATGAAGCATATGTAACCTAGATACAACACAGGCCCTACATGTAAGGGACCATAGAAAGCATGACAAATTATTACCTTAAATCACACCGCATGATAGTTAGGGCCACTGCATGTGTGCAGATATGTGTTTATCACTCACTGGAGTGACTGGGTCTGTACATGTTTGCAGTGGTATGTCTGTTGCAGTATCATCATGACTGAGAGGCTGGACTTTCAGATTTAATGTTACACACAGTAATTGTATTTGGAAGTGTTGTACAGTGCACAGACATTGAGCACATTTCTCCCTTCCATGCTTTAATTGTGGACCTGCCCCCTAAACAATCGGAGTGGTGGCTCGATTTGTGGACCCAGACATCTCCAGTAAGTGTTGATATTTCTGTTCTGTGTTGTGCTTGCAGCTGTTGTGTGATTGACTCCTGTGTGTTGGACACATAGCAAGGTATGATGTGCTGGTAAATGATCGGATATGTTACTTGAGTGGAGTAACATTTTTTTTCCATCTTTGAGTTGGACAATCATTAGCGTATAGTCATATTGTATTGCAGCCCTGTAGGCATGGCCATGTGAATAGGGTGACATTTGTTGATAAAACGTTTATTAAGAAAATTTAGCAGAGGGCCATATTTATGATTTAGTCAGCAAGTCAGACCCTGAATCTCACGGAATAGGGATGCCAAAGTCTTACCCACAGTCTTGAGCCTCCCTGTTCACTAATGAACATGTTCGACTGTATGTTTGACTTCCTAGCAGCATGTAGCTCCATATGTTGTGCTACATGTATGTGGCACTTGAGTACAATGTTGTAGGTGTGCATGCAGCTCCTGGCCAGGTGTGTGCTTGCATCTATCTGCTTGTTGTAAAACATGTATTAGTGGTATTAAATGATGTTGACCATTGTCTGCATTTCCAAACATAAATGTGGATGGGATTGTCAAAGGTTTGGGTGTATCCTAGTTGGACATCCTCCTTACCTGTGGTGGACTGCCCAAACCCATGTACAGCTGTCCAAAGCTTCCTGGGTGTCCTAGATGTTGGAAAGTATTTGTTGCTTATCCATCCCCCCGTCAGGCATAGGCTTAGGATTATGAAATGTGTACCTAGGACTGAGGATTCAAGTTTAGTACACAGACATGTAAATCTGTAAATCACTTGTCCAAAACTAGGATACCCACTCATGATTAGCAACTGCATTCTAGCCTGGCAATTCCATTTACAAATCACAGATCTTGTGGCCCTTGATTGTCATCCAGAAGATAGTCATTAGTTGGCCTGTCACATGTGGAGGGCTTGCAGCATTTTTTACATGACAAATGGCTGAACTATGATGCATAGGTCATTTAAGTTGTTACACATCTTTTAAAGCATTGCTGTGCTGTTAGATAGGACATGTGTAGGCTGCGTTGGCATGTACTTCCTCAGGGACAATCTGTGATCTGTATGATGATATGGCCTGTTTCTGGTACATTAGTTGTATTGTCTGATTTACTTCAGTAGCTATATCACACAATGAAGTACCTAATGCTTGGTTTTATCTTTTTTTTAACAACAGCCAATATGAATACCATCCAGATTCGGGAGTTTCAGCACCAGGGCGATGCATTACCACCATATTCTGGATGTGGAGTCTGGGTTCCGCCACATGGCACGGCATTATTGCCATGAAAGAGCCTCCAGAGTGTGGAGGGCATTTGCCCAAGGGGGCCATTGGTGTCCACCACAGCCGCCACCATCAGCACCACCACTACCACCCAGGTGACACCAACCATAGCAGGCACCACTGAAGAACCATCAACCTTCACTGCTCCCGGACCTATCACAGCACCACCTGCACCTCCTCCTACTCGAATGGCACCGACAACTAGACATCGAAACACTAAAGGTGTGGGGGGGGTTGTTGTGTAACCGGAGGGGACTGGACTATTATGTCCTGCACAAAAGGAGCATTTAAGCACATATTTATCAGATTGAGAAGAGTGTAGGAAGTGGCTGTGTATTTTGGAGGGAGTTCCCTTTACGGACTAGGTGGTCTCACACACATTATAGTGTCATGCTTCATCATTTGACCACCTAGCCCCATCCAGGTAAGATGATACTACCTGGGCAGACTCAACCTCGTTGTTAAAAGAACAGCCAAGGGAGTGCTGAGATTAAATCTGACTGGATATTACAGGGATCCAGATAAGAAATGAAGTAAAATTATCTTGCAAATCACCTGTTTCAAGTAGACATAATGTAATAAAGATGTTTGTAGGTAAGAGTAAAAACTATGGTAAGGACTCAGCTGAGAATGATGACTCATGGAGTCTAAAAATGAGGGACCAGCATGTTTCTGCCTGCACAAGGAGCTGGAAGGTCTGGGGCATTCATCAGGGCCAGGGATCCCTATCAGCAAAAGAGCATGAAAGCATGCATAGAAAATAAGGTGAGTAAATGGATGGCCTACCGGAACATTTTGTTCTATGGGCAGCCCTGCGAGACAAGGCGGATTGCCTCTGGTCTGGGAAGTAACGGATGGGGGGGTACCCCTTATGGTCACACTCACTCCAAAGGTTTACCCGGTATAAGCACCTATGGTCCGTTACCCAGCTGCTCGAACTGACAACCGGACAAACATCTTCAACTGGCACCCAGACCACCCCTGCTGCAGTCATTGACCCTGCAGATTTCCAACAGATGCAACGTGACAATGAACGTATGTGGAGGAAAATGAACAGGCTGCAGCAGGAGGTTGCACAAGTTAATAAGAGGGTACGTGCCATCAAGAAGACCCTGCAGAGGGTGAACTTGTGGGGGTATGATGATTCTAATATCTGTTTTTTATTATGTATGTGGGTGGGTGGGTGTGTGATGATGCTGGGGTTTTGGTGTTTTAATACAAATATATATATATAAAATATAAAAATACAAAAAAATATCTATTTGTTTAGTATAAAATAGTATGGGGGTCATTACAACATTGGCGGTAAAAGCCGCTTACCGCCGTGCAGAAGACCGCCAACACACCGCCGCGGCCGCAGTAAACCGCCACGGTCATTATGACCCACAACTCGGAAACCACCAAAACACAGACACCCACAGAAGTCCGCCACACCAAAGGCCAGCAATAAACTGGCGATAACCAAACCAACAACGTCACGCCAACAGAAATATGCCCACACTATCACGACACACGAATCCACGCAGCGGTCTTTCAACCGCGGTATCCCATTGGCGGTACACACAGCCGTGCTCAAAATACACACACTCCTACAAAACACAGCCACATTGGACAATTCCGAATACACACACCTGATACACATACAAACACCACTCCAACACACCCAATACAATATAAAAACACACCCACATCACCCACAAACCCCCACCACAAAAGAATCGGGACGACGCACACAGAGAGAGACCATATAGAAGAATCAAGCACCCAGACTCACATATTACCATCACCCACACAAATCCCACGCACTTCACACAACACACCAATACACATCACCACACTTATCACCACACATTCCACCCCACACATCACCAACACCACCCCATGGCACCGCAAAGACACCCCAGGTTTTTGGAGGATGAACTCAGGGTCATGGTGGAGGAAATCATCCGGGTAGAGCCACAGCTATTCGGAGCACAGGTGCAGCAGACGTCCATTGCAAGGAAGATGGAGCTATGGAGCAGAATAGTCGACAGGGTCAATGCAGTGGGACAGCACCCAAGACAGCACCCAAGAAATCGGGATGACATCAGGAAGAGGTGGAACGACCTACGGGGGAAGGTGCGTTCCGTGGTATCCAGACACCGGATTGCAGTGCAGAAGACTGGCGGCGTACCCCCACCTCCTCCCCCAGAATTTACGACATGGGAGGAGCAGGTCTTGGCGATCCTGCATCCGGAGGGGCTCGGCGGAGTATCTGGAGGAATGGACTAAGTCACATCTTCACTACTTCATCCCCCCACCCCACCTGCATGGCAACACATACCCCCACCCTCAGCCTCACCCCCATCACTCCTACTCCTTGCAAATGTCCCACCATCACAACCTACCCATCCCAACACCAAGCCCTGCATGCGACCACAAAGCATGGACACCCATCACCAAAGCATGCCCACTGCACATACCCATACCCCCCCAAACCACCAACACAAAAGCCCCCACAGGAATGCAAGCACTGGGGGACACGGGCACCCACCCATTGCACACCATTCCACACACAGATGCAATAATCATGCTTTTATACCCCTGCAGGACCTCTACGCAACCTCACCGCACATGAGGGTCCACAAATGTCCACCCCCCCCAGAAGAGGCCCACAGTGATGACTGCAGCTCTATCGACCTGGATCTAGAGGACCAGCCCGGCCCATCGGGGACCTCGGGACAGTCGGTTCCCCTCACACAGCCACAGGCCACTGCAGACCTACCCCCCTCTGGAAACACCAGCACAGCACCCACCCAGCGGGCCCACACCTCTGTCTCCAGGACACGTCAAGCAGCAGTGTGTTCACCACTACAGGGCACCCAGGTTAACCCACCACCCCAACAACAACAGGGACCTGGGGGCAGTGGCAGTGGGCACACGGTCCAGGGGACAGAGGCCCAGGGAAACAGGGGAACTGGGAGGGCTGCTGTGCGACAGGGAGGGGACAGGCCCAGGAAACCCACTCTCCACGAGGCCCTCTCCTCCATCATGGGAGCATACCACCACTCCCACGAGACGATGGCTACGGTACTGGCCAAGTTTCAGGAGACCCAGCGCATGCAGGAGGAACAGTATTTGGGCTTCAGGGAGGAACTCAGAACCATCAGCTCCGCCCTGGGCACCATTGTAGGGGTGCTGAATCTGGTAGTGACCACTTTGAGGGACACTGTGGCACCACAAAGGGCCCCTGACACTAGCATGGACCAAGAACTGCACACCACCTCCGCCGGCGCTAGTGGACAGGAGGCACGACACAGGACCAACAGGCCACTAGCACCCCACCCCCTGCAGAAGGAGAACCACCCCGCAAGTGGTCCCTGAGATCCAGGAAGAGGACAGAGTAAGATGCCAAGACCCACGCCAAGAAAGGATACCACCCTGATAGTCATCCCACTGTCCCACTTTGTCACCCTGTCCATCCTTAAACTGCCCCAGCTCCACTTCCCAGACCCATTTGGACAATGCACCTGTGAGACTAATAGACTGGACTCTGCCATGGACATTCCTCCACCATCACCCCTCACCAATTTACAACCCCCCTCCAATAATTTGCACCTTAATAAACACCGTTCTTGCACAAAACAATCAGGAGTCTGTCTGTGAATGTGAATATAGTTATCTGTATTTACAGTGCCAAAATGCTTATTTACATTGTGATGCCAACATACCAATGTCACACAGCTGTAGTCCATGGGGAAACAAAGCAGATGTCACACTGTGGGACCCAGATCTCTGAAATCGTAAGGGAAAGTGACAACTCAGTTACCATACACTGGGTGAAAAGGACAGACAGTACAGAGGTAGTAGTGTTTAAGTACATGTAGTAGGCCGGTTTGTATTCTTACCTCTGTTCATTGGAAATATTGCAGTATCACTGTGTTCCTGTTGTCTATGTCGTCTTCTTCGTCTTCCGCCTCTTCACTCTCCACAGGCTCCACAGCTGCTACAACACCACCATCTGGACCATCCTCCTGCAGAAAAGGCACCTGGTGACGCAAAGACGGGTTGTGAAGCATACAGTCACCTGTCATATAGAGTCACCTAAACCTGGCCTTCAGGAGGCCGAAGGTCCGCTCGATCACCCTCCTAGTACACCCATGGGCCTCATTGTACCGTTCCTCTGCCCTTGTCCTGGAATTCCTCACTGGGCTCAGTAGCCATGACAGGTTGGGGTAACCAGAGTCACCAATTAGCCACACATGGTGTCTCTGAAGTAGTTCCATCACTTAAGGGATGCTGCTATTTCGCATGATGTACGCGTCATGCACTGACCCAGGGAACTTGGCATTTACATAGGAGATATACTGGTCAGCCAAACAGACCACATGGACATTCATGGAATGATAACATTTTCTGTTCCTGTACACCTGTTCACTCGTGCTGGGGGGGACCAAAGCAACATGTGTCCCATCAATTGCACCAATGATGTTGGGAATATGTCCAAGCGCATAGAAATCACCCTTCACTATAGCCAAATCGCCCACCTCAGGGAAAACAATGTAGCTCCGCATGTATTTCAGCAGGGCAGGCAACACTCTGGACAACACCTTGGAAAACATAGGCTGAGACATCCCTGATGAAATGGCCACTGTTGTTTGAAATGACCCACTTGCCAAAAAATGGAGTACTGACAGAACCTGCACTAGAGGGGGGATCCCTGTGGGTTGGCGGATGGGTGACATCAGGTCTGGCTCCAGCTGGGCACACAGTTCCTGTATAGTGGCTCTGTCAAGCCTGTATGTCAGTATGACATGTCTTTCTTCCATTGTCGACAGGTCCACCAGCGGTCTGTACACGGGAAGATTCCTCCATCTCCTCGCAAGTCCCAGCGGACGGTGCCTAGGAAGGACAACATGGAGCACAGAGTCAAACAACCCACAGGTACGTTCCCACAGCTTGCACAGTACACGATTCTCAATGCATTGAATGGCTTGTATGAGTGTTGATGCAAGGCCTAGGCATGTGTGACGCAGTAGAAATTAAGATATGGGGGCCCTTGAAATGGCGGCTGCCTGACCTGTGATGTGCGACAGTGGGATGTGAGGTCAATGCGCTGGCGTGGCACACCGTGGCGGTAGGCGGTCGAAGACCGCGGCGCAAAGCCGCATTGGTTAACATTGAACCCTATGGGTTTCAGGAGCCAATGACGATATGCGCCGGCGGTCGCGGTACGCACCGCCGCGGTACGCACGCCGCGGGCGTGACCGCCATTTTCTATCTGCTTAATCACTCGATACCTGATCATCCACAGGAGAGGACCTATACTGCAAGTGCTGCTGTAACCTCGGTCTGGAAGAGACAATGGCTGCTGCGACTGGGGAAAGGGCCCCTGCCTTCACTTCTGAAGAATTGGAGAAACTCGTGGATGGGGTCCTCCCCCAGTATGCGCTACTCTATGGTCCTCCAGACCAACAGGTAAGTACACTGGGACCATGCTTTGTGGCCAATGCCTGGGTTGGGTGGGGTGAATGAAAGATGGTGGGGAGGGGAGCGAATGAGGCATGCATCAAACGACAGATGAGAGCATGTGCCACATGGCAAGGGTGGGGATGGGGGGCCACTCACATCGAGCATGCAGAAGGTGATGATTTTTTATTTTCTCCCCCTGTACATGTCACATAGGTCAGCGCCCATCAGAAAATCGACATTTGGCGTGCCATCGCCAAGGACGTCCGGACCCTGGGGATCCACAACAGACGGGGCACCCACTGCCAGAAGAGGTGGGAGGACATCCGCTGCGGGAGCAGGAAGACCGCAGAGGCTCTGCTGGGGATGGCCTCCCAACGTAGGAGGGGTGCCAGTTGTACTTTGACCCCCCCTTATGTCCCGGATCCTGGTGGTGGCCTACCCCGATTTGGATGGGCGCGTGAGGACATCACAGCAGACACAAGGGGGTGAGTACAAGCACATTCTGCTGATTTTGCGCACGTTGGAGGTGTCTGGGTGGGGGAGGAGGGCTGTGGGTATCCCCAGGCCAGGGCGATTTCTGTAGGCTAGGCCCCTCCGTTAGGCATGGCCCTGTGCCCCCGCCCCCCACATCTGTAGGTTGCCTAGTACAGCTATTCATGGCCCTGTGTCACCTATGTGTGGAGTTGTCATCCATAGGCTTGTAGGCCATGTCCCACGGATTGAGTAGTGTACCCCAAGTGCGCGGCGTAGTGCAGGGGGCTTCTGTGTCTGTCCTCTCCGCCAACAGTGTCGCCAATGCATGCACTCAACATGTCTTTGTTTCTCCACCCCCCCACCCTTTTTTGGTGGTCTTCCTGTTCATTAGCATCATCAGGCGGAGGAGAAGTGGCATCGGAGCACGAGGGAGCTGCATCTCACATGGCCATGGAGGGCCATGCAACTGACTCGGATTTCACCAGTGAGACGGAGGGCGAGGGGAGCTCCACAGCGGGGACACGTGGTGACACCAGCGACACAGACACGTCCTCGGAAGGGAGCTCTCTTGTGGTGGCGGCAACATCCGTGCCCACCGCAACAACAGGTACAGCCGCCACCCAGCGCACCAGCTCCGCCCTCCCAGCAGCCCCTCAGCTTTTGCCCCGTGCCTGCTCACCCAGGAAGGTGGGCATCTCCTTCGTCCCAGGCACCTCAGGCCCTGCCCCAGTTACCCCTGCTGCCCTCAGTGAGGAGGTCATTGACCTCCTGAGGACGCTCATTGTTGGGCAGTCTACCCTTTTGAATGCCATCCAGGGTGTAGAAAGGGAGGTGCACCGGAGTAATGCATACCTGGAGGGCATTCATTCGGGTCAGGCTGCCCATCAGCGATCGTTCAATGCTCTGGCCTCAGCACTGACGGCAGCCATTGTCCCTGTCTCCTGCCTCCCTCCTCCAACTTCCTCAACCCAGTCCCACTACCCTGTACCTCTGCCTATCCCAGACACACCTACAGACCAGCCTGCACACACCTCAACACCCAAGGGAAGCTCATCCAGACATAAGCACCACACATCACACAAGCATTCACCCAAGCAACATCCACATGCAGACATGCAGACATGCCAACAGCCACTGCCTCCTCTGTGTCCCCCTCCTCCTCGTCTCCCTCCTCCCTCCCTGTGACGTCTCCACTCACACTTGCATGCACAACATCTTCAGCCACTACGTCCATCACCAGCACACCCACCAGAACACTCCGCACACGTGCAGTCACCACCCCCACTACCATTTACACGTCCCCTGTGTCCTCTCCCAGTGTGTCTGTCACCCCCTCTTCCAAACCACACAAATGCAGGCAGCCACCCACCCAACAGCCATCCACCTCATGACAGCCTCCAGCACAGGCACCTGCACCCAAAGACACCAGACTTCACTCTCCTACAACCACATCCTTTTCCTCCTCTCCCATACTCACTACAACTACCCGTCCCTGTCTTTCTAAATTGATTTTCCTTTCCAACCTTGACCTCTTTCCAACAACTGACCCACCCCCTCTATCTTATGAGACTCCAATCAGCACCTCAGCCACCACAAAACCTGGACCTACAAAGACAATAGTCCAAGGATTTTGGAGTCCACCACCTTCAAGGCCAGCTACTTCGGCTAGGAGTAAAGAGACGGCCAGCCCACCCTCTGAAAAAAAAGCCAAGAAAGCTTGTGCCCGGCGCGAGAGGCCAAAGACAGCAGGCTCCAAAAAAACTACCCTGGCACCGCCAGGGAGTGGGGTGCCACCTGGCACGCCACCAAAGGGAGGAAAGGGCCACAGACGAGCAGGGAAGGGTGGCAAGGGCAGCACGCCCGACAAGTCCGGCAGCAGGCGAGCTGCCCAGGAGGGCCCCACCAGCCCCATTCCAGGTGTGCAGGAGGACACCCATGGGCCCGGGACGGCAGCACAGGAGGGCCCCGCAAGCGGGAAGACAGATGTGCACGAAGGGCCCTGCAGCCACATGTCATGTGGCGAGTGAAATCCATGTAATGGCCGGATCTGGTGACCTGGACACACATGTCAAGCACCGCTGAACTGGGCCCTTCAAGCCAAGCACCGCTGAACAGGGCCCTTCAAGTCAAGCACAGCTGAACAGGGCCCTTCAAGCCAAGCACCGCTGAACAGGGCACCGTCGTCTCAAGAACCGCTGAACAGGGCCCTTCAAGTCAAGAACCGCTGAACAGGGCACCGTCGTCTCAAGAACCGCTGAACAGGGCCCTTCAAGTCAAGCACCGCTGAACAGGGCCCTTCAAGTCAAGAACCGCTGAACAGGGCACCGCCGTCTCAAGAACCGCTGAACAGGGCCCTTCAAGTCAAGCACCGCTGAACAGGGCCCTTCAAGTCAAGCACCGCTGAACAGGGTCCTTCAAGTCAAGAACCGCTGAACAGGGCACCGCCGTCTCAAGAACCGCTGACCAAGGCCCTTCAACTCAAGCACCGCTCCGCTGGGCCCTTCAACTCAAGCACCGCTCCGCTGGGCCCTTCATCTCAAGCACCTCTCCGCTGGGCACCGCCGTCTCTGCACCGCTCCGCTGGGCCCTTAAACTCAACCACCGCTCCGCTGGGCACCGCCGTCTCTGCACCGCTCCGCTGGTCCCTTCAACTCAAGCACCGCTCCGCTGGGCACCGCCGTCTCTGCACCGCTCCGCTGGGCCCTTCATCTCAAGCACCGCTCCGCTGGGCCCTTCATCTCAAGCACCGCTCCGCTGGGCACCGCCGTCTCTGCACCGCTCCGCTGGGCCCTTCAACTCAAGCACCGCTCCGCTGGGCACCGCTGGGCACCGCTGTCTCTGCACAGCTCCGCTGGGCCCTTCATCTCAAGCACCGCTCCGCTGGGCCCTTCATGTCAAGCACCGCTCCGCTGGGCCCTTCAACTCAAGCACCGCTCCGCTTGGCACCGCCGTCTCTGCACCGCTCCGCTGGGCACCGCCGTCTCAAGCACCGCTGGCCCATTGGCAGAAGGGGCAGACCCGCATCTGTGTTGGGCAGGGCTGCACAAAGCACTCTGGGCACCATGCCTCCTCCAGAACCAGTGGAGTCTGTAATCCACTTGTGAGACTGTGTCTTTGCACTCCCCAGGATGGCACAGTGGGCAATCCACCCACTGTAGAGACTTGTGAGACTGAGGCTTTGCACTCCCCAGGATGGCACAGTGGGCAATCCACCCACTGTAGAGACTTGTGAGACTGTGGCTTTGCACTCCCCAGGATTGAACAGTGGCCATGGAGGCCACTCGTGGATCTGGTGTCGTGGACTCATCTGGCTGAGGAGCCCCCCCTCCCCTTCCCCCTGAGGTGCCTGTAGTTTTGCTATCTGATGCCCCTGCAGTGTTCTCTGCATTGGAGTCGGGTATCCTGTGTGGGCTTTGCCCATGTGTTTAGGCCCATTGGCCCACGAACAATGGCTGATACCCAATTTGGACAGGACAATTTACATATGTATATATAGTTATAGATGTTTGATATATTTTTTTACTTAGCCGTACAATATACTACACAAATTTCATGATTCATTTTATTTTGTCTTTGCATTCTTCCGGGGGGTTTGGGGTGTCACTCTGAGTTGTTCCTCTGCATTGATGTGTATGTAGTTGTGGGTGAGGGTGAGGGTGGGTGTGTCGCGTAAGTGCGTCCCCGTAATTTTTTGCCTCCCCTCTCCCCTGTGTCGTAGGTGCAGTACTCACCGTTGTCTTCTGCGCCGGCGTTCATGCTCCTGGTAGAGGAGCAGGAAGACAATAGCTGGTAGGATGTGTAGTTCGGGTTCCATGCTGTCCAGATTCCTCGTGGAGTGTGTAGAGGTGAGCGTTTTCCGTTCGTAATGGCTGTTTCCGCCGTGTTTTTATCGGCGGGGCTACCGCCCCAGAAAAGGTGGCAGATTGGTGGGTTGTGATAGGGTGGGTGGTACATTGTCTCCCGCCTGTCTGTTGGCGGTGACCGCCGCGCTGTTTGTTTGTCCCGCCGTGGCGGTCGGAGTGTTAAAGTGGCGGTCTCTGTTGGCGGTTTCTGCAAGGGTCAGAATTCCATTTGTTTTACCGCCTGCCTGTTGGCGGGTTGGCCGCTGCTTTAACACAGAACAAAAGGGTTGGAATGACCCCCACAGTGTCTCATGCTGCCAACAGTGGTTTTCAAAGCCTGTATCAAACTCTTCCAATTGCAAATTTCTCAGAGAGGCAGGTCACCCACACATACCTTGTGTTTGCAGTGGAGAGCTGGCATGGAAAGTATTCCTCTACCGTGGTACTGTTGAACCACAGGATCCGCTGACACTTCCTAGAATCACCACCCAATACAATGCAAATGGTGAAATAAACATGGATGCTTCCACTGGATTCCATCTCGTCCTTGTTGCCAATATATGATAAGTAAAAAAGGCATATACAGTGGTTGTATACAGAAAAATAGATGTTTTTTATTGGAACACCACTGCACAGTAAAAGCAAGATCCAACTGATAAAGAATCCCCAAGATAACTTAGAATATAAACACAAACAATAGTTGACCAATGAAGGTAAAGATAAATACCAATCATGTTAGAAGTTACATGTGAGTACAAGAACGTTAGTTATAGAACATGTAGAATGAAGGATACCTAGAAGAGATAATGTTAAACCTACCACACTAGCCATCAATCCTTTGCCTTAACATTTAGGAAGCTGAAGGAGCTAGACTGTCTTCTCTACTTATACCTCAAAATTCTTAGTTTTTGGACTTTTATTTCTACTTCGGGATATTTATTTTATTTTAAAAAGGCAGGTAGAAGGAATCCTAGATTTTCAGAGACAGAATTAAAAGCCATGGAAGATGAGATTATTAGGGTGGAGCCACAGTTGTTTGGTACCTTTCTCCAGATTACCACAATGACACAGAAAAGGCAAATGTGTGCTAGAATTGTAAACAAAATGAATGCTGTATCTAACACCAGGCATTCCCAAGAGGAAATTAGGAAGTGTTTGATTAATTTGCGGTAAATTGAGTGCTCCCTGGCTTCAAAAGCACATCTGGACCCTCAGCAGACTAGTGATGATTCTCCCAGGCCCCTCAACCTCTTTAACTGGGAGAATATGTAGGGTGGAATCCTGCACACTGAAGGTTGTGCAGCAATCCCTGGTGGAGGGGTGACTGCTAAGGTAAGTCACTGTTTTCGATCACACACACATTACCTCCCCCCAATTATTTATGTGTGTATATTTGAATCTTTATAGTTATGATTTAAGCAAAGGTTTTAGGATTTTAGGATGTCATTTTAGAATTTCAATTTTAAAATGTAATATTCTAGGTTAATATTGAAACTTTTCAGTCACAATTTTAGCATAGGTTTTAGATTTTATGAATTTGATTTTAGGATTTTATTGAAAGAAAGAATATTGAATGTGAAACTTGAGGCCTATATTTTTACAAAAAGGCTGGCAATAGAGATATGATCTCGCCATGCTAATTTTTTTATCTGATGTTTTTTTTCAAATTTTGGTCAAACTTTAAAATGTGCTATGAGTATCCTATTTGCTTTACCCTGAATAATAATGGGAAAATGATGTTTTAACCCTACATTGGCTGAGCAACTCAGACATGGGCTGAGTCTGTGCTATTTTATTGTCCTGTGTGACTTCTCCTTAGGGCCGCATCTCTGAGAATATGGTTTGAGTACTATGTCTACATCTCCCATAATTCACCATGGTTGGCCATGATTTCAATATAAAGTATTTTACTTCATACTGCCTTGTGTTCTCCTTATAACTACTTAAGGGTTGTCGCACATATAAATTGTAAAATATCTTACACTTTGCAAACAAAGGTGTCAAATGTCAACCATGTCCCATTACTGAAGCTGTTCTGCCAGTCTGCAGTGTAAATCCGGAAGCCATGGTTACACTGGTAACTCTGAAATACCACACTTACAGCTGAAGGGGACAAATCTTCCTATATTTTGTAACTCCAGGGCATTAACAGCAGCATTGCTGTGTCCATCATGAAATAATAAATGTGACTACTGGATTCAGTATTACCAGCCTCAAGGACAGCATTTGTTAGTAAATCCAATTGCATACAAACAAGGGTCGAAACCCTTCTATGACACTTCAACTCACATGGTCAAGCTTTAGGACCTGCTGAAGATGTTGATGATATGTCTAGCCTTCTGCTTACTGCCAAGACTGTGCTCTGCCTGCCATATTTATATGTGGGCAGACCTTCGGTTTATGGAGTAAGGGACGTCAGAGACAGACATCTAATTCCACCTACATAATTTAGATGGGCGGAATTAAAGGTCAGTTTTCACTGCCCTTCACCGTCAGGAAAGCCCTGGTGGTGCAGGTAGTGAAAACTGCTGAATGCTCGCTTTGCCATGGAAGATAACTCCCATGGTGAGGGGACCATTTCTTTTGTAGTTTCAAAACAAAAATCCGATTTGAGAGGAAACAGTTTATTGAACAGCTCCATTACATTGGTGAAGCCACGCAGTAAACTTCAAAAAGCATTGACAAGAACCTCCGTGATGGCAGTTCCTGTCATTGATTTAGAAATTACTGTCACCTTGGTTTTCACTTCTAAATTTGGTGGTTGGAGTAGTCTGGGCCTAGTGGACATTAAGGGCCATATTTATACTCACCTCAAAGTTGCCAATCAGTAGGAGAGAGGCAATATGGCAACAAATTGTTGACACGATAAACAGTGTGGCAGAAGTACGGAGAACAGTCATCGAGTGCAAGAAACGCTGGCAGGACTGCGACCGCAGGACAAAGGAAAAGATGGCCGGGAACAGGAAGGCAGCATTGCAGACTGGAGGTGGGAGTCCAGCACTGCAGGAGGCCCTGGACCACATGGAAGAGATGGTGGCAGCCATCATCTCTGAGGAGATCATCACAGGGATTCAAGGACAGGACAACGCAGACTACCAGGAGACAACACAGCACAAATGTTAACTGCAATCAGGCGGGGTGGACATACCTACTATACAATGCATGTAAGTCATGATATTCAGGGAGTGGAATGGGTAAAGGGGCATGGCACGGGGGCATGGCCCGTTCAGAGGAAACCTGAGGCACAGTACTACGCTACATCAATGACCTTTGCATGGGGGTATGCTGCCATGACAAGGATGTTGGAAAGGTAAAGCCAGTCCTGGAAGGTAGGCTACAACGTAAAACTGGCCTGCTTTCACACAACAGCTGCTATTCTCCCTACATGAACTAGGGCTCAATTAACAGTCTCAGGCCATATCTGCAAGTGGAATTTAACATTGACAACAGTTGCCACTACCACCTCTGCTGTGTGTGCAGGTCAAGTAGTTAATGGCAGTAGCGTCCCCATGGATCAAACACACCCAAATTAGAGGGTTCAGGATGACGATGTTATCAATCCCCTGTCATCAATAAAAATGTTCTAATCCTGTCAAATGTGATTGTCCATAGTTGCTACAAACATCAGCCATTGTCATAAACATTTTGAGGTACACAGCACTAATGTCATACCCATGCTGCATATGTCAGGGTCCACCCTGTGCCTGGGTCACAATAGCTCCAATGACACCATGCAACATCCCAAATGTCATACTGCTCAGACAACAGCATTGAGGGGGAGGATATATGTCACCGGCTAGAGAAATTCACCCTCACACTTAGAAGAGGAAATGGAACACTGCTAGGACCATCAGTGCAATCCAATGTAGCACACATTCCCCAACATCAACATTACACACTACCAGTGCTGACATCTGTAGTGTGCCATGCCAATGCTATACATAGTATATGATAGGTCTCAGCAACATATTGTCAAAGCCCAGCTCACCTGAGTCCTTGTTCAGTTCTGATGGAGGTTGAAGACAATCCGACCCCACCCTGAAACTGCTTGTTCCAGCACACTAGTTTTTAAAACAGTGCACTAAGAACAGAAGCTAAAGGGAAGGGGGGAAGTGGATAAAATAAAATAGAGAGACAACACCGTTCTTGCGTTTCCACTGTTGAAGTGCTGCACAAATCTGCGGCCCTTTCTGACTTCTGGAGAAACTGGTGCCTAATGAAACATAAACAAAGAACAGATAAGTACAACCTATTCCTAAATGGGTTCCTGACTATCCCTTTATTTATTAGAAATTCTCTTCTAAAAGTACCTCTTGGATCCTGGTCTCTAGTTTCCAGGTTTGGAATGTGTTACTACTCTGGGATGTGCTTTCTATTGCTGTAAAGCTTTTTTCCCATATTTCCAGAATCTATTATAAAACAAATACTATACTTTTACATCAAAATACAGCATGTAATTTGTGCAAGTCCTTGATTTACTGTTTGTCTTGCTGTTAATGGTTTCCACTGTTCAATTCTTAAAAGTTCCATAAAAAAAAAAAAAATGTTTGCTTCACAAAGTTCCGCAAAGTATTCTTGTAACAAAGAGTTTGAATCACAATGTTCGCAGAAGGTATCTTGTTTCAAATTGTCTATACACGAGTCCAGAAATTGTTGTCAAAGTTCTTTCAGGTAATAAAAAGTTTTGCACTTACTTGTTTCTGGCAAGAGATACTGATCAGTCTAACCTTGTCTTCTTTCTCTTTTGCAGGTTGCTTGTAGGAGAGAGGCTGAGGCAAGGAGGAACCGGAAACCGGAGGAAGGAAGAGCCAGCAGCTGCACCCATTGAAGCCAATGAAAATCTGTAGAGAGCAGGAGTGCCAGCGCCGAGGGATCTGGTCTCAGGTAAGCGGGAGGTAGACGAGCACTGGGTGAGGCTCGGGGGTGCCTTTTATAGACAGGGCTGGGTGTGGTTCGAAGAGCTGGGTGTGGTTTGAAGGGCTGGGTGTGGTCCTCACATGCTGCACATGTTCTTGAAAGGTGTGCAGAGCTGAGCTATTACAGAACCCACTAGTGCAGTGAGAGGGGACATGCTCTTTGCTGTGCACAAACCCTAACAGTTGCCCCCCTCAAAGGCCCTCCTACAGGACGGGGTTTTCCTGGATTTTTTAAATAAAACCGTCTAATCAGCTGTGGGGCATGTACATATGATGCTGGTTCCCATGAATTCTCAGATTCATCATATCCTTTCCATGCTACTAAATAAAATAGACGTCCACTAATTCTTTTTGAGTCTTTTATGCTTTTCACTTCATATTCTAGATTTCCCTTAATTGGTATGGGTGGAGGTGGTGGTTCAGGTCGGGTTTTTGGGTTGTACGGCTTAAGCAAGGACACATGGAATGAAGTATGTACTGGATAGTCTTTTGGTAAATCTAATTTTACTGTTACCGGGTTTACTATGGCAGTTATACTAAAGGGTCCAATGAAACGTGGTTGCAGCTTTCAAGATCCCTCTATGTTTAGGTTCTTTGTGGAGAGCCATACCTTGTCACCAATTTTATACATTGGGGCCTCAGATCTGTGTTTGTCTGCTTGTCTTTTCATGCTTTCCTTGTACTTTAATAAATGTTTCCTGGCTTTGTCTTGTATGTCACCTAACCTCGTTAGTCTATCCGTTACTGTAGGTAACAGGGAATCTTCTAACAAAATGGGTATAGCTCTTGGATGATACCCCTGCAAGAAATAGAATGGTGAGCAAAGTAGAGCTGAATGCTCAGTATTATTATAAACAAACTCCGCTACAGGGAGAGCTTCCAACCATTCACTAGAATAATCAGCCAATAAACAACGTAGCGTTTGAAGTAAGGTTTGGTTCAGTCGTTCAGTCTGTCCATCTGTCTCTGGGTGGAAAGCAGTGGATAATGTCACATCTATTTTCAGTTTTTCACATAATTTTTTCCAAAATCTAGAGTTGAACTGGCTCCCTCGGTCTGACACCACTTTGCTTGGCAAACCATGTAAACGCACAATTTCCCTTATAAAAATATCGGCAAATGCTGCCGCCGTGGGTAATTTCCGTAATGGTACAAAATGTGCCATTTTAGATAAAAAATCCACTATAACCAACACTGTTGTGAAAGATTTTACAGGTGGTAAACCTACAATAAAGTCTACGCTCACAGTGTGCCAAGGTTGTTTGGGTGCTGGAATTGGTATTAACAAGCCGTCAGGGGCCTTATGAGAAGATTTATGTCTTGCATAAATTGGACAGGTAGTGACAAATTGCTTAATGTCCTTTCTTATAGTGTCCCACCAAAAGTGTTTTTGCACATTTTCCAGGGTTTTTACCCAACGAGGATGACCTGCCAACGGTGAGGCGTGATGCCACATTATCACCTGTGTTTGTAATTCAGAGGTGGGCACTAACAGCATGTTGTCGTGATACAATAAACCTCGTTGTATTGTGTTATGGGAATCCTTTAACCAATCCTGAGATGCTATTTTCATGTGTGCATTATATAGATCTGTGATGAAATCCTTCTGTTGTACTGGTGCCAAAAACTTTTGGGGAGGAATAATGGGTTCTCCTATTTTATCTTGTTTCATGTCTGAGGTATGTCCGTATCTAGATAACAAATCAGATTGAATTTGTTGTGAACCTGGTCTATAGGTTATTACAAAGTCAAATGTGCTAAAGAAATTTAACCAGCGCATCTGACGTGGTGTTAGTGCTTTAAGTGATCCAAAAAACTGTAGGTTCCTATGGTCAGAAAAGATTGTAACTGGGTACTTAGCTCCCATTAAATGGTGCCTCTATTCTGAAAAGGCTACTTTGATAGCTAGTAGTTCCCTTTCAGCCACAGTGTAATTTTGTTCAGCTGGTAATAACTTTTTGGAATAGAAGGCTATAGGATGTAAATGGCCACCTACTGCATCTCGTTGAGAGAGAACTCCTCCTAAAGCTACTTGTGAAGCATCCGCTTCAACAAAAAAGGGCAAGTCAGGATGTTTCAGAATTGGGGCTGAAGTGAATTTTTGTTTTAGGAGTTGAAAGGCGTGTGCCGCCTCATCAGTCCAAAGAAATCGTTGCCCTTTCCGCAACAAGATAGTTATTGGGGCCGCAATGTCTGCAAAATGTGCAATAAACCTCCTATAAAAATTGGCGAAACCCAGAAATTTCTGAATATCTTTTACAGAGGATGGTTCTGGCCAATCAGCAATAGCACTGATTTTCTTTACATCCATAGTTATTCCTTGAGGTGACAGGCAGTATCCTAAAAAGTCCACCTTGCTGACATTAAAAGGACACTTTTCTAACTTAGCAAAAAGATGATTTTCTTTTAACTTTGATAATACTGCACAAACATGTTGGCTATGTTCTTCTGAGTTCTTAGAGTAAATGAGGATGTCGTCTATGTATACTATGATACAAACGTCCAGAAATTTGTGTAGGACCTCATTTATAAAGAACTGAAAGGCCGCAGGGGCATTACATAACCCAAAGGGCATTACTGTGTACTCAAATAAACCAAACTTTGTCTTGAAAGCTGTCTTCCACTCATCCCCCTCTTTTACTCGGACCAGGTGGTAAGCTCCCCGCAGATCTAGTTTAGTGTATACAGTAGAATGTCTTAATTGATCCAACAACACAGGTATTAGAGGAAGAGGATATTTATTCTTTATTGTAGCCTTATTTAGTCCTCTATAATCGATACACGCGCGCAGGGATTTATCCGGCTTCGGGATAAAAAAGAGTGGAGATGACACCGGAGATGTGGAATGACGGATGAACCCAGACTGTAGTAGGTCATCTAGGTAGGTTCTTAAGTATTTGGTTTCTTCGTCAGTCAAAGCATATACTCTGTTACTAGGTAAAGGGGCCCCTGGGATAAGATCTATACGACAGTCATAAGACCGATGTGGGGGCAGCACACTAGCCTTTACTGGATCAAAGACGTCTTTAAAGTCAGAATATTCAGGAGGGAGACTTGGTTCATCTTGTGTAAGACTAGCACAGTGTAATACTGTGCTCTGTTCTGTACCTGCTTCTTGATAGCAATTGGTTCTACAGAAAGAGGAATCCAAAGTAACAGTTCTATTCACCCAATCAATTTTTGGGTTATGAGTTGTTAACCAGGGTACCCCGAGAATCAAACCAAAATTAGGAGTATCTATCAGATCAAAGCTAATCACCTCTGTGTGCCCGTTCTGACAGACCATAACAAGTAGACTTGTTTGTTTTGTGATTAATCCAGAGGTCAATTCAGACCCATCCACTGCACATACTGCTTCTGGACAAGGCTTTAGGCACATAGGAAGTCCTAAGTTTTCAGCTAACTTATTATCCACAAAATTTCCTGTCGCGCCTGAGTCCAGTAGGACAGGGAGAGAATGCCTCACTTGGGTAGTAACAATTAAAACTACCTGAATTATGAAATGTCTAGGTATGTGCGGTACCATGAAGGCTGCAGCATTAGAGGTTTTATTAAGATGTTTTCTCGAACAAGTAACCTCTCCCCTTGTCGAGCTTAATCGTTTCCCGATTCAGTTGAGGAGGTGGAGGAAACAGCACCCTTTCGTGCAGTTTTAGCCTTTACTGGACATTCTCTGGCAAAGTGACCCGCCCTGCCACAATATAAACATAATTGAAGTTTTCTCCTTCTTTCTTTTTCCTCTGATGTGAGTGGACCTCTGAGTGTCCCTATTTGCATAGGCTCAGGTTCAGGGAGTTTATTATCTGGGTCTTTCTTCTCGTGTCTAATAAAAGTTAACCGTGATTCCAGTTTGTATTTATCTCCCTTTCTTTCTCCTAGTCTATGTTCTAATTTCACAACTAAATCTACAAAGTCCGAATAGTCTTCTGGCAAATCAACGATATGAGCCAGCGCGTCTTTTAACTCGTCTCTCAAACCTTTATAAAAAAGGGAGACACGCTTTTCTTCTGGCCACTGTGTCTCAGTGAGTAAACGATTAAAACTAGTAAGATAGGTCAATAAATCCTTGTTACCTTGTTTAAGATTTAAAAGCTCATTATCACTTGCCTGCATGAAAGTGTGTTTTGCAAAAAGGCTGGTCATGGTACGTTTAAATTGATTCCAATTATGGAGGATGGGATAATTTCTCTCCACGAAAGGAATTGACCAATTGGCTGCTGTGCCACCCAAATAAGACAAGACGAATGCCACTTTCATAGCATCAGTAGGGAATTGTTGTGGCTTACAAACGAAGTGTAATTGACATTGATTGATAAAAACATGGAATTTGTTACTATCTCCATGAAAACGTTCAGGTGCTGCTAAGGGCACAGCATTAGGAACATTAACAGTAACCTCAACTGGGGGAGGCAAAATTGTATGTTTTGATGGCGCCCCTGACTCTGAGGAGGGTTTAAACAAAGGCGTAAAAGCTGTGTTCCACTGAGATCCCCTAAATTTATACCTGCTTAAATCCTGTTTTAAAGAGGTATTCTCCATCTTTAATCTCTCTATTTCCTCTTGCATATGTTGCAAGATGCCAGACACTGATTCATTATGAGCCAAGTCCTCATTTGGGGCCTGCGCCATATCCGTGACGTCAATGCCCTCTATTACTTCCCCGGTATTCATCGTCCACCAGAACTGAAATATATATTTTTTTTTAAGGCTTGTGCTTCTGTCAAAGCCCAGCTCACCTGAGTCCTTGTTCAGTTCTGATGGAGGTTGAAGACAATCCGACCCCACCCTGAAACTGCTTGTTCCAGCACACTAGTTTTTAAAACAGTGCACTAAGAACAGAAGCTAAAGGGAAGGGGGGAAGTGGATAAAATAAAATAGAGAGACAACACCGTTCTTGCGTTTCCACTGTTGAAGTGCTGCACAAATCTGCGGCCCTTTCTGACTTCTGTAGAAACTGGTGCCTAATGAAACATAAACAAAGAACAGATAAGTACAACCTATTCCTAAATGGGTTCCTGACTATCCCTTTATTTATTAGAAATTCTCTTCTAAAAGTACCTCTTGGATCCTGGTCTCTAGTTTCCAGGTTTGGAATGTGTTACTACTCTGGGATGTGCTTTCTATTGCTGTAAAGCTTTTTTCCCATATTTCCAGAATCTATTATAAAACAAATACTGTACTTTTATATCAAAATACAGCATGTAATTTGTGCAAGTCCTTGATTTACTGTTTGTCTTGCTGTTAATGGTTTCCACTGTTCAATTCTTAAAAGTTCCATAAAAAAAAAAAATGTTTGCTTCACAAAGTTCCGCAAAGTATTCTTGTAACAAAGAGTTTGAATCACAATGTTCGTGGAAGGTATCTTGTTTCAAATTGTCTATACATGAATCCAGAAATTGTTGTCAAAGTTCTTTCAGGTAATAAAAAGTTTTGCACTTACTTGTTGCTGGCAAGAGATACTGATCAGTCTAACCTTGTCTTCTTTCTCTTTTGCAGGTTGCTTGTAGGAGAGAGGCTGAGGCAAGGAGGAACCGTAAACCGGAGGAAGGAAGAGCCAGCAGCTGCACCCATTGAAGCCAATGAAAGTCTGTAGAGAGCAGGAGTGCCAGCGCCGAGGGATATGTTCTCAGGTAAGCGGGAGGTAGACGAGCACAAGCACTGGGTGAGGCTCGGGCTGCCTTTTATAGACAGGGCTGGGTGTGGTTCGAAGAGCTGGGTGTGGTTTGAAGGGCTGGGTGTGGTCCTCACATGCTGCACATGTTCTTGAAAGGTGTGCGGAGCTGAGCTATTACAGAACCCACTAGTGCAGTGAGAGGGGACATGCTCTTTGCTGTGCACAAACCCTAACACATATAGCTGGATGTGAAATATCTGAGACTGGCTCAGTTCTAGATTGTGAAGTGTGGTGCAAGTGCCATCAGAACAACCACAGCCAGTGCAAGGCCTCACCATGAGAATGGAAGTAGACGGAGGGTTGAGTAGGACAAGAAGGTGACAATTCACAATTTGGCCAGAACCAACACCTAGAGGATGTGATGCTGACAAGTCCCTAAACTGACCACAATACATGTGACATGCAGGTGGGGCATTGGCCTTGGGAGAATGCTAATATTAAAGACAGGAGTAATGAACAGGAACCAAGATCACAATGTGCAACAAATAGGAAGACAGGCATGTACATTACAAATCCCACAACACAGACACGAATTGTACAATATCTAATTGCAGAGGACGATGGCTTTCCTGGGGATATGCCTGTCCTGGACTACCCTGATGACATGGATGATGAGCTGACAAACATCAGCCAGCAGATCCTCCAAGATGTCCTTGGGACCTTCAGTCGCAAGGAGGAGCACAGATACAGCAGCCATCACAGAGGACCCACCCACCACCCCAATTGTACGACCTGCTAGCTCCAACCCAGCTGAGGACTCTGACGACACTGGCATCAGCTTTGAGAGAACTGTAGTTGGAGTACAGCGGGAGCTGGCCAAGGAGGTGCGGTGGGGATGGAAAATATGGCATCCAACCTAGAGGGGGTGCGTTCGTGCATGATGTCAACTGCAGAACAGGCAGTAGCCATGCAAGGGTGAACATCAATCTTGCATGAACTCCAAAAAAGTGTGAAGGAAATCAGCACAGCTGTAAGAGAGTTGACAACACACCTCCAACAACAAACCTTTAAACGCGGGCACTAATGAATATTGACCCCCTCAGGGCCGACCTGGCTGTCTACCACAGTGATGTTGCCGCTATTCTTAAGAACCAGCAGTTCCTCCTGGCTGCAGTACTGCCCTTAATAGCCCCACAGTTGGCAGCTACCGGGATGTCTGACTCCATGTCTTCAAACACTGAGGTGTGTGTTGCCCCTTCACAACCACCACCACCTTGTGCAGAGGAGACAACACACACATCAGAAGATGAAGACGTGGAACAGATCACCTTCACCCGTAAAAGTACCCGGTAGCACTAGTCCCTGCCACCTGGCCACTTATAACCAAGGTCCTGTGCTTCGTAACTTGCCAGTCTTGCAACAGCTGCTCTCAAGCACTGTTCTCCAGCCCACTGTTTATCTTGTCACTCTGCCCTGTGATTGTCTCTCACTAACTCATTGGCAAATCCTGTCCCTCTGCACTGACTGACACTTCACCCCAGCATGTCCAATGAAATGTCCTTTTGCACTTGTGTAGGATCACAAAGGAAGGTGTCACACTAATGGACTCACAATCATAGACAATGTAAATATAGCACTACAGCACTTTAAAATAAATAGCACTTACACAACCACTTTGTCTCTGTGTAATGTGACACATCAACCGTGACGCAGATCAGTGATGTTTACCTCATGTCAATGATTATAGAATGTCAATACAACTGCTCTGAAATAATGTGGGCTGATAACTATGCACTGTGATCTTGATTGTACCATCATCTGCCCTTCCTGAGGGTTAATTCTGAGAGAAAAATAAACTATACAGTATAATGATGTGTTGGACAGAATAAGTCTTCCTCAAGGGATGTCTAAGCAAAAAATGATTGCCTTCAAATTTTTCTTCAAGCCAATCTTTACCTATGTGACATTTGACCCAAAATGTTCCTAACAGGAATGGATGTGTATGAGTGTACGTACAAATAAGTAACCTGGCTGAACAATGTAACAAATGACAGGTGTGAGTTATGTATACCATACTACATGAGATCATACTACCACTCACCTTTTAAGGCTTCACTTGAACATCAGGCTGCAGGCAGATGTAACACGGTGTCCTCAATACCAAATCTGGTCCCAAAGTAGGTGAGATTGAAAACATACTTCAATTATTAACAGCACTTTGGGATCCATAGTAACCTTGACCGGTGGGTGCAATGGATGGCAGAATCTTAACAAAGTGGCTCTGGTGTAGCTGCCAATGTAACAGCTTAATTGGGAATTGGTTGCAGGACGGGACACAAATGCACATACTAAAGAGACACTGTTCAGCCATGGCAAGGCCCTGATCCCCAGGCATGTGACACTTACTGTAAAGGATTACCTAAATATTTATTTAACAGGAAAAAAAGGAAGATAAAACCTGGGGAAACACCTTACCTAACCTAACCTATCCTAACTACACATTACCAACAACAGGCCCTAGCTAACCTAAGCTAAACTTACTTATCACATTTAATTAAACAATCTAAACATCATATAAGATGGGACACATGGAGGACAACATATACTAACCTAAACACATAGGTGGTCATTACAACCCTGGCGGTCGGTGCTAAAGCGGCGGTAAAACTGCCAACAGGCCGGCGGGAAAAAAAATGGAATCACGACCGTGGTGGAAACCGGCAACAAAGACAGCCACTTTAATACTCCGACCGCCACGGCGGTACAAACAAACAGCGCGGCGGTCACCGCCAACAGACAGGCGGGAGTCAAAGTACCACCCACAGTATCACAACAGTCCAATCCGCCACCTTTTCCGGGGCGGATTCACCGCTGATAAAAACACAGCGGAAACAGGCATTTCGAAGGGAAAACGCTCACCTCTACACACCCCACGAGAAACGAGGACACCATGGACCCGAAACTCCAAATCCTCCCAGCCATAGTCTTCCTGCTCCTCTACCAGGAGCACGTACGCCGGCACAGAAGACAACGGTGAGTACTGCACCTACGATATAGGGAAGGGGGAGGGAAAAAACAGTGACACACACACGCAAGACCACCACCCTCACCCACTACAACACACACACTAATACATATCTATATATCACAGTTACAACCCCCAGACCCCATGGAAGAATGCAAAGACAAAAGGAAATGACTGTAACCATTGAAATATATTGAAATACAGCAATCAAAAATATATACACACTAAAAACTATTATATACACCAAATTTACAAGTCCAGGCATTGTACCAGGCATTGTCCGTGGACCACTGGGCCCAAAAAACATGGGCAAAGCCCACACCGGATACCTGACCAAAACGGAGAGAACACTGCAGGGGCATCAGATAGCAAAACTGCAGGCACCTCAGGGGGAAGGGAAGGGGGGGCACCTCAGCCGGATGAGTGCAAGACGCCAGATCCACGAGGGGGCTCCATGCCCACTGTTCCATCCTCGGGAGTGCAAAGCCACAGTCTCACAAGTCTCTACAGTGGGTGGGTTTCCCACTGTTCCATCCTGGGGTGTGCAAAGCCACAGTCTCTCTAGTCTCTACAGTGGGTGAGTTTCCCACTGTTCCATCCTGGGGAGTGCAAAGCCACAGTCTCACATGTCTCTACAGTGGGTGGATTTCCCACTGTTCCATCCTGGGGAGTGCAAAGCCACAGTCTCTCAAGTCTCTACAGTGGGTGGGTTTCCCACTGTTCCATCCTGGGGAGTGCAAAGCCACAGTCTCTCAAGTCTCTATAGCAGGTGGGTTTCCCACTGTTCCATCCTGGGGAGTGCAAATCCACAGTCTCTCAAGTCTCTACAGTGGGTGGGTTTCCCACTGTTCCATCCTGGGGAGTGCAAAGCCACAGTCTCACAAGTCTCTACAGTGGGTGGCTTGCCCACTGTTCAATCCTGGGGAGTGCAAAGCCACAGTCTCTCAAGTGGATAACAGTCTCCACTGGTTCTGGAGGATGCCTGTTGGCCAGAGTGCTTCTTCCTGTGCAGGAATGAGGTAGTGGATGCATGTCTCCACTGGTTCTGGAGGGGGCCTGGTGCCCAGAGTGCATCGTGCAGCCCTGTCCGACACAGATGCAGCACTGCCCCTGCCGCTCATGGGCCAGCGCAGCGTGAGATGGCAGTCCCCTGTTCAGTGGTGCTTGGGATAGCCGTGCCCTGTTCAGCGGTGCTTCAGATGGCGGTCCCCTGTTCAGCGGTGCTTGGGATAGCCGTGCCCTGTTCAGCGGTGCTTCAGATGGCGGTCCCCTGTTCAGCAGTGCTTCAGATGGCGGTCCCCTATTCAGCGGTGCTTGGGATAGCCGTGACCTGTTCAGCGGTGCTTCAGTGCTTGGGATAGCAGTGCCCTGTTCAGCGGTGCTTCAGATGGTGGTCCCCTGTTCAGCGGTGCTTCAGATGGCGGTCCCCTGTTCAGCGGTGCTTGGGATATCCGTGCCCTGTTCAGCGGTGCTTCAGATGGCGGTCCCCTGTTCAGAGGTGCTTCAGATGGCGGTCCCCTGTTCAGCGTTGCTGCCCATGCCGGGGTGCTCATGTGCCATCTGGCCTGGGCCTGGTGGGGCCCTCCTGCCCACCTGTCCTGTGGGTGCCGGGGCCCTCCTGGGCAGCTGTGCTGGGGCTTTTGGTGGCCTCCTGGCCAGCTGGGATGGGGCTTGCGGGGCCCTCCTGGTCAGCTGGGCTGATGGCAGTGTTGTCGGGCGTGCTGCCCTTCCCAGCCTTTCCTGCTCTCCTGTGGCCCTTCCCCACCTTGGCTGGTGTCCCAGCTGCCTCGACACTCCTGCCGGGAGCCCTGATAGGGGTTTTTGTCCCTGGTGTCTTAACCCTCTGCTGCCGTGCACTGTCAATTTTTGGATGTTTCTGAGGTGGGGGGGGGGATGGCTGTGCTGTGGCTCCGTACCAGACTGGCTGTCCTGGTGGGCGGTGCACTCCAGTGACCATGTACGACATGCACCACCGGGCCCGGTGATGTAGTGGCTGAGGTGCTAGCTCTGGGCCTATGACATGGACAGGGTGGGGGAGTTGAGGAAAAGAGGTTAAGTTTGGAGAGGAAGCATTTTTTGGGAGAAGTGGGACGGGTAGGTGTAGTGGGTATGGGAGTGGAGGAAGAGGTTGTGGTTGTAGGATGTGTAAGTGGGGTGGCTTTGGGTGCAGGTGCCTGGGCTGTAGGCTGTCGTGAGGTGGATGGCTGTTGGGTGGTTGGCTGCCTGCGTTTGTGTATCTTGGGAGGGGGCGGCACAGACACACTGGGAGAGGACACAGGGGACGTGTAAATGGCAGTGGGGGTGGTGAGTGCACGTGTGCGGGGTGTTCTGGTGTGTGTGCTGCTGAGGGACGTAGTGGCTGAAGATGCTGTGCATGCAGGTGTGAGTGGAGACAAGACTGGCAGGGAGGAGGGAGACGTGGAGGAGGGGGACACAGTGGAGACAGTGGATGTTGGTATGTCTGTATGTGGATGTTGCTTGTGTGACTGCCTGTGGGATGTGTGGTGTTCATGTCTGCGTGAGCTGCCCTTGGGTGTTGAGGTGTGTGCAGGCTGGTCTGATGGTGTGCTTGGGATGGGCAGAGGTACAGGGGATTGGGTCTGGGTGTAGGAAGTTGGAGGGGGGAGGCTAGACACAGGGACAATGGCTGCCATCAGTGCTGAGGCCAGAGATTGCAGGCTTCAATGAAGGGCAGCCTGACCAGAATGAATGCCCTCCAGGTATGCATTACTTTGGTGCACTTCCCTTTCTACACCCTGGACGGCATTCAAAATGGTAGACTGGCGAACAGTGAGCGACCTGAGGAGGTCAATGACCTCCTCACTGAGGGCAGCAGGGGTGACTGGGGCAGGGCCTGAGGTGCCTGGGGCGAAGGAGATGCCCACCTTCCTGGGTGAGCGGGCACGGGGCAAACGCTGAGGGGCTGCTGGGAGGGCGGTGCTGGTGCGCGGGGTGGCGGCTGTACCTGTTGTTGCGGGGGGCAGAGATGTTGCTGCCACCACAAGGGAGCTCCCATCAGAGGACGAGTCCGATCCACTAATGTCCGCTCGTGTCCCCTCCGTGGAGCTCCCCTTGCCCTCCGTCCCACTGGCGAATTCAGAGTCGGTAGTGTGGCCCTCCATGGCCATGTGGGATGCAGCTCCTTCGTGCTCCGGTGCCACTGCTCCTCCGCCTAATGATGCTAATGCACACATGAACAGGAATACCACAAAAGGGGGGGGGGAAACAGAAGAAAGACATGTTGAGTGCATGCATTCCCGCTACCGTTGGCGGACAGCACAGACACAGAAGCCCCCTGCACTACGCCGCGCACTTGGAGTCCACTTTGCAATCCCTGGGACATGGCCTACAAGGCTATGGACGACATCTGCACACATAGGTGACACAGGGCCATAAATAGCTGTACTTGGCACCCTACAGAGGTGGGGAGCGGGGGCACAGGGCTGTGCCTTACGGAGGGGCCTAGCCTACGGAACTCGCCCTGGCCTAGGGATACCCACAGCCCTCCTCCCCCACCCAGACACCTCCACAGCACGCAAAGTTAGCAGATTGTGAGTGTACTCACCCCCTTGTATCTGCTGTGATGCCCTCACGCGCCCATCCAACTCGGGGTAGGCCACCGCCAGGATCCGGAACATCAGGGGGGTCAAGGTCCGACGGGCACCCCTCCCACGTTGGGAGGCCATCCCCAGCTGAGCCTCCGCCGTCTTCCTGCTCCAGCGGCGAATGTCCTCCCATCTCTTCCGGCAGTGGGTGCCCCGTCTGTGGTGGACCCCCAGGGTCCAGATGTCCTTGGCGATGGCACGCCATATATCCGTCTTCTGGTGAGCGCTGACCTATATGAAATGTACAGGGGGAGAAGAAAAGTAATTTCCTTCTACACCATCAATGTGAGTGGCCCCCCATCCCTACCCTTGCCATGTGGCACATGCACTCACCGTCGTTTCAAGCATGCCTCAATCTCTCCCCCCCCCCATCTTTCATCCACCCCACTCAACACAGGCATAGCCCATACAGCATGCTCCCAGTGTATTTACCTGTTTGTCTGGAGGACCGTAGATTAGCGTGTACGGGGGGAGGACCTCATCCACAAGCTTCTCCAACTCCTCCGATTTGAAGGCAGGGGCCCTTTCCCCAGTCGCATGAGCCATTGTCTCTTCCAGACCGAGGTCACAGCAGCACTTGAAGTGTAGGTCCTCTCCTGTCGAAGATCAGGTTTCAAGTGAATTAACAGAGAGAAAATGGCGGTCACGTCCGCGGCGGTGCGTACTGCTACCACCGGCGCACATCGTCATTGGCTCCTGAGACCCATAGGGTCCAATGTTAACCAATGCAGCATTGCGCCGCGGTCTTCGACCGCCTACCGCCACGGTGTGCAACGCCAGCGCAGTTACCTCACATCCCATTGTCACACTTTACAGTCAGGCAGCAGCCATTTCAGGGGCCCACATGCCTTGCATTTTGTACTGCGTCACACATACCTAGGCCTTGCATCCACACTCATACAAGCCATTCAATGGGTTAAGATCCGTGTTTTTTTAAAGCTGGGGTTACGTACCTCTGGGATGTTTGACTCTGTGCTCGCTGTTGTCCTTCATAGGCACCGTCCGCTGGGAGATGTGAGGAGATGGCGGCATCCTCAGGTGTACAGACCGCTGGTGGACCTGTCGACAATGAAGGAGAGACATCTCATCCTGACATACAGGCTTGACCGTGCCACTATTCTGGAACTGTGTGCCCAGCTGGAGCCAGACCTGATGTCACCTATCCGCCATCCTACAGGAATCCCCCCTCAAGTGCAGGTGCTGTCAGTAATCCGTTTCCTAGCAAGTGGGTCATTTCAAACAACAGTGGCCATAGCATCAGGGATGTCCCAGCTTATGTTTTCCAACGTGTTGTCCAGAGTGTTGTCTGCCCTGCTGAAACACATGCGGAGCTACATCGTTTTCCCTGAGGTGGAGGATTTGGCTACAGTGAAAGGTGACTTCTATGACCTTGGACATATCCCCAACATCATAGGTGCCATTGATGGGACCCATGTGGCTCTGGTCCCCCCCCACAGGAGTGAACAGGTGTACAGAAACCGGAAGAATTATCATTCCATGAATGTCCAGATGGTATGTTTGGCAGACCAGTATATCTCCTATGTAAATGCCAAGTTCCCTGGGTCAGTGCATGACGCGTACATCATGCGAAATAGCAGCATCCCTTAAGTGATGGAACTACTTCAGAGACACCATGTGTGGCTAATTGGTGACTCTGGTTACCCCAACCTGTCATGGCTACTGAGCCCAGTGAGGAATTCCAGGACAAGGGCAGAGGAACGGTACAATGAGGCCCATGGGTGTACTAGGAGGGTGATCGAGCGGACCTTCGGCCTCCTGAAGGCCAGGTTTAGGTGACTCTATATGACAGGTGGATCCCTAATGTACTCACCAAAGAAGGTGTGCCATATCATTTTGGCCTGCTGTATGCTTCACAACCTGGCTTTGCAACGCCAGGTGCCTTTCCTGCAGGAGGATGGTCCAGATGGTGGTGTTGTGGCAGCTGTGGAGCCTGCGGAGAGTGAAGAGGAGGAAGATGAAGAGGACGACACAGACAACAGGGACACAGTAATACAGCAGTATTTTCAATGACATACAGGTAAGAATCAACACTGGCATTTTACATTTACTTAAAGTCTCCTGCCTCTCTACTGTCTGAGTTTCCCCCCAGTGTATGTTAACTGAGTTGTGACTTTCCCTTCCAATTTCAGAGATGTGGGCCCCACTCCGTGACCTCTGCTTTGTTTCCCCATGGACTACAGCTGTGTGACAGTGGTATGTTGTCATCACAATGTAACTGGACATTTTGGCACGGTTCTGTGTAATACATTTGTTAAAAAATACAGGCAGACTCCAGATTATTTTTGTGCAATAAGTGTGTTTATTAAAGTGCTCAATTTTGGGTAATGGTTGCAATTCGGTGATGGGTGATGGTGGAGGAATGTCCATGGCAGAGTCCAGATTTTCAGTCTCACAGGTGCATTGTCCATATGCCTGTGGAAGGTGGAGCAGGGGCAGTTTAAGGTTGGACAGGGTGACAATGTGGGACAGTGGGATGACAATCAGGGGGTATCCTTTCCTGGCGGGGGTCTTGGCATCTTACTCTGTCTTCTTCCTAGATCTCAGGCCCGCTTGCGGGGTGGTTCTCCTTCTGCAGGGGGTGGGGTTCTAGTGGCCTGTTGTTCTTGTGTCGGGGCCTCCTGTCCACTAGCGCCGGCGGAGGTGGTAGCCTGTTCTTGGTCCATGCTAGTGACAGGGGCCCTTTGTGGTTCCACATGGTCCCGCAATGTGCTGACAATCTGATTGAGAGCCACAACGATGGTGCCCATTGCCGAACCGATGTTTCTGAGTTCTTCCCTGAACCCCATAAACTGTTCCTCCTGCAGTACCTGGATCTCCTGGAACCTGGCCAGGACCGTCGCCATCGTCTCCTGGGAGTGGTGGTATGCTCCCATGATGGAGGATAGGGCCTCGTGGAGAGTGGGTTCCCTGGGCCTGTCCCCCCCCTGTCGCACAGTAGCCCTCCCAGTTCCCCTGTTTCCCTGGGCCTCTGTCCCCTGGACCGTGTGCCCACTACCACTGCCCCCAGGTCCCTGTTGTTGTTGGGGTGGTGGGTTAACCTGGGTGCCCTGTAGTGGTGGACACACCGCTGCTTGACGTGTCCTGGAGACAGAGGCATGGGCCTGCTGGGTGGGTGCTGTGCTGGTGTTCCCAGAGGGGGGTAGGTCTGCTGTGGCCTGTGGCTGTCTGAGGGGAACCGACTGTCCCGAGGTCCCTGATGGGCCGGGCTGGTCATCTGGGTCCAGGGAGACAGGGCTGCTGTCATCACTGTGGGCCTCTTCTGGGGGTGGAATGGACATTTCTGGACCCTCCTGGGCGGTGTTGTGGCGTTCGGGTCCTGCAGAGGTATAAGAGTATAGTTATTGCTTCTGTGTGTGCCATAGCGTGCAATGGGTGGCTGCCCGTGTACCCCAGTGCTGGCATTCCCTTGTGGGGGCTGTTGTGACGGTGGTTTGGGGGGGGTTGGGTATGTGCAGTGGGCATGCTTAGGTGATGGGTGTCCATGGTTTGTGGTCGCATGCAGGGCATGGTGTTGGGATGGGTGGGTTGTGATGGTGAGACATTAGCAAGGAGGATGTGTGATGGGGTGGGAGGAGGGTGGGGGTATGATTTGGCATGCCGGTGGGTGGGGGGGGATGAAGTAGGTGAGATTAGACTTACCAGAGTCCATTCCTCCGCCTACTCCTGCGAGGATGCAGGATCGCCAAGACCTGTTCCTCCCATGTTGTAAATTCTGGGGGTTGAGGTGGGGGTCCACCGCCAGTCTTCTGCACCGCGATGTTGTGTCTGGATACCATGGAACGCACCATCCCCCGTAGGTCGTTCCACCGCTTCCTGATGTCGTCCCGATTTCGCGGATGCTGACCCACAGCGTTGACCCTGTCCACTATTCTTTGCCATAGCTCCATCTTCCTGGCAATGGTGGGGTTCTGCACCTGTGTCCCGAAGAGCTGGGGCTCTACCCAAACTATTTCCTCCACCATGACCCTGAGTTCAGCGCCTGAAAACCTGGGGTGTCTTTGGGGTGCCATGGGGTGGTGTGGATGAGGTGTGGGGTGGTGTTTGTGGCGATGAGTGTGGTGAGTGTGGTGGTGTGTGGTGTTTTGTGCGTGGATGTTGTGTGAGTGATGGTGTTATGTGCCTGTGAATTCTCTGTACTAGCTGGTGTTGTCTCTCTCTGGCCTTAGTCAATAAATGGTGGTCGTAGGGGTTTGTGGGTGATGTGGGTGTTTGTTTTATATTGTGTTGGGTGTGTGGGAGTGGTGTTTGTATGTGTATCAGGTGTGTGTATTTCAAAATGTCCAATGTAGCAGTGTTTTGGAGCTGTGTGTGTATTTTGACCGCGGCGGTGTGTACCGCCAATGGAATACCGCGGTTGAAAGACCGCCGCGTGGATTCGTGGGTCGGAATGGAATGGGCGTATTTCTGTTGGCGTGACGGTGGAGGTTTGGTCATCGCCAGTTTTTAGCTGGCCGTTGGTGTGGCGGACTTTTGTGGATGTCGGGTTTTTGGCGGTTTGTCTGTTGCGGGTCAGAATGACCGTGGCGGTTTCCCGCGCCAGCAGCGGTGTTATGGCGGTCTTCTGACCGGCGGTAAGCGCCTTTTACCACTGAGGTCAGAATGACCCCCAGTATTTTTGATTGGGTTCTTTACTTGTGGACACACATTTTAAGCAGGAGCTAAAGTGTGGTAGGAGTGAGGAAAGGTTTATCAATTGCTTTAAAACTATTAATATTCATATTGCTTCTTTGGGGGATGCTGGATTGATGGTAAAAGACACTAACAAGTCCATGGGTCCTAAAGGGAGATTTAATAAATACACCTATGCTTCATATGAACACTAAGTTGCAATGCAACCGTTAAAACATGTACAGTCAAGGCTAAGTAATGTTTTATGTGTGGGAAAAAAACATTTTGGGTTGTTTGTCAAAGTGTGGCCAAGAGAGTGTCCAACATCCAGGAGAATTGCAGAAAAGATTATACATCTTTGGAAAATGTTTCGCTGGGTGTCAGACAACATAGTGTAGGTGATGGGGCTTTTTCTGATGATGATGTTCAGAAGATCCGTATGGTTGCTGAGAACAATGTAATGGGTGAGGAGATGGATATGGAGACATATGTGCCACCTATGTGTGAGATCATTATTGGATGACAGGACAGTAAAGGTCATGGCTTACTCTAGATTTCTAGACACCATTATTTCAGATTCTCTCTTCACAAGAAGTGGCAAGATAAAATTATGGAACCTACTGATGTTAGAGTGTATGGATTTGGTGGAAAAGAGATCAACATGATGGGTTATTTTGTGTCGGACATAATCTTAAAAAATAAGACTCTTATTGGTAAGGTGTATGTTGCAGTGGATGGAGTACAAGAATTGGGATAGAGATATCAAGGGAAGTGAGATATCATCCTTAATACCAACTCCAAAGTCCATGTATGTCTGGCTGAAGACATGATGAAGTTGCAGAGTGCATTGTGTGCGGAACACAATTTGGAAGGTATACTTGACAAACATAAATGTTTCTTTCACAAGGAACTTGGAAAGGAGAACAGTTTTCCCCATCATATGCAACTGAAGAAGGATGTAGTACCCATCAAACACAAATTGTGGCATGTCCCATTACCAGTCTGTGGTGAATTATCTCAAATGTTAAGGAAAATGTGTGAGGAAGGGGAAAATTAAGCTGTGAATTCACCGGAATGTGTTTCTCCAATAGTTTTGGCTTAAAAAATTGGGGAACTCAGGTTGTGCATTGATCTGAATTCAACAAATGAGCACATTTTGGTGGACTGCCATCCTTTGCCTAAGGTATGTGAGTTATTCACAAAATTAAATGGGACAAGATATTTTCTACGCTTGACCTGAAAGTGGCTTATCATCAGGTTGAGCTAAAACCTAAGTCAAAACATATTTGAACACTCATTATTCTTGATGGGGCATTTAGATACATCAGAATTCGGTTTAGACTTGTGGCGGCCACATTGGTATTCCAGAAGTTGATGTTTTTTCTTTTCAGGGATATTCATGGAGTGGTTGCATTCCAGGATTATATTTTCCTGTATTCTGAAATGGCAGATCAAAACTTGAGCGTATTGTGAAAAGTGTTGACTATTTTAGAGTTGAAGGGAATGACCATTCGCTTTGACAAATGTACATTTTTCTCTGAGGATGTAGAATTTTTGGAGAAGATGATTGCAAAAACTGCCATTTATACCAAGAAGGATCTGTTACAATAAATTTGGAATATGCAGACTCCTGATGGTAAAGAACAACTTATATCATTCTTTGGTTTATGCAAATTCTCTAGGTTTGTAAAGAGGTTTGCTGATATTGTGTTTTCGTTTACATCTACACTTAGAAAAGGAGCAAAATATGAGTGGTCTGAGAAGCATACTTTGGCATTCAATCGTTGGAAAAAGGCAATAACTCAATCTAAACCACAGTGGATGCTAGTGCCACTGATCTCTGTACCATTTTTATCCAAATTAAGGATGGGGTAGAGAACACTATCGCCTTTGCATCTAGACCATCAACAGTGGCTGAATCTAGATATTCAACTGGAGAGAGAGAGGCATTAGGGTGTACTTGGGTGTACTTGGTCAGTAGAACATTTTAAAATGTATTTGTATGGCAAAACTTTTCATCTTAAAACTGACCACTAACATTTGGTATCATTGCTCTCAAAACATTGAATCGATAAAGCTTCATCTAGATTAGTGAGATTGCCTGCAACATTGTACAAGTACAATTTTATAAGGATGTACATAGCAGGGGCACAAAAGGTGAGAGCCAATTCCTTGTCTATTCAAACAAGTGAAGTTCAATCAGCCAATGATATGCAGTCACAAGCAGAATGTGTGATGGTAACCTTAGAGGATGTAGTACTTTTGGTAGGACAAGTTTTGTCAAAAGATGAATAGATGACTGCTTTTTCTAATGATTACACTTTAAACAAGTTTGAAGAGTACATTTTGAAGGGGTGGTCATTAGAGAGGCACTTATCCAAAGAACTTCAAGAATTTTGGAAGGTTACAGATTATTTATTTCCAGAAAATGATATGATTGTTAAGGGCGGATGTTTTGTTCCACCTACAGGCATTAGAAACAAACTGGTTTGGATAGCTCATTTGCGTCATATGGATCAAACAAGTACCATTAAAAAGCTCAGATAGTTATTTTGGCGACCATACATGGACAGTGACATTGTTAAGTTTTTTTAAAACTGTCCTATGGGTTTGAATTCTGACAAAGTTTTGACAACACAGCAATCTGATCATATTCCAACTAAGGGGGTTATTACAACTTTGGAGGAGGTGTCAATCCGTCCCAAAAGTGACGGTAAAGTGACGGATATACCACCAGCCGTATTACGAGTTCCATAGGATATAATGGACTCGTAATACGGCTGGTGGTATATCCGTCACTTTACCGTCACTTTTGGGATGGATTAACACCTCCTCCAAAGTTGTAATAACCCCTCTAGTCTCACCCTCGGCCACAGTCGCCGTGTGCCAGGGATGAGACCAGTTCGTCCTGCGCCCAGCCCACAGGGTGAGAGTTAGCGCTCCCACATGAGCCTCCCACCCACCCCCCATAGCAGGGATGGAAGGGATATCACTTCCCCTTCCACCCAACCCTCCCCACCCCCCCATCAGAGGTCACCTCCAATTGTGCTGGAAGCTGTGCTTCCAGCGCAATCCCAGAACAGAAATGCAAAATAATTTCTCTTCCGACCGGGAGGTGGGACGGGAGAGACATCAAAGGAAAGGAAAGTACTTTCCTTTCCTTTGATGTCTCTCTCAGCATTTCGCGATCAGGCAGCAGAAATGCCCACTAGACAACGGGGATTTTATTTTTGTGTATGTATTTGAATAAGGGGAGCGGCCCCTTGGGCAATGGTCGCTCCCTAGGGGGGAATATTTTTAAGGCATTTTCTGCCCCCCTGGGGGCAGATCAGCTTATTGTAATTAGGCCTATCTTCCCCCGGGGGCAGAAACCTCTAGGCACCAGGGATATTTATAAATATATATTTTTTCATTTTTTACACATGGGGAATGACCCCTTTGGCAAGGGTCAATCCCCTGGGGGAAACATTTTTTAGGTCATTTTGGGCCCCCTTGGGGGCAGATCTTCCTGTTTATATTAGGCCAATCTGCCACCAAGGTGGGGGCAGAAACCACTAGACACCAGGGATTTTTATTTTTTTACGTCAATTTCATGCAAGGGGAGCGACCCCTTATGCAAGGGGTGCTCTACCCGGGGGCACATTTATTTTAGGCCATTTCTGCCCCCCTTGGGGGAAGATCAGCCTATTTCTATAAGGCTGATCTGCCCCAAGGGGGGCATAAAAAACTAAGGCACCAGGAAATGGTATGTGTGTATGTGTGTTTTGTTTGGGGGAGCAGCCCCTTGGGCAAGGGTTGCTTCCCCTGGGGGCACATTACTGGTTGCCTTATCTGACTCCCTTGGGGGCTGATCAGCCTATTTTTGGAAGGCCCATCTGCCCCCAAGGGGGGCAGAAAGCCCACTAGAGACCAAGGAAGATTTTTTTTTTTTAAAGAGGGTGGGGGTATGGCCATACCCCCATCCCACATAAATGGGGCCAAAGTTGTTCTGACCACCGGTGGGCCCACCTACACAAGTGAGGTATGACTGAGGGGAACGTTGGGTGGTAGTGAATTTGTCCTGGTGCGGTGATCCCACACAGAAATGTAATTTTTAGCTGAATTTGAGGGCTGCTGAAGATTCTGGGTAAGAAAACACTGGGGGATCCATGCAAGTCACACCTCCCTGAACTCCCTTGGGTGTCTAGTTTTCAGAAATGTTTGGGTTTGGCAGGTTTCCCTATATGGCTGCTGAGCCTAGGACCAAAAGTGTAAGTCCCCCCCACCAAAAACAGAGAGTTTTGTATTTGAAAATGTTGATGTGTCCACATAGTCCCTGATTACAACCCTGGTGGTCGGTGATAAAGCGGCAGTAATACCGCCAACAGGCCGGCGGTAACAAAAATGGAACTATGACCACGGCGGAAACTGCTCAGACAGACAGCCACTTTAACACACCGACCGCCACGGCGGTAGCAACAAGCACCACAGTGGTAACTGCCAACAGCCAGACGGAAGACAATGTACCGCCCACTGCATTACGACCAGCCTATTCACCAGCTTTTCTGGGGTGGTACCAACAACATCAAACGCACAGCGGAAACAGAACACAGAAGTCAAAGGACTCACCTCTGGAGACCCAGGGAACAACCACGACACCATGGAGCTTGAGTTTCACATCTTTCCCATGCTCGTCTACCTTTTCCTAGCACACAAGCGAGGGGGGAGGAAAAAGAGAGTGACACACACGTGCAACACACAACACCCCCACCCCCAACACCAAACACACAACCAGATGCAGTAACATTTCAAATCCACCCCGTACTCCTCAGGAATAATGCAAGGGCAAAATGATTTAAAGAAAGTGAGTGTAATACGAATAAAGAACATGAATAAGTGCATTAAATTACATACGTATATACATATTTACAAATGGAGGGACACTGCCCAGTCCTCAATGTCCGTGGGCCACAGGGCCACAACACATAGGCCAAGGCCCCACCTCACTCCTGCAACAACATAGAGAGAACACTGCAGGGGCATCAGGTCTAAAATACACAGGCACCTCAGGTGGACAGGGAATGGGTGGGCACCTCAGCCGGAAGATGGTACAACACCACTGGTCCTGGAGGGGGCCACAAACCCTGTGAGATGTCCTGGGGAGTGTAAAGTCACAGTCTCTCAAGTGGGTGGTTTGCCCACTGCTTGGTCCTGGGGAGTTCAAGGCCACAGTCTCTCAAGTGGGTGGTTTGCCCACTGCTTGGTCCTGGGGAGTGCAAAGCCACAGTCTCTCAAGTGGGTGGTTTGCCCACTGCTTGGTCCTGTGGAGTGCACGGCCACAGTCTCTGAAGTGGGTGGTTTTCCCACTGCTTGGTCCTGTGGAGTGCAAAGCCACAGTCTCTCAAGTGAGTGGTTTGCCCACTGCTTGGTCCAGGGGAGTGCAAGGCCACAGTCTCTCAAGTGGATGGCTTCTTCCACTGGTTCTGGAGGGGGCCTTGTACCCACTGCGTTTCATCCTGGGAAGGAAGGGGTGAGTGGATAGATTCTTCCACTGGTTCTGGAGGGGGCCTTGTGCCCAGTGTGCTTCATCCTGGGAAGGATGGGGTGAGTGGATACCTTGTTCCACTGGTTCTGGAGGGGGCATTGTGCCCAGTGATGCAGATCTTGGGGAGTGCAAGGTCACAGTCCCTCACCTGAGTGTCAGACCCACAGGATTTGCAGGGGCCAGGATGCACAACAGCCCATGGAGGCAGAACTACACACTGTCCGCCGGCGTGACAGCTGCTCAGTGGTGGCAGTGGCGGGGCTGGTGTCAGGGCTGGCAGTGGTGGGGGGAGGCTCAAGCTTATCCTCTGCAGCATTGGACGGCTGCCCACTGGGGCTGCTGCTGCTGGCAGTGTTGCTGGTGGCAGTGCTGGCAGTGGTGGGGGGAGGCTCCAGCCCAACCCCTGCAGCCTCAGATGGCTGCCCACTGGGTCTGCTGCTGCTGGCAGTGGTGCTGGTGGTGGTGCTGATGGCAGTGCTGGTGGCTGTGCCAGCAGTGGTGGGGTGAGGATCTAGCCCATCCCCTGCAACCTCTGACGGCTGGCCACTGGGGCTGCTGCTGCAGGCAGTGGTGCTGGTGGTGGTGCTAGCAGTGGTGGGAGGAGGCTCCAGCCCATCCCCTGCAGCCTCAGACGGCTGCCCACTGAGGCTGCTGCTGCTGGCAGTGGTGCTGGTGGCAGTGATGGTTGTGGTGCTAGCAGTGGTGGAGGGAGACTCCAGCGCATCCCCTGCAGCCTCTGACGGCTTTGTGGTGGTGTGGGCTCAGAATCAGTCCCAGCACCAAGCCTCCTGTCCTTCCTGCCTGCTGGTGTAGGCCCCTTGCCCTTCCTTTCAGCAGCCGGGGATTGCCCCTTGCCCTTCACACCTGCAGCTGGTGGTGCCTCCTTGTCCTTCCTAGTCGCAGCTGGTGGTGCCTCCTTGCCCTTCCTTAATGGACCTGGTGCAGGCACCCTGTCAGTGTTGCTGCCTGGTGCCCGGGATCCTCTCCTACCTACAGTAGCTGTCAGCACTACTGTGCCCCAGGACTGGGTGGCTGAGGTGCTTGCCTGGGTTTTCTTCAACCTGGCCTGACGTTAAGGACTGGGGGAGGAGGGGGAGGGAAGCGGTCAATGGTAGAGAGGAAAAGCTTCTTAGGGACATTGGGGTGGGAAGAGGGTGAAGGTTTGGGAGTGGAGGAAGAGGAAGTGGTTGTAGGAGGTGTCTGTCTGCTGTGTTTGGGTGCAGGTGCATGGGCTGGATGCTGTTGTGAGGTGGATGGCTGTTATGTTTCTGAGTGCTTGTGTTTGTGTACTTTGGGAGGAGGGGGCACAGACACAGTGGGAGAGGACACAGGGGATGTGTGCATGGATGTGGGGGTGGTGACTGCCAGTGAGGGGTCTGTAGTGATAGGCGTGATGGTAGTAGTGGATGAGGATGTAGTGCATCCAGGTGTGAATGTAGATGCTACTGGGAGGGAGCTGGATGACAAGGAGGAGGGGACACAGTGGAGGCAGTGGGTGTTGGTATGTCTGCATCTTGATCGTGTTTGTGTGAATGCCTGTGGGATGATGTGTGGTGCTTGTGTTTGCCTAAACCACTCCTGTGTGTTGTCCTGGGTGTATGCTGGTCTGCATGTGTGCTTGGAATAGGTGGGAGTTGAGGGGAATGGGATTGGTCACAGGAGGTTGGAGGGGGAAGGCTAAAAACCGGAACAATGGCTGCCATCAGGGAGGAGGCCACAGCCTTTATTGATCTCTGTTGGGCCGCCATGCCAGAGTGAATGCCTTCCAGGAATGCATTTGTTTGTTGCAAATGGGCTGCTAGCCCCTGGATGACATTCACAATGGTTGACTGCCCAACAGAGATGGATTGCAGGAGGTCAATAGCCTCCTCACTCAGGGCAGGAGGGCTACCTGGGGCAGGGCCTGAGGTGCCTGGGGCAAAGGAGATGCCCACCCTCCTGGGTGAGTGGGCACTGGAAACACGCTAAAGGGCTGCTGGGAGGGTGGTGTTGGTACGGAGGGTTGCGGCTGTACCTGTAGTTGGGGTGGGCACAGAGGTGTCTGCCACCACCAGGGAGCTTCCATCGGAGGAGGTATCACTGTCAGAACTGTCCCCTCCTGTCTCCGCCGTGGTGCTCCCTTCGCCCTCCGTCCCACTGGTGCCCTCACCATTGGTGGATTTGGCCTCCTGGGCCCTGTGGGATGCAGCTCTCCCCGTCGTCGGTGCCTCTGCTCATCCGCCAGATGATGCTAATGCACATAAGGACAGGGTGACAAAACAACAAGGGGGGGACGAGACAAAGGATACCCTTGGTCAATGGCGGCAACAACACCACTGTTGGCGTACACAACGCACTCACACACAGGGAACAGCCCTACACACTAGGCAATGCACTACCAGTCACAATGCTAGTAACCAGCCCATGGACAGGGATACCTACTGCCAATTGCAGCATACCTGAGACACACAGACCCCTGCCCAATAGTGGAGGCCTACTAGCTTGGTTGGAGGTGGTTGACATCAGACCCTGCCCAACATGGGCCATACCCTGCACTGTCCGGCCTGGCCTAGGGGCACCCACAGGCCCACATAACCCACCCAGATGCCACCCCACTTTGTGCAAGTAGTATATTGGGGCACTGTACCCACCCCCTTGTGGCTGCTGTGATGCCCCCAAGCGCCCATCCAGCTCTGGATAGGCCACTGCCAATATGCGGACCATCAGTAGGTCAGGGTTTGACAAGCACCCCATCCTCATTGGGAGGACATCCCCAGCTGGGCCTCCGCCGTCTTCTGTGCCCAGGGTCTCAGGTCCTCCCACCGTTTGCAACAGAGGGTGCTCCGCCTGCCAGAGACCCCCAGGGTCCGCACGTCCTTGGTGATGGTACGCCATATACCCTTTTTTAGATGGGCGCTGACCTGCAGAGAAATGCACATAGGAAAAGGTATCAGTCTGACCATCCTGCCTGTTACACTCATGGCCCACCATAGCCCTCAAATCCCCTTAAGCACAGACGTTGCCCACCATACATGCAGCACGCTGCCCAGGGCCCTTACCCCAGCCCCCCACACAATGCCCTCACACACAGCACTCCATGCATTCATGCCCCATTCATCGTGCTCACAGTGTACTCACCTGTTGGTCTGGAGGCCCATACAGCATTCCGTACTGGGGCAGGACTCCATCCACCAGTCTCCGCAGTGGTGAAGGCAGGGGCCCTTTACCCAGTGACACGAGCCATGGTCGGTTCCAGACACAGGTCACAGCAGCACTTGCAGTGTAGGTCCTCTCCTGTTGAAGGTCAGGCAGCAAGTGGTTGAACAGATAGAAAATGGCGGTGATGTCCGCGGCAGCGTATACCGTCACTGTTGGTGCACATCACCATTGGCCACTGTAACCCATAGGGCCCAATGGTATCCAATGAGGAGTTGCACTGCGGTTTTCGACTGCCTCCCGCGACGGCGTGCAACGTCAGGGGAATTACCTCATTTCCACCTGTCCCTCCAGACAGGACAGGCGGACGCCATTTCAGGGGGGGCAGGCCATGGCACCTAACTGCGTCACAGTACATATAGGTTTGACCCCTACATTGCACAGGCCCCTGGTGGACTTGGCAACAATGGAGGACAGGCACATTATCCTCACCTATAGACTGGACAGGGCCACAATCACAGAGCTGTGTGCCCAATCGGAAGCTGACCTGATATCTGCTATCCGTTAGCACATCGGGATCCCCCCTCTTGTGCAAGTCCTATCTGGGCTCCATTTCCTGGCAAGTGGCTCCTTCCAACTGACAGTGGGCTTGGCAGCAGGAATGTCTCAGCCAATGTTCTCAATTGTGCTGACCAGAGTATTGTCTGCCCTGATTAAACACATGCGCAGCTACATCGTTTTCCCCCAGGTGGAGGATTTTGCCACAGTGAAAGCTGATTTCTATTCAATGGGACATATCCCCAACATAATTGGGGCTATTGACGGTACACACATTCCATTTGTCCCTCCCCCCCCCCGGAGAAATGAACAGGTGTTCAGAAAGTGAAAGAGCTTTCACTCCATGAATGTGCAGATAGTGTGCCTGTACATCTCCCATGTCAAAGCAAGTATCCTGGGTCTGTGCATGATGCCTTTATCATGAGGAATAGAAGCACATATGATGGATCATCTCCAGAGGCACTGGGTGTGGCTAATAGGTGAGCCATGGTTCCCTCCCAGTGGATGTTGGTATATGGGTATGGTGTGGGCCCAAAGGGTTAATGTGTGTCTAACAGTTGTCCCTCGATATCTGCAGGTAACCCTGGTTACCCCAACCTCTCATGGCTACTGACCCCTGTGAGGAATCCAAGGACAAGGGCAGAGGAACGTTACAATGAGGCACATGGGCGAACAAGAAGAATAATAGAAAGGACATTCGGCCTCTTGAAGGCCAGGTTTCGTTGCCTCCATCTAACAGTTGGATCCCTGTACTCCTCACCCAAGAAGGTGTGCCAGATCATCGTGGCATACTGTATGTTGCACAACCTTGCCTTACGTCGCCAGGTGCCTTTTCTGCAGGAGGATGAGGCTGGAGATGGTCGTGTGGCAGCAGTGGAACCTGTGAACAGTGAAGATGAGGAGGCAGAGTATGAGGATCAGGACAAAAGAAATGCAATAATATGACAGTACCTCCAATGACACACAGGTGAGACACTGTAATTACACTTTACATGGACAGTTTTGTGTTTGACTTTGTTACTGGCAGGCTGATTTTCCCACTTCTATGGCCCCTTACTGTACCCTTTGGCATCTCTATTTTCAGATATTTGTGCCCCACTGTCACTCCTGATATGTTCACTGCAGCCAACTACAGGTTATTCCCATGCATACATTACTGTACAGTTATACTGCAGTGTTTAAAGCTTGTTAAACAAATGCATGGTTAAATGATTTGATAGACTCCATACTTGTATTTATTCAAATGGTGTTTACTTCAGTGCCAATGATTAGAGGGGGATGTGCAATGGACTGGGGTGATGAAGGAGGAGTGTCCAGGATAGAGTCCAGTCTATTTGTATCACAGGTGCATTGTCCAATGGGGCATAGGAAGGGGAGCAAAGGCAGTTCAGGGAGGACAGGGTGACAGAGTGGGACACAAGGGTGAAATTCAGGAGAGTCTTATTTCCTGGCAGGGTCTTGGCAATGTTATCTGGCTTCTGCCTGGATCGCAGGGACCATATACGGGGTGGTTCTCCTTCTGCAGGGGGTGGAGTGCTGGTGGCCCGTTGTTCCTGTGGCGGGGCCTCCTGTCCACAAGTGGCAGCAGAGATGAAAGGCAGTTCATCGGTTTGGTTAGTGTCAGGGGCCCGGTGGTGTGCCACTGCCTCCCTCATGGTGTTGGCCATGTCTGCCAGCACCCCTGCAATGGAGACCAGGGTGGTGTTTATGTCCTTCAAGTCCTCCCTGATCCCCAGGTACTGTCCCTCCTGCAGATACTGGGTCTCCTGCAACTTGTCCAGTATCTGGCCCATCGTCTCCTGGGAATGGTGGTATGCTCCCAGGATGTTGGTGAGTGCCTCCTGGAGAGTCGGTTGGATGGGCCTGTCCTTCCCTTGTTGCACAGCAGTCCTCCCAGCTTCCCTGTTGTCCTGTGCCTCTGCCTCCTGAACCGTGTGTCCACTGCCACTGGCCCCAGGTCCCTGATCGTCCTGTGTTTGTTGGGTCCCCTGGGGTCCCTGTAGTGGTGGACACACTGCTGATTGGCGAGGTATGGGCCTGCTGGGTGGGTACTGTGCTGGTGTTTCCTGAGGTGGGAGGCTCTGTGGTAGTATGGGACTCTGCCTGGGTTATCGACTGCCTGGAGATCCCTGATGAGCCAGGTTGGTCATCCAGATCCAGGCGTCCGAAGCTGCTGTCATCATTGTGGGCCTCTTCTAGGGGTGGACTGGAAGTTGCTGGCCCCTCCTCTCCGGTGACGTTGGGTGGGGGACCTGTGGAGATGTAAATGCAGTGATATTGTTTCTGCGTGTGTCATCTTGTGCATGGTTGTAGTGCCCTCTATGGTTGTTATTGCCCTGGCAGCTTTGCCTTGAGTGAGTAGTGATTTTGTTTGCTAGGTGATTCTCTCTAATGTGCATGCTGTAGTGATCGTTGTCCATGTTGGTCTGTGATGGGTGTCCATGCATTGGTGTTACATGCAGGGCTTAGTATTGGGATAAGTGCGTTGTGATGGCGGGGTATGTGGGAGGTGGTGAAGTGATGGGAGTGAGGGTAAGGGTGGGGGCATTTGATGGCATGCAGGTAGGGGGGTGATAGTAGTAAAGAGTTGACTTATCAGGTCCAGTCCTCCTCCTACTCTTTCCAGGCCCTCAGGATGCATGATTGCCAAGACTTGCTCCTCCCATGTTGTTAGTTGTGTGGGAGGAGGTGGGGGTCCACTGCCAGTCCTCTGTACCGCTATTGTGGTGTGGTGTCTTGCTGCTGTGCAACGTACCTTCCCCCGTAGGTTGTTCCACCTCTTCTTGATGTCATCCCTTGTTCTTGGGTACTGTCCCATGGCGTTGACCCTGTCCACGATTCTCCGCCTTAGCTCCATCTTCCTAGCAATGGACGTCTGATGCACCTGTGATCCGAATAGCTGTGGCTCTTCCTGGATAATTTCCTCCACCATGACTCTTAGCTCCTCCTTAGAGAACCTGGGGTGCCGTTGCTGTGCCATGGGTGTAGTGTGAGTGGTGTGGGTAAGGGTATGTGGGGTGCTGTGTTGGGTGTGTGATGTAGGGAGCATGGATGGTGTAAAGGTGATGGTGGTGTGTGTCTGTGGTCTTGTCTGTGGTCTTGCGATCTCTCTAATGGCACTTGTCTGTATTGGTAAAGGATTTTGGGTAATGTGGGTGTGTGTTTTATAGTGTTGTGGGTGTGGTGTGTGTATGTGTGTCAAGTGTGTGTAATTTGAATTGTCCAATGTGGTGTAGTTTTGTTAGGTTGTGTGTATTTTGAGCGCAGCGGTATGTACCGCCAATGGTTTAGCACCATTGAATGTTCGCCGCGGTGATTCGTGGGCCATAATACTGTGGTTGTAGTTCTGTTGGCGTAACGGTGTGGGTTTTGCTACCGGCAGTTTATCACTGACATTTGGGCTGGTGGACTTGTGTGTATGGCTGTATAGTGACAGATTGCTATGTGTGGGTCATAATATGGGTGACGGTAATCCGCTGCGGCGATGGTATGTTGGCGGCAAGCGGTACTTACCACCAATGTCATAATGAGGGCCATAGTGTTTTGGGACATTTCCTTTCACGGGCACTAAGCCTACCCACACAAGTGAGGTACCATTTTTATCGGGAGACTTGGGGGAACATTGGGTGGAAGGATATTTGTGGCTTCTCTCAGATTCCAGAACTTTCTGTCACCGAAATGTGAGGAAAAAATAGTTTTTTGGCCAAACATTGATGTTTGAAAGGGATTCGGGGTAACAGAAACTAGTGAGAGCCCCACAAGTCACTCCATCTTGGATTCCCCTAGGTGTCTAGTTTTTAAAAATACACAGGTTTGATATGTTTTCCATAGGTGCCGGATGAGCCAAAGATAAAAATCCACAGCTAGGCACTTTCCAAATAACACAGCAGTTTTCAATGTAAAAATGTGATGTGTCCATGTTGTGTTTCCTGTTGCAAGCATTAGGCCTACCTACGCAAGTGAGGTACCATTTTTATTGGGAGACTTGAGGAAATACAGAATAGCAGAACAAGTGTTATTGTCCCTTGTCTTTATCTACATGTTTTCCTTCCAAATGTAAGACAGTGTGTATAAAAGACTTCTATTTAAGAAATGCCCTGTTATTCACATGCTAGTATGGGCACCCCGGAATTCAGAGATGTGCAAATAACCACTGCTTCTCAACACCATATCTTGTGCCCATTTTGGAAATACAAAGGTGTCCTTGATACCTATCTTTCACTCTTTATATTTCACCAAATGAATTGCTGTATACCAGGTATCCAAGGAAAACCCATTACAAAGTGCAGCTCCTTTTTTGGCACTGGGAACCTATGGTTCTTTGTGAACCTACAAAGCCAATATATCCTTGCAACCAGAAGAGTCCAGCAGACATAACGGTATATTACTTTTGAAAATCTGACATAGCATACAAAAGTTACAGAGTAAAACGTGGAGAAAAATTGCTTTTTTTTACACCTTAATTTCAATGTTTGTTTTTATTTTAGCTGTTATTTTCTGTTTGAAAACCTTGTAGGATCTACACAAATGACCTGTTGGTGAATTTAGAATCCAGCATTGGTTTCAAACCCATTTCTATCACTAAATGGAAGGAAGCTAAAAGCACAAAAAATAGTAAACATGGGGTATGTCCCCGTTAAATGCCAAAATTGTATTGAAAAATGTGGTTTTCTGATTCAAGTCTGCATGTTCCTGAAAGCTGGGAGGATGGGTATTTTAGCACCACAAATCCTTTGTAGATGCCATTTTCAGGGGAAAAAACACAAGCCTTCTTCTGCAGCCCTTTTTACCCATTTTGTTTTAAAAAAATGAAATTTTAGCTGTATTTTGGCTAATTTCTTGGTCACCTCCAGGGGAATCCACAAACTCTGGGTACTTCTAGAATTCCTAGTATGTTGGAAAAAAAGGATGCAAATTTGGCATGGGTAGCTTTTGTGGAAAAAATGTTATGAGGGCCGAAAGGGGAACAACCCCAAATAGCCCATAAAAGGCCTGGCATCTGAGGGGCGAAAGGCCTGGCAGCGAAGGGGATAATATTGGCACATGGAGTATTTCTAGATTAGCTAGGGTGAATACTAACAAAAATGTAAGCGATGATTTTACATGTGAATCTGATAAGAAAAATATTTCTGATGACAGTGGATTAGGCACTCCTGATATTGTTGTTTAAACAGGAGACATGGGAAATGGGAAAAGGAATACCAGGTTACCTAAAGAATTTGATGATTTAAATATGTACTGATTTATTGTAATCTTCTTTCTTTTGTTACTTTTTTTGTTTCTTTGTATAAGAAAGGGAGGTATGCGGTAGGTTTTACAGTATCTGTTCTAAAGTATTTTACAATCTACATGTTCTATAACTAGGTGGCACATGTACTAACATGAACATTTGCAGCTCCTTACTTGCGAATCAATGCGAATCACAAGTAGAAAATTGCAAATCCTCATGTGCGTATGATGTGAGGCCAAAAATTGTAAATCAATATCAAGTCACATTGCAATTTGGAGAAATGCAAATAGCCATTACCTTAAATTGTGAATGGTGTCGCAAATTGCGAATCCCATCACAAATTGCAACTGGCACCTCAAATTCGGGAAAAACACTTCCTGGTCATGGGTAATCACCTCTGAACCAGGAAGTGACTCACAGAACCTACCTGGAGACCAGCCTGAGTAGAGGAGGGCTGCAACGGTCATGCATAGCACAAGCCCAACAACCCAAAAGAAGTACGAGCAGCAGACATGGCCTGCCAAACTACTCGGAAAACACATGGAGGGAGAAAAAGGAAATTAAAATTTACCGAAAAGGAATTAGAGATACTCACAGAGGAGTGCTTTGAGAACCGTGAATTGTCTCTTTGGAAGGGCATCAATGACAGCTCCTGAGTCACAGAAGATGATAATATAGCAGGACATACAAGCAAAAATAAATGCCATTTGAGTCACACACCTCTCCATTGATAAAATATGCAATTTGTGGTATGACCTCATGTCATGGACAAAAGAAATGTGGCTAAGCAACTGTCTGAAATCCAGTGGAATAGGGGCCTTCCCACCCAACAGAACCACCACCCACTGCACTTGAGACCTTGGTAGAGACCACACTGTAGCATGAGGCTGTTGTGGGTATTGGAAACATCGACAGTTCTTCACCAGGAACATCACAAAGTAAGTGTACAATATTTACTTTTGTCACATCTCAGACCCCATAGCTATGTACAAATCCAAATGGTCCAGCAGCATGCATCAGACGTATGTTACCCAAATGTAAAGTAATTTACCATAACATTGCATTATGGGTGATGAAGCCAAAAAGACAGCTTAGGAGTCGTACGTACATTTATTGGGGAAGACATCCAATAGGTAAATATAATGTATCTCATTTGTCCCAAAGGTCTCCCTGAGGTACATAGTGATGACACCAATGCGGAGGGAGTGGATGATGCCAACATGTCAGCAGAGGAACCCAACCCTAGAAACAGTCACCCATGCACCACACCCCACTGTAGCACTATGTCACTGTCACCAGAACACTCAGCAGTGGAGGAAAATGATGTCCTTCTGCCACCAAGCCCCCTCCCACAGCCAAGTGAGAGCCAACTCTAGCATCTTACAGTACATGGGTGCAGGAGGTGGCATGAGGCATGTGACACTGTTGAGGATGAAGGTACTTGCTGGTTTAGAGGCATCCCTGCTCCAAAGTCAATGCCTGCAAAATAAGCATTTAAAAAGAATCAGCAGTAACATGCAGAACATGCGGCAGAGCATATCTGTTGCCTTTAAGAATATTGATACAGAATTGGAAACAATGAACAGCAATGTAGTGAGCCTGACCACTGCCATACAGGAATTATGCCAGCAAATGAGGGCCACCTGTGTCCACCAGAGGTATTCTGATTGCAGTGCTGAAGCTAGAATGGTCCTAATGTGTTATTCCACAGGTAGATTGGCCACTTCTAATACTAGCCGCTCCAGAAGAACCATTGGCTTGCAGTTTGAAATGGGACACTTCAGCTGTGACATTTTCAGGGGTCTAGAACAGATCACCTCTGCTACAGATGGCACTGATTTCAATAGGTGCATGAAATGCCCTTCAGGATGGTGAGGAAATTTCTAGTGTGAGCAGTGGATCGGCCAATGATGCCATGCCTTGTGGGGCAGCAGCAGCTGGTCACCTGTTGGAGACCAAGCTGGGGCAAGGCATGTTGGACATAGTTGCAAAAAGCATTATTGAACACATATTTGTAGCTTTGCATTTTCACATTTCTACTATTTGTTTAATGATGTAACCAACAGTATTTTGTATTCTACGTACCACTTGGTAATCTTTCAGTTTCAGTATTACACTTCAAAAAGAATAGCCTAACATTAAAGGTTGCTTTAGGTACAAAAATTGTTTCTGCTTGCATCATTTCAGTGAACGCAGTGTTACCCATAACTTACCTTGCAAAGTAATGTATTGCTATATGTCCCCATTAGCGTATCCCCACCACTGATATAAACGGGTCCCCAGGCTGCAGTAGAGGGGCTTCTGGCTCTTTAGTTTCAGAATCTGAGTCCTCCAAATTGAGGTGAAGCCCTCATCTGGTTGCTATGTTGTGTAGGATGGCAGAGGTTGTCACGCAATTTTGGAGTATACATCTGGAGCATATTGGAGTGCACCACCACTTTTGTAAAGGTACTGAATCTTGATTTGAGCATGCCAAAAGTAAGTTCAATGACAGCTCTGGTGCGACGATGAGCAATGTTGTATCACCTCTCATTGTGATCTGCAGAGGCTAGGTGAGAGATCAAGATCCAAGGTTGTAAAGCATAAGCACTGTCTCCTAGAAAACAAAGCTAAGTGTGAGCGTGGCAACTGTTAGAAAGACACATGCATGTTCTATATGTACAGGCATCACACCATCTAGTAAATATCCATCATTATACTCCCCACATTCCATATGTTGGTGTACTTCACTGTTCCTGAGGATGCAGGTGTCATGGGTATTCCTTGGGTATTTGGCCACTAGAACTGTGATGATATTATGGACACAACATACCACTTGGATGTTGAGGGAATGAGTATTTTCTTCTGTTTCAGACTAGATATTCATAAGTGCTTTAGGACAAATTGGAACATGTGTCACATCTAGACACCCTAATACATGGGGGAAGTTCGTAATTCTATAAAGGTTTATTTTGGTATTGTGTATTTCCTCTGCATTCCTGGGGAGGTATATTTAATTGTTCATGTGTATGAGCATGGCATCTAGGAAGCTGTTAAGGAAACATGACAGTGCACTTTGGGACATCTCACCAGCAACTGCAATCACCCCCAGTAGCTACCTGAGTCCAAAGGTAGCACTGAGCACAACACTTGCACATGCATGGGGATGGAGTTGCTGTGCAGAGCACTGCTTTCTAGGTGGAGAATTAGCATTCCAATAAAATCTAAGATCACAACATTCCCCAGCCTGTATTTCTCATAGATTCCCTCCTTTGTCTGATGGAATATAGCCTGGCACTGAAAATCTTCTCCTGTTTCCTCCTCCTCTTTTGCTGGGCAGCCAGGAATCACCTCCTCATCTCGATCACATAGAGTGCAGCCATTGCGGAAATGCCTTATTCATTCTGGGCCACCTTTTATACTTTGCACACATTTACCACCTAATTGGAATCAGTGTAAAACTGCATGTGCAAACAGGTGCTTTTGCCACTATTTGCAATTTTCTAAAGGCTCAAACATATGGTGTGGGAATCACAAATATTGTTTCTGTAAAGCTCAGTCACTAATGGTAACAAATCACAAATTGGTTGCATCACTATTTATGGATACCGAATGGAGTTCGTACATACTGAAAAGGAACATTTTTGATCGCAAATATGTTTGTGACCAATTAGCGAGCCCCGAAACTTTTGTAAATCTGGCCCTAGGGGTCACATGTACATAGGCTTAATTTTGCGAGTTCCTCATAGCAAATCTTTGTGATTCGCTATTAGTAAATTGCAAACATCTATGTAGTAATAGGCCTTTTACACATTTAGGGCCAGATGTAGCAAAACTCCAAATTGCGAGTTGCAATTTGCGAGTCCCAGCGACTCGCAAATTGCAACTCGCAATTTGGAATGCAGAAAGGTGTCTCAGACACCTTCTGCGAGTCTCATGGGGTCGCAAAGACCCACCTCATTAATATTAATGAGGTGGGTCGCAATTTGCGACCCCATAGCGTGTCAGGGCACTCACGGGGATGGTGGCCTGCTGGAGACAGCAGACCACCATGTCCGTGACTGCTTTTAAATAAAGCAGTCTTTTTTTTTTCAGAGTGTAGCCCGTTTTCCTTAAAGGAAAACGAGCTGCACTTTGAAAAACAACCGAAACCTTTAGTTTCGGTATTTTTCAGGGCCGGTAGTGGTCCCTTGGACCACTGCCTGCTCTGAAAAACAATTTTTTTTTCCAGACACAAAGGGGAAGGGGTCCCATGGGGACCCCTTCCCGTTTGCGCCTGGGATACCATCCACTTCAAGTGGATGGTGACTGCGCTTTCATTGTGGTCGCAAATGAAAATGCATAGCATTGCGAGTCGCAAATAGGAAGGGAACACCCCTTCCTATTTGCGAGTCGGAAATGCATTTTGCGAGTTGGATCCGACTCGCAAAATGCATTTCTACATAGCAAAGAGGCTTTTGCGACTCGCAAACGCCGAATTTCGCCGTTTGCGACTCGCAAAACCCTTGCTACATCTGGCCCTTAGTGATTCCGATTGGGGTAGCAAATTAACCTACCTCATTATTATTCATGAGGTAGGTCGCAATTTGCGACCGATTAGGAACAGCTAAGAACACAGGGATGGTGGCCTGCTGGGGACAACAGACCACCATGTCTGTGTTTGCTTTTAAATAATGCAACTGTTTTTTTTTTTTAAATGCAGCAGTTTTCCTTAAAGGAAAATGGGGTGCATTTTAAAAAGAGATACAAAACATTTCAGTTTAATTTTTTATCAGTAGGCAGCGGTCTGTGTCCACAAAGGGGAAGAGGGCCCTTGGGTACCCCTTCCCATTTGTGAATGGATTATCACCAAATTGAATTTCAGTTGCAAAACATCACACATACCACTATGAGTTGCTATTAGGAAGGGGCACCCTTAACACGCCCCTTCCTAATACCGATTTGCTAACCTATTTGTGATTCAGTAATAGGTAACCGAATCACAAAATCATTTTGGCACATTGGAAAATGCTTTTTTGCTGGTCATAAATGGCTGGATTCTGCTAATCTGGCAGTTTGCGGCATAAGAAAGCTTCATACATCTGGCCCTTAGTTTCTCATACTCACATGTATCTCTCAAAATGATTGGTCTTTATCTTTACCTTCATTGGTCAAGTATTATTTATGTTACATTCTAAGTTGAATGAATATGTCAATGATAAACATGTCTGCTACAAAATTAATCTGTCACAAGACTCCTGCAACATCGCAGAGATGATGGACACATTTAAATCTGCTGAACGGTAAACCGCTACTTCAATACCGTGGGGTACTGTCTGATGGCTGATGAGTGTAAGCCATGAATGGAGACAACCGCTAGTCCAACAGCTAAACCTCAGTGCTTCCTCCCAACATGTAACTCAGTTGGGAGAAACTCCACCAGAGTGGTGGATGGAATGAAACCTAGATCACAGAGGGGGGCTGGAAAAACTTCCAATATATAAATCAGGCCCAAATTTGCCCAACAGCAGACTCCCTGAGAACAAACAGATGCTCTCAGCAGCAGTCCACACTGCCTTGCCCCAAACACTGCAATTTCACCACCAATCATTGCTATTACACCCAGCAGGTGGCGAGCACAAGCACAGAAGGGTCAAGGCAGAGTCCGATTTCCTCCCGTGCTCGGACCTGTCTGTGTCCACCAAAACCGTCAGAAAACTGTGTTATTGATTACATACAGCAGGTCATAATGTCAAAGGCACACCGAAACGCCAATGTTTTGTTTTATATATTCTTCAAATGGCCAGATTTATGTCGGTAAATGTGGACTGTCTTTGCTCAAGTCCCCGCACATCACTGGAGATTCAGAGTAAAAAATGAAGCTCTACCTATTTATTAACAGTCGTGGCTCGCTTCACTCAAAAGGAGCGGAGCGGGGGCAGCGCACGGGGGGATCTAAAATTCAATAAAATAAATAAAAAATTAAAAAATAAACACTTACTTTTCCATGCTGTCCCGCGCTGCACTCCTTTTCCCTGCTGGCTGCATGCAGACACAGGTTCCCAGCCTGCCCTGCGGCGAATCCTGACGCTGCTCAAAGCAGCATCAGGATTAGATGCGAGCGCCCTGGCTCAGCTCTCCGAGGCAGATTGGGAGCCTTTGCAGGCTCTCTCCATTCCGGCAACTGTGTTGCCAGGCTGTGGAGAGCCTACGGCGCATGTGTTTTTGGCAGGACTTAGACGGCCGGCCAAACATACATGCGCAGTGGGGGGGAGTGCTGAGCACTCCCCCTCACTGCTCCTCATCTCAGATGCCTCGCCCCTTTCACAACGAGGGGATAATAAACTATGTGAACATTTTACAGCTTCTGCTGCTGGCAGGGGGCGATGCTCCTCTGCCCTAATGGAGGAGCCGCCCCTGTTTATTAAGCAATTTCTAAAAACATGAATCACCATTTTCCTTTATGGGCCCCACACCGAGCTTTCACGTAACGTAGGGGGCCTACACTGTGGCTTAATAGTGGTCACACGCACACAGGCATACACACACACACACACGTGTGTCACTATAAGGTAAGAAGTACCGGTAAAAAAAAATATTCTAGGTTTGGCACCCTTGTCCAAGAACATATTTGTAGGCCACAACATGCTTTGTTAAGAAGACTTTGGAAAAAAAATCTGTTGTTAGAAATATTTAATATATTTTTCGTGTCAATTAAATTTGAGCAAGTAGTTAGTAAAATGAATTCACTGTTTGTATATTACAATTTATGCATTTTTGAGACATGCAGAATATATTTATACTAAAAAAATATACCAGAAAATTTCGAAATCAAGGATCCAATTTACTTGCTGTCATTTGACTACAAAAAAATTCACAATGCTGAAACATTTCTAAAATGTCCATTCTTAACCCATATAATGAACTGTTTTTTGATCGAGAGCCTGCTTCTTTCGTAAGTTATTTATAATTGTTGCGGTTAAGGGACAGTTTAGCATTTCGCAGTTTTTTTAGGCCTATATAATATGAAAAATGTAACTTGATTTCTATAAACATACTACTAATATACTTTTGGCTAATCATTTTTCCTTGCATGTTATTTCTTACAATTTCTTCACTTACCTATTGTTTCAGAAGCCAGAGAAAGAAAAATATAGCACAGGACCTTAGCTAAGGATGCATATTTACCCCAAAATGCCTCGAGCTATTGATGGCCCTAATGCAAATACAAGATGCATGCAGAAGAATGGGTTGACAACAGAATATCCTAATTTAAAGTGTTGATAATGAAACAAGACTACTGTCTGAACTATGTATATCTGAAACAAATATTTCATTTGTAACATTCCGTGGAAAACAAAGCAATTGCCAATTTTACATACCTCTTCAATTTAAGCTATCATGTACAGGGTAGCAATGACAGACCATTTAGGGTTTAAAACTATTCCACTTTTTTCTGATTGATTAAAAGAATAAAGAAACTACAGAATTGTGACCTATGTAAGGACTTCATGCATAGTTTCAAAATTAACCGGGAAGTCTCTCAGATATTATTAAGTTGTTCAATCCACTGGAGGGTCTGCATGCGTCTACAAGGCTTAATTGTTTGTCCATATTTGCTTAACCATTCAGCTTTAGGATGAGCGAGCCTTTGAATTGATGCTTTATAAAGAAAGCCAAATTATTCAAATTTACAAAATACTAATAAATGAACCAATTAACAATATATAGTTAAAATGTCCAAAATGACATATCACTACATATAAGGTGTCTTCCTTCAATCAGTAAGGACAATTGTGACGTCATGTTCGGCCGACTTTATTTTTTTTTACACTTTCCTAGACAACCCCCCAACCTCCCAGTTTGTTTTTAGAAAATATTGTGTGGATTTCCTCTATGTGCTGGTGGTTTTCTCACAGCATGCAGGGGACTTTGTTGGTCTTTTTCTACAGGGGCCCTGCCGGTCCTGAGCATAAACAACACAGCTGAACAAGGCATCAGAAGCTGTGCCCTGCATTGGGTGGTGTTCAAACACCATGTCTACTGCAAAATGACGGTTCTGCTCCATCGTGAGGCTATTGTTGACAAGGAGCCAAGGTCTCTTGTTATGTCGCCACCTCTGAACTATTTAATCTTTTATTGAGGAAAGGGAACAAGGAGGTAGGTGACAATATTTGCAGTTTTCCAAAAAAGTCAACCTCTAAATTACATCCTTATCCTCATGAAGAACCACCAGAGAAGCTACCAAAAGTAGTATCCAAGTTCTGTCCCTAACTTGGCCAAGAAACACAAATACAATCTAGACGGAGATGTGCACCAGAAGTCAAAATTTCAACAGCCAATGAACTGAATTAATTATTCCTTATTTATGTGGGTTATAGGCATTGTTGTTCTCATTTAGCCATTAGGTAAACAAGCATTGCTAGAATCAATACAGCAGTTTTTTTTCTAAGGGATTTATTATGAACTGATTGGTTTTGTGTGGTGTCTTGGTGGGCGGATAAGAATGATTCAATAGTTATGGAAATAGTTGGATGAGTGATTACTTGGATGCAGGATAAAGTTAGTACTTAGAAGGCTGAAATGGTGAGTGTATGGATGGATGGATGGATGGAAAGTTAGCTGGATCAATCAGTGGGTGCATGAATGGATAAAGTGTGCAAGAGCAAAGTGCGGAGGCAAAGTGCCTTTGCTCAAGTCCCTGCTCATCGCTGGAGATTTGGTCACATTCAAAGTAGAAACTGACGCTTGACCTATTTATTTAGCAATTTCTATTAACCTGAATCATCATTTTCCTTTATGGGCCCCACACCAAGTTTTCACATAACATATGGGGCCTACACTAGGGGTTAATAATGCCCACTGCCTGTCACAGCTGTACTCGCTCATGCTTGCCTGATTATGGGTTGCTGTGGATGAGGAAAGCTTGTTGTGTTTAAACTCTTCGGTCTTCTTTGTCTAACTGTGGTTCCTCATACTGGTTTGTCCATCTTTAAAGCAGCATTCTGTTCAGAATCCCAGGATTTTGGCTTGTCACTCCCAGTTCTGTTACTTGTGCTCTGAAACTGCTCTGTAGCTGCTGTTAGTACTGCTGCATTACCGCCAGTGAGAAGCTGCCCTTGCCGGACCATCTGATCTGGTGCACCCTTTGCTGGCATACGGCTACCATGTCTGGCTCCCCTAGCGAGAACGGGTGAACGAATAGTGGGGCGGGGCCTGGTGCTTGGGCTATACTAAGGCAAGGTCTGAGGTGTGGGCTGGGTTAACCAAGCGCTTTACTTATTCCTGGCTCACCCAGTTTGGTGAGCCTTTACAAATTAAGTACCTACAAGAGTAAAAGCCAATACTTTAGAAAGCTCCATATCTTTGTAGGTGAAGGAGTTTACAGTGGTGGAGGCGATGGCAGGGGTAAGCCCACAAGTGCTGTATTACTGTGTTTGTTCTAGACTCTTTTTTGGACTGTGTTTTCTATTTGGTGCCCTATTTGCTGGGGTGTCTATATTCTTCCATTACCATTTTGAAGTACTCCTGGGCTGTTTTCTGTTATCCTTCTGGTACCCAGATTTAATTTTTTCCTATCTCTTACGTAGTATGGCCCAGGCATCAAACATTCCTCAGTGTGGGGACATCACTGCAAGGAAACATTGTTCAGGTAGACAGTTTCAAATAAGAGCCTGTAAGACAACTAAATCAAACCCTCTGTGGAATAAAGCTGCACAGATAAATTTAATGAAGAGTTCAAATACAATATTTTCCTTCTTTCAAAAGGAGACTGCGGACACTGAGGTTGTTTGGCCGGGGGACTCATCTAGTATTCTGGATGCAAGAGCCATTTCCACCCCAAATTTCACTGCCCTATAATTTACCCCTCATAGGTTCTGCTCCTTTTAACCTAGTTGCAGGAGAAGCCTTGGGAGGGCCTCTATGGGGGTGGTTCAAGACTCCATTCACTGCATCAAGGACTTCACACTGGCTTCAGGGTTGCTGTGGTAAACTCCTCCTTGAAGGAGGGAAATTCTCTGTCACTTCTCTCTGGACCACCGCAGTCTTAGATTCCAGGGTAGAGGTTATATAGTAGCACCCCTTTAGGATTTTCTTTGGTAGACCTGGGAACATCAGAAACATCTGATCTGGAAGCTTTTGTGAATTCCTCTTGCAAGTAGCCAGGCAAATATGTGCAAATTTGTCATCTCTCAAATGTTTGGAAAGAATGTTATCCTCCATTTTAACTTTTCATCTAACAGGGAATGTCTTCAATCCACAGAAAAAACTGAACCTTACATGATGCGTGAAATCTGAATAAGCATCCCTCGGGCGGGAGTCCAGGCTACCCCACTGCCCCTGGAGGTGAAAGATAAATTAACAATTTGTAGTACCCAAGATGATAAATCCCAAATTGTGTTCTCCCGGGGGATTTTGGTTCACAGGAGAATGAACTGTAAAAACTCTCTTTAATCCTGGTTCCCTGATGTTAGTAACACCTCATTTGGAGGACAAGGCAGCCTGTTCCATGTCTGAGGCTTTTCTGATTTTCAGGTGTCAAGAAGCAACAAAAAAGTCAGGTTTTAGAATCTACGCAGCCTAAAGGAAATCCTAAACAAGGAAAAGTCCATTTATGAAAAAGAAAAGAAAACAAATTAAGGATCTCAAAAAAGGGATCGAACAAACTAAGCTTCCAAGATATCAGTGAGAGCACATTGGACAGGGCCCATGCAATTAAATCTGCAATGGTTAATTCTAGATCTCTAATGAGCAGGTGTGTTCACTCTGTATCTCCGGCAGGACCCCCTCTTGTTTCTTCCATAAGTCCCCAGGTTGGAATTGTGAGCGAGGAGCCCACAGATATCTCATCCTTTATCCCTGCCCTGATACCTGTGACAACCTATACTAATCCACCTACAGATCCCTTTTTTGTACAGACTACGTTTGCTGTAAACCCAATGGAGAACAGAGATAATGGGGTTTCCCGATATCCCCCGCTAGTAACTCCAACAATTTTAGACTTTGTTGCTCTCTTTGACCATGATATGATTTTGAATCACTCTCTGTTATTAGCATGTTTCGCAGACATTGATAGCTTAAAGGTGCTTCAAAGTAGCGACCTATCCATTGTAAAGTTATAGTACTCTTCAACAGGGAGCAAAATAAAGGTTTTGTTTCATTCTAAGATAGCTGCAAGTTTGGTTTTGCAGAACTGTGATTTACTCCAGTCTAGAGTGAACAATGTTATACCTGTTTTGGGGTGGGTAAAGATGTTCTCCATCCACCTGTTAACTTAAATTACCCTCCACCTCAGTGCAACCAGTCTTCTAATAGGCTATCTGACCCTAATTTCAATTCCACAAGTCCCTGCAGCTCACAGTAAAGGGTGGAATGAGAGATATAATTAACTATGGTTCTCTGGGGTTGAATTTTGTATCTCCGTTAAAGGAAGATGATGGTTCTAATTGGAGATGGCTGGCTGGCTCCCTAAGTGCTGCTAATGCAGTGGGCCCCGTGTTTAAACCCCATAGGTAATTATGTTTTTAACACTAGCTTCCTGGAATGCATCTGGCCTATTGAATATCCCTGAAAAATTAGAATTTCTAAGTAGCCAAAGGCTGATGTAATCTGTATCCAGGAATCCTGGTGTTTCTCCCACTTTCTTTTTGAGGTATACTATATTTTATGCGGTAATGTGAGCCCTTCAAGGAAAGGGAATGCAAAAGGAGGGATATCCAATTTATTAAACAACAAACTTAAATGGACTTATAGTAGCTTTCTGGATCCTTCAAACATTTTTTCAAGCTATAAAAATCTTCCCTGTTGGAGTTAGGCAGAGCTCTATATTAGTTGTAAATTAGTATATTCCTCAAACCCTCTGTATAATTCCCTTTGAACTAACCTTTTCTCATTCATATGTGAGGCCTTATGATTAGTGGAAGACCTCGACATTGTGTTATTGGGAGGTTTAAATTGTAAAGTTTCAAATTACTCCCTTAATTTATTTCAGGATGTAGACAAGGATGAAGCTTCCCATATCCCCCGATCCTTACCCCCCTAAAATAAAACAGATAAGAGAGGGCAGCTGCTCCTCAGTCTGTTAAAGAAGGACGATAGTCTCATTTTAAATGGTACATTTGAGTTTTATCCTCCAGCCCAATTTACCGATAATTCTCCCTTTGGGCCCTCCATAACTGATTAACTTATCACATCATATTACACCTGTAAACTCATTTTGGACCTAAATGTTATTGATACCCCGTTTAGTCACCATTGAACTTTAGCATTCTCATCGGACTATGCTATGCCCCCAGTACATTCAGGGAGTTTTGATGGAAGTTTGTCCAGTTTGACAAAAAGACAAGGAGATCAAATTGATCATCATCTAGGATATGTTATGTTAAAGAGCTATTGGAAAGGACAATTAGTGTCATAGGCCTTTGGAAGACATACCTAGGTGATTACTTTAGCAACTTTATGAAGCTGGTCTCTTCTTCTTACTCTTGAAGCAAGGCAATGGTCTGTCAAAAATGTCGATGTTGGAGCAGGAGAGCGGGAGCGGCCTTATCGTAGTCTACAAGCATGGAACAAAGGGGAGTCCGGCACGCCCACCCCTTGCGACCAGCAAAACTGCCCCCATTGCCCCACAGTTCTGGATCCAGTGAAGCGACATTGGCAACCCCTGCATGAGATGCCATAGCGCACCCAGTGAGAAAGGCCTACCGGGCCTACCAGGCTAATTGCCCACCCCCTACAGAGAAGAGACCACCTGCCGCCCTATACCGTGTGGCCCACACACCCCAGGGGCCCAGAGGAATTTGGTAGTTGACGTGGTGGCAGGGGGCTATGGGCCCTAAGAGGCATAGGCAAACCACCAAGAGCGACCACACTAGTGCAGCAAAGCACCCAGTACCCGGCCTCATTATATAACACAAGACTGCAATCAGGCCATTACCCAGCAGCGGGTACGGGCACAGGCATAATATACTATGCCACTGAGACCTGTGAGCCTTCCATGCCTCGCCTACCCTTGTGATGTTACCCCAACTTCACCCTGGGTGTCTGATAAGCCACAACTGATCAGGCTGCTTCCCGTTCTTCCACGGAATGATTGTATCCTTCAGTGAACCTGCCTCTTGAAACAGCCTCAGATCCCTAGAAGCATGTAGTGAGTGACCCTGCTCTGACCTAGAACGCGGGCCGACCTGCTGAGGACTTGGTCATTGGGGGCGCCTCCAGAACACCCATGTGAAGGGATGACAGCTGCTGATACCACCGGGTTGCACATGGACCAATGCTGAATTTAGTTCTCATCATGAAACGCGCTTGCACCGGAGGTGATGGCGGAAGGCTCTTGGGTATTGGCCTGGCCCACACCCACATTAGACCAAGGCTCCTGCATAAAGTGGGAGCTCACATCTTCCAAAAGGAGCTCTTTCCTGGCAGTGGACCCTGACAGTCATCTCTGGCCCCACCCTTGATCCGTGCCACAGGCAAGACACAGAAGAAACATGTCAGCTGCACAAATAAAAAAAGACAGGACATTCAAGGACATGCAGATGAAATAGCCTTTGGCACCGGGTGGAGATGGCTCCCCATCAGCAAACCACAAAGCGAGCCTGGAGAGCGGGCCAGAGGGCCCTGTCACCGATCCTTTCTGGAAGCTCTGTTTGCCTCCTAGAAGAACAACCATCAAACAGTCAAAAAGGACCTATTCCAAGGATTGAAAACCGTTCACAAGGACATTGTTGACTTCGGAGACAGGGTCACTGGCTTGAAGGATCAAGAGATAAACAGAGGTGAAGAAATTGAAATCGAGCAGTTACAGCAGGAGCTCCTACACCACAGGGACCAACAAATAAACCTCCAAGCACACACAAAGGACCTGGAGAATCATTCCAGGAGGAATAATATCCTCATGCACGGAGCCTCCACTGAAGCGGAAGGGGGCAACCTGGAAGCCCAGTTCCAGGCTCCCTCTGCATACATCCTGGAGGCAATGCTAGGCTCTACCATCCAACTGGATTACACGCATAAGGTCGGACCTCCACAGTCCGGGAATACTCCTCCAGCTGACATTGTGACATGTGTGCATGAATTCCCAGTGAAAGAACAAATCCTTTGCAAGGCCCTGGAACAACATCACATCCAATTCAGAGGCCACTGCAGAACACTTTATCATGACCTTTCCGTTCTAACCCTAAAGACTTCCACCCTATAACCTCATACTTATGGGAGCACAATGTCTCATATTCGTGAGGTCATCCCTTCTGTCTTATCTTCTGGTGAGACAGGAGGCTTCATCAGTTTCGCACTCTAGCAGTTGTGAGCGAGCTCCATGGGTCTCCCTTCCCACTACCAGAGCAACTGGATCCACAAAACTCCTGAGGGGATGAGAGAGGTCCCTGGCTACCAGCAGCTTTCAACCAGATCCTGAAAATATTGCACAAGAGCAGAAAGCCATCCTGGAGAAGTTCTCCGAAGACCCTGACATGTGGGACCCGTAGTGTGTCCTCTTAGCTGACATTGGCTGGGAGGAAGGATGCACGGGGGACCACCACATCATGGAAGGATTGATGATGCACCAACATTGCCAGACCCACAACCCTGCTCTTGGGTATACCACTGGCTCTCTGGTGGCCCCATCCGGAGTTCCGGGGGCACTAGAGACAATATGTTTGTTGTGTTACTTTGTTAACAGGGAAAGGTACTCAAGTTTACACCTAGGCTTTGAACATAGACCTCCTAACATGTTGGCTGGTAATACGGCCTCCATTGTCCTCCTTGACTTCAGGAACGGCACTACCAGAGTTAAACACCCTCATACATGCACACACTATGCCTCCCACACAAAATAAACTACAAATAGTTTCTATCACTGCCAAGGGGCTGAATAAACCAGTCAAGTGGAGGGCCCTCATATCATACCTTAAGCAGAAAGGGGCTGTCCTAATACAGGAAAGCCATCTGGTTTCAACTGATTCGCACCACCTAAAATCCTGGTTGTTTCCGCACCAACTATTTTCATCTGGCCTCTCTAAGAAAACAGGGGTGGGGATACGTATACCTAGCAAAATCCCAGGGGCTATAGGCTCTAAGGTAGCAGAAATCAGGGGAAGGCTTTTGGCCTATTAACTTCAAGTAGGGGATGAGGCCTTGATAGTGGGGACCTTATACCCCCACACTGAGGCCCAGGAATCCTTTCTCTCCAGAGTGGTAGCAGATTCATTGAGTTCCCCTTGCAGACAGGTTCCACTGGGGTAGTGACTTCAACATAGTCTATGATAATGAAATAGACTGCTCAGCACAGTGGCAGAGGGGCACTAACTGAAGAGATGAAACACTGGCTGACAGACCTCTACCTCTGTGATATCTGGAGGACAAACAATCCCACAACACAAGCCTATACATTTTATTTGTGTGCACATAAAACCTACCCCTGAATATATAATTTCCTAGGGACACAAGAGGTGCAGGATTTGGTTAGTGCAGTGGCAATAGAGCCCTGCTCACTGTCAGACCATGCAGCACTAACGGTGGACCTGACTATCCCACCCACACGGTCAGCTTGTCCGCCTTAGTATTTGAGCACCACACTCCTACAAACACCTGGTGTAATCTGCCAGATCTAGAAAGCTCTCAAAGCCTATCTAGCAATAAATGACACAGTGGGAACATGCATTTCAACATTTTTGGAAGCACTAGGGGAAAGGGCGTAGCTATTTCTTCCACGGCCAAAGCTCGCAGGGAGAAGCCGGAGTTTATGCAGGACCAGGTGAGGGAACTGGAGTGAATACACCAAGCGCACAGGGGCCCGAGGATATGGTGGCAGTTGGAAGCTGCCTGGAAACAAGTGGCATGGTTGGACGCATAAAAAAAGTGGGTGGTGGTAAAGCATGTGTGGTGGAATACACTGGCTTACCTTAGCAGTCTCACCTCCACCAGGGATTGCTGCACAAACTTTAGTGTGCAGGATTCCACCCTACTTATCCTCCCAGCTAAAGAGGTTAAGGAACCTGTCTGCTGAGTGTCAAGGTGTGTTTTTGAGGCCATGGAGCACACAAAGTCCCGCAAATTATTCAAGCGCTTCCTAATTTCCTCTTGTGAGTGCCTAGTGTTAGGTACAGTATTCACTTTGCTGACAATTCTAGCCTACATTTGCCTTTTCTGTTTCATTGTGGTAATCTGGACAAAGGTACCAAACAACTGTGGCTTCACTCTAACAATCCCATCTTCCATGACTGTTAATTCGGTCTCTGAAAATCTGGGGTTCCTTCCACCTGCCATTTTAAAAGAAAAGAAATATTCTGAAGTAGAAATAAAAGTCAAAAAATTAAGAATTTTGAGGTATAAGTAGAGAAGTCTGTGTAGCTCCTTCAGCTTTATAAATTTTAAGGCAAAGGATTGTTGGCTAGTGTGGTAGGTTTAACAGTATTTGTTCTAAGTGTTTTACATTCTACATGTTCTATGTTCTATAACTACGTTTCTTGTACTCACATGTACCTTCCAAAATGACTGGTGTTTATCTTTACCTTCATTGGTCAAGTATTGTTTGTGCTTATGTTACATTCTAAGTTATCTTGGGGATGATTCTTTACCAGTTGGATCTTGCTTTTACTGTACAAAGGTGGTACAATAAAGAGCAACTATTTTTCTGCATACAACCGTTGTATATGCCTTATTTACTTATCACATATTGGTGACAAGGATGGGATGGAATCCAGTGAGAGTATCAATGTATATTTCACCATGAGATTTGCGTTATCTTGGGTGGTGATCCTAGGAAGTGTAGGTAGATCCTATAGTTCGACAGTACTGCAGTAGAGGAATACTTTCCATGGCAGCTCTTCACTGGCAATCACAAGGTAAGTGTGGGCAAACTTCCTCTCTGAGAAATTTACAATTAGAAGAAATTGATGCAGAGTTAGGAAACCACTGTTATCAGCACAAGACACTGGATGTTCGAGCGCGTGCTTTTCCTGGCTTGTGGAACTACATTTTAAGCAGTAGCAAGGGCGCATGCAGAGCAACAAAGCGCAAGGAGCGCTGAGCATACAATTGTTTGCTACAGAGTTCTCAAGCTGCAAGCAATGGCACATGCAAGAAGACACGTTGTGATGGGAAGAGAATGGATTACAAAACATGTATGCAACCAGTGATCGCCATATTCCCTTGGGGTATAATTGAGAACAATGTTTTTAGATGCATATTGATTTTGACACTACAGATTGAGAATGTGTTACATATTGGGAGAGATTTACAAAACTGTCACCCAGTGCAACAGCCAAAAATGCTGGAGCAGGAGAGTGCCATTTCTACATAGATATGGCTCTCTCCCTAGTGCTGGTGCAGATTTTTGCTGGTGTGCACCATACACACACCTTTGCGCCATTAGTGCAAGAGTGTGTGAGAGAGTCTTACCCTTCCAGTACAAAATACTATGATTAGACACACTTTAAAATATTTCCAATGTTGTATGTGTGCTGCACGGTGCAGCACACCTGCAAAGTTTGAAAAGAGAAAAGAAATGAAAACATTTATCCTTTTAACACCTGCTTTAAAAAGTATTAACTTTTGGTGCAAAACCCACCCACTATTGTGTGTACATAGGGTATTGCATCAAAAGGTTGCATCGGAATGCCTATGTTCCACCATGTAACGCTCCCTTGGTGCTAAGTAACAGAAAGCAGTGCTTCACGCTGCTTTGCATTACTTTTCGAGTACTTTTCAGCACAAAACAAGATTATTACTGGAAAGTAAATTAGGAAAAAGAATATTTAGTACTGGTTAGCATTACTTGTCTAACGCTAATCGAGCACAAAAAGCTTCCCTAGCATATATTGTGTTTTTCATCATTGTTCACACATCGCGATCAGTCAGTAGCGATGGACTGGGGTTGTTCTGGCAGTGGGAGAGTGAGGTTATTCATATTTTTGTATTTAAGTCTCTTTTCTGCCTAAGTCAAACACATCAAACCTTATTTATTTTAATGTATTTTATTTCTGGTGTGTCTTTGCATTAATAATTTTTCAGAGGTACCAATCAGCCTAGCATGAAATGGGACAAATTGCTCAGACATTTTCAGAATTAATTATGGCAATTAATAAATGAACCTACCCACAAGGAAAGAAGAAGGTATTGCTTTTAAACTTGCTAGGTATAGATGCTGAAGATATCTTTGAACACTTACATGCTATAGCACCACCTCATGGAGTGGAAGCAGGGAACTATCACTGTTTTTCAGAAGCATTAGACTAAAAAAGAGATTCAATGAAGAGCCGCACATAGAGCCTTATTACGATTTTGTTGGACAGAAAAGCCCATCCAACGAAATCCCAACTGGGAAGTTGTGACTATTTTGGCTGCCTCCCCACCGGGCCCATTATGAGTTTCCGTGAGGGTCAGTGGGCAGAAAGTGGCCCAGTGAGAAATAGCCTACAGAATTGTCTCCGGCTGGAGGTAATGCTGTAGTGCACAGGGTGCATCAGCACCCTCGCAATGTTCACTGTCTACAAGGGCGACAGTGAGCACTACGAGGGTGCTAGCCAGGGGGCCCGTGCACTTGGCATGGGCAGTGCAGGGCCCCCCTGGGGCCCTCTGCACCCATTCTCTGCCAGCCTTTTCATGGCAGTGCTACTACCATGAAATCGCTGATGGAGAATTAAGCTGCAACCCTCAGGGCAGCTCTGTTTGAGCACTGCCCTGGCAGATTAGGACCACCAGTACTGCAAGGCCATTGGGGCGACTAATCCTGGTGGTGCTGTCGGTCCGACTGCGGCGCTACTGCCGCGGTCATAATATGGTGCTCAGACGGCATTGGCGTCAGTCCGACCATCATCCACAAACCTGGCGGTCATGAGAATGCCAGGTTCGTAATGAGGCCGATAGTGTTGGAGAGGTTTCATTTTTATGTGCGTCACCAACTGTTGAATGAGTCTGTGGATTCTTATGAATTCTTTCTGCTGACTGTGAATTTGGAGTGCAGGTAGACATAAATATTAGTGATCAACAATCATATGTTGCTTCAACAAGAAGATTCAAGAGCACACTCTGACATTACAGGAAGCAATTGACATTGCTAATAGTGTGGAAAGATTTATCAACACCTTTAAAACTATTAATGTTGATAGTGCTTCTTTGGGGTGGCTGGATTCATGGTAAAAGACACTAACAAGTCCATGGGTTCTAAAGGGAGATTTACTCAAATATATACACCTATGGTTGGTATGAACACAAAGTTGCAATACAACTGTTAAAACATGTCCAGCCAAGGGTAAATAATGTTTTATGTGTAGAAATAAAGGTCATTTTAGGGTTGTTTGTCAATGTGTGGCTAAGAGAGTGTCCCACATCCAGGAGAATTGCACAGAAGATTATACATCTGTGGAAAATGTTGTGCTGGGTGTGAGACAACATAGTGTAGGTGATGGAGCTTGTTCTGATAATGATGTTCGGAAGGTCCGTAGGGTTGCTGACAATTATGTAATGAGTGAGGAGGTGCATATGGCACCATATGTGCCACCTATATGTGAGATCATTATTGATGGCAGGACATTAAAGGTCATGGCTGACTCTAAATTTCTAGACACCATTTTTTTCAAATTCTGTTTTCACAAGAAATGGCAAGATAAAATTATGGAACCTACTGATGTTAGGGTATATGGATTTGATGGAAAAGAGATCAACATGATGGGTTATTTTGTGTCAGACATAAGCTGAGGTGTATGTTGCAGTGGATGAAGTACAAGTATTGGGATGGAGACATCAAGGGAAGTTCAATATCATCCCTTATACCAACTCCAAAGTCCAAGTAAGTCTGGCTAAAGAGATGATGAAAGTGCAGAGTGCATTGAGTGGGGAACACAATTTGAGGGTATACTTGACAAACATAAATGTTTATTTTGCAAGGAACTTGGAAAGGTAAACAGTTACAGTTTTTCCTATCATATTCAACTGAAGAAGGATGCTATACCCACCAAACACAAATTGAGGCATGTCCCATTACGAGTTGGTGGTGAATTATCTTGAAGAAAATGAGCGAGGAAGGGGTAATTGAACCTGTTACTTTATCAGAATGGGTTTCTCCAATTGTTTTGGTTACGTAAATGGGGAACTCAGGATGTGTGGTGATCTAAGGTCAACTAACAAGCACATTTTGGGAGACTGCCATTCTTTGTCTATGGCACGTGAGTTATTCACAAAATTAAATGGGGCAAGATATTTTTCTATGCTTGAGCTGAAAGCTGTTTACCATCAGTTTGAGCTAAAACCTGAGTCAAAACAGATTTCAACATTCATTATTCCTGATAGGGCATTTAGAGACATCAGAATGTGGTTTAGATTTGTGGCCACCACATTGGTATTCCAGAAATTGATGTTTTGTGTATTGAGGGATATTGAGGGAATGGTTGCATTCCAGGACAATATATTCCTGTATTCTTAAATGGCAGATCAGCATTTCAGCATATTGAGCAAAGTGTTGCCTATTTTACAAATCAAGGGAATGACTATTCTCTCTCACAAATGTACACTTTTTGCTGAGGAATTAGTGTTTGGGGCACACAATTGCAAAAACTGCCATTTATGGCAAGAAGGATATGTTAGAATCAATTTGGAATATGCAGTCTCCTGATGGTAAAGAACAACTCAAACCATTCTTTTGGTTTATGAAAATATTATAGGTTTGTACAGAGGTTTGTTGATAATGCAATTCCTTTGAGAACTTCACTTAACTTTACTTAAAAAGGAGTAATATATGAGTGATCTGAGAAGCAAACCTTGGCATTGAATAGTTGGAAAAAGGCAATCATTCAATCTAAACTGCAGTGGATGCTAGTGCCATTGGTCTTTGTGTCATTTTAGCCAAATTAAGGATGGGGTAGAATACACCATCACCTTTGAATCTAGACCATCAACAGTGGCTGAATCTAAATATTCCATTATAGAGCGAGAGGCATTAGGGTGTACTTGGGTATACTGGGTCAGTAGAACATTTTAAAATGTATTTGTTGGGCAAAACGTTTCATCTTAAAACTGACCACAAACATTTGGTATCATTGGTCTTAAAACATTGTATCGGTAAAGCCTCATCTAGATTAGTGAGGTGCTTGCCAAATTGCACAAGTACAATTGTACTGTGATGTCTATAGCAGAAACACAAAATGTGAGATCTGATTGCTTGTCTCATCTATCAAGTAAGGTTTAATCATTCAGTGATATGCAGTCACAAGAAGAATGTTTGGTGGCAACCTTAGAGAATGTAGTACTTTTGGTAAGCCAAGTTTTGTCAAAAGATGAATAGATGACTGCTGTTTCTAATGATGACACTTTAAAAGAGCTTGAAGAGTACATTTTGGAGGTGTGGTCATTAAAGAGGAACTTATCCAAAGAACTTCAAGAATTTTGGAAGGTTAGAGATGATTTATTTCTAGAAAATTATGTGATTGTTAAGGGTGGATGTTTTGTTCCACCTACAGACATTAGAAACCAACTGGGCTTATGTGGGTCCTATCGATCAAACAAGTACCAGTAAAAAGGTCAGAGAGTTATTTTGGTGACCACACATTCACAATGACATTATTAGGTTAGTTGAAAAGTGTCCTTTGGGTTTGAATTCTGACAAGGTTTTAAAAAAACACAGAAATCTGATCATGTTCCAAGTATGTTTCTAGAAAAACTTTGGGCAAAGTTAGTGATTGGTTTGTTGTGTCCCTAAGAAGGTATTGATTCTGAAAAAACATAAAGGCCCTCATTATGACCCTGGCGGTCGGTGATAATAAGGTGGTAAGTACTGCCAACAGGCTGGTGGTACTTACCGCCATATTATGACATTGGAGCCAACCCGCCAATGAACCACACTGACCGCCTCGGCGGTAACAGCTGCCAGGCTGGAGATAACCATCTCCAGCCAGGTGGCCATCACTGTTCTGCCTGCGCGATTATGACGCCGCTTACTGTCATGGTTTTCGTGGCTACCTTAACGCCATAAAAAGCATGGCGGTAGCATCAATCTGGGACAGGGAATTCCTTCCCTGTCACTGATAGGGGTCTCACCCCTCCCCCTTCAGTTACCCCCCCACTTCCCCCACCTCTCCACAGCCCTCACTCCCCAACATTCACACCCCCTTCACAGACACACACACGCATACACACACCCATTCCCACATGCATCCATGCATGTGTACATCCATTCACACACACATCCGCACACACTTACAAACATACACCCAGACACGCACTCACATCACATAACATACACGCACTCACACCTCCATACATGAAGACACGCATTCCAACATGCAACACACACCCGCATTCACGCACACACAAACATTCACACACACCGCCACACACACAAACACCCCCTCCCCTGTCAGAGACCCGACTTCCTGGATCCAGGGGGTCCTCTGGGAAGAGACGGGATGAGGCACTGCTGCCAGCAGCAGCGTCCACCAGCAGAACACCACTAGGCCATATTATTTCTCATAGTACAGCTGGCGGCGGTCTACTGGCACAGCAGCGCCACCTTACCGCCAACCTCCGGCATGGCCACAGCCGCATTTCTGCCATTCTTCTGGCGGAAATCCGGCTGTGGTGATAATGCGGCGGACGGCTGGTAGCCGCGGCAATGGTCTTTTGGCAGCCGTCGACACAGCGGTAGGCAGTTTTTACGGCCAATGTCATAATGAAGGCCATAGTTTTGTTATAATTTTCTCAAAATGAGTGGAACTGAAATAGATTTCACAACCCAATACAGAATCTGCTCTCGATTTTCTTCAAGACATTTTTTGAAGAGAGGGTTTGCCTGACTCCATTTTTTCTGATAATGCAACACAGTTTACCTCCAGTAAAATGGTTAACTATTTTAAGAGTGTAGGTATACAACATATTAAGACAGCTTTATATTCACCTAAATGAATGGCTTGGTGGAAATATTTGACAAGACATCGTTGTAAAGCATCCAGTTAATTTTTAGAGCGAGGAAAGATGTTAAAAAACATGTGGCCAATTTGTGATGGTAATATCATTGAATACCACATTGTACAGCCAGATTTTCTCCTTTCATGTTGCTGAGAAGGAGGAAACCAAGACAGGAATTGAATCAGGGTTGGTTGTTGTCCAGTGAAACACATGTAA